>NC_138773.1:49128676-49553676 GCF_965119305.1 Pelophylax lessonae
ACATCGGAGCGACTTGCATTGACTTCCAATATGTGCACGCGACTTCACAGGTCGCCCCCGAAGTCGTGCCGCGGTAGTGTGAACCGGCACTTAAGGTAATAAGGGGGCACAAAAATGCAAGAAATTAACCGATTTATTTGTAAAATATGAAAGCTCAGGTTGCACTGAGTAAAAAGATACCCAACATGTCAAACCTTAAGTTTGTGAAGTACAGGTACGGCGGTTCGCGCAGCTGAGCCAGCCTGCTGTGGTATATCTGCAGGCAGGTGGTCAGCAAGTGGTTAATGAGACATCTAGGGTGTAAAAGGCCCCCAATGTCTCCCCTGTGTCCATTGAATGAAATGCAAATCACATCGCACTGCATTCTTTCTCAACTTTGATGGCCAGGGAAACTGTCAACACGTCACTTCTGGATCAAAAGAAGCGTAGGAGAGTGGATGTGTGTCCTCTCTCCTCCCTCCCCCTGCCCCCTCTACATGGTAGCACCCGCTATGCCGGTCCTGGGTCTGCAGATGGGGGACTGGAGCCCAGGGTACATGGCAGAGGGGGGGGCTCATTTAGTGACCCAGTCTTGGATATTTAGTAATGAACGTGTTGTCAGCGCAGGCGTTTGGTTTTCACGGAGATGCGGGTTGCAAGAAAGGGAATGCCTAGCGCTGTGCTCACTCCTGTGTATTGCTGAGCTTCCAGTGACGTTTGTCATGAGGCTGCCATTGCTGGTGGCTGGCTCCATTACTTACTGGCCACTGACAGCGGAACTCGTGCTGATTGGATGGTAAAGCCAACCTTACTTGAAAATGAAAGGTCCACTTTGCTTGCAGTCCCCCAAATAATAAACAATACCCACTAGCTGCAAATTAAAGCTTGCGTAATACCAACCTCCGGCACCGGCTTTCATTTATTTCCTAGAGGTGACGATGGTGTCATTGTGTCCCATTGCTTCTTCCCCAGAAAACTGGTGCTAGAGTGCATGCTTGCAGAATGTGGAGCATCCAGCCTTATTGCTTATATTTTGCCTTCCCTGGTTACTTTCCACTAGGGATCAGCCGATTATCGGCAAAGCCAATATATTGAGGGCCGATATGGCCTTCCCCCGAAAAATCGGAATCGGCTTTGGATTTTCCGATATTGCCGATATTTCGGGAAAGTGCTGTACCGGGGGGATGCCTGCAGCTAGAGGCCTCACCCCTGTACCGGGGTCCATAGCAGACGGTCGGCTGTCTGTAATGACAACCGATGCAGCTGAGAAGCCTCTCGGCTGCCATTTCAAGGAGCGGGAGGGGACGCCCCCCTCTCGCCGCCTTCCGCAGCTCGCCTGGGTCTCCCGTCCCACCGGCATCCTACCTTCACCGCGGCCGTCTGACCGAGTCTCCGTTTCTTTGAATTTGGCGCCGCCAAGTACCCGGAAGTGATGTCATATGACATCACTTCCGGGTACTGGCGGCACCGAATTCAAAATCTTACAGCATTCAAAACAGCCAAACTTTGAATGCTTTAAGTGCAGAGGAGGGGTTTGGGGTCTTTTAGACCCCCAGATCCCTCCACCACAGTACCTGTAGACATTAAAAAAAAAAAAAATGTGCGAAAATATCGGCTGATACTGATATCCGATGACCAAAATGTCGGTATATATTTATAAAAAAAGATATCGGTCGATCACTACTTTCCACCTACCTGCTAAATTTTAAATAAAACTTTTCCTTAAAAAAAAAAAAAAAAAAAAAAAAAAAAAAAAAGGTCCCCACCAGCCTCCTTCACAAGTCAATTCTCACACCTGATAAGTGTGCCTGGTGGGGGGGGATTGTAGAGCTAGTGATGGGTGAACAGTTTGACTCGAACGTGCGTTCATGCTGAACATTTGCCTTTTCGTCCGTTCGAGTTTGCAGGTTGTTTGCTGAGTGTTCGCCCTGATGAACACCTTGCAATGCACAGTGCATTCTGCTCGCTGATTGGGCAGAGCTTTGCCCAATCGGGGTGCATTCAGTGTAAGCTGGTAGTTAAAGCGGAGTTCCAGCCATTCACTCACCTGTCCAACGGTCCAGCGATGCGGCCGCCTGAAGCCTCGATCCTCTCCCTCGGTGCCGGCATCACTGCTGTGGGCACCCGGCTGTGACAGTTTGCGGCTTCACAGCCGGGTACCCACTGCGCTGCGCGTCTTGATTGGCCGGCAATCTTCTGGGACCTCTGACGTGTCCCAGAAGATTGCAGGGAGGAAGGGGGAGAGGAGAACTTCCGTTCAGGGCGCCGCAGAAGTGGGAGCGGGTACCTGTCAAAACTAGGTACCCGCTCCCCCCCCCCCCCCCCAAAAAAATGACATGCCAAATGTGGCATGTTAGGGGGTCAGGACTTCCTAAAGCGGAAGTTCCAATTTTGGGTGGAACTCCGCTTTAAGAAGTGGGGCTGGGAAGACGGCCATGGTGTCCTTCACAACCAATGAGTCATCAGCTGTCAATGGGTTTCCCTGCTGTCAGCTGAATGATAAAAAAAAAAAGGTGCCGGTAAATATAAAAATCAGTGTGGCATTTCAATAAAGTTAAGAAAAAAAAAAACTTTATTGAAATGCCACACAGTGACATTTCATACTGTAAAGTTCTATCAGCCGTCATGCGGTGCAAGGTGGTGAATTACCTCGCACTGCGTTGCATTGGATAAAAGTACAGTCCACCTTTTTGGGCTCAATACAATGCAGCAGCCCAGCCCAGTCTCTCCTTTTTTTTTTTTTTTTACTAACTTTATTGCAATGTCACACAGTGACCTTTCATAAAGTTCTATCAGCCGTCACGTGGTGCAACATGGTGGTTTACCTACTTTTTTTTTTTTTGGGCGGTGTGAACATAGGAGCAGAGGAATTTTGCCATGTTATGAGGTGGGACTATGCTGGAATAGCTGACCAAAGCAGTCCCACCAAACCTGGTGTGATTGGACCCTTAGGGCTGGTTCACACTAGAGGCAGTCCAGTGCGTCCTCAATTGACATTAATAAAAGAAAAGAAAAAAACGCACCAGATCGCTTAGAAAAAAAGCATCAGAAACGCACCAAAATGCATTAAAACTAACACGCAGAAACGCATCTGGAACACAGAAATTGTAGGTGTGAACTGACCCTTAGCCTTGGTTCACACCGGTGCGGCTTTGAAATCGCATTACTTTAGCAAGATTTCGAAGCTACAAATCCATTCCATTTGCACTTCGTTCACCAAACGTCTATGCAAGTCGCTAAAAAGTAGCACAGGAACCTTTTCTTAAAATCGCAGCGACACGAGTCACAGCAATTTGAACGGTTCCATTGCGACTTGTCATGCGATATGGAAATGGCAAATTGCATGACCAATTGAAAAGGTGCTTAGACCATGTTTTAGAGTGTACTCCATATTTAGGGTGTATCATGAAGCCTAGTCGTGCCATCCCCAGAATGCAAACCTCCCCCCTTCTCTTAATTGCGGGGTGCGACCTCCTGCAGAGTTCTGTCATTCTGTGAATTTTCTGTGTCTGTGCGAGCCACCAATAAAAGGAAATTTGTGCTGAACTCTTTTTTTATAGAAAAAGCTTGTTGACTCGCCGGCGTCTTTTTGATCCAGTTGCGTTAGCAGCTTTCTGAAAGACCCAGAACAAGTCTGTACATCGGGAATTCTGACTTTTACTTGTCACATGCTGGATCGGTGCCCCAAGAAAGTATTGGACCGCCTCAACTAGGCAGCTAGCTATTTTAGAAGTAGGTCGGCCATTGTGCCTCAATATTCTGCTGGGCGAACGTCCATGGGAGGGAACTTCAGTGAGCTTTGTCAGTATTTTAATTTTAGCACAGCTACAGCGTTTGCTGGATAGCGTTATGGTGTGATTGGTTGCCTTTAAGCCCCCTCCCACTGGCTGTACGCATATGTGTGTCATCAGCCATTCATGGTGGCCTTGTAACGATCAGGGGCCAGACAGCCGGACAGGCTCCTCATCATGTGATCAGATGATCGGGGACGTCCATACACCGTCCTGCAAAGGGATCATGGTGCATAATGGCCATCTGAAAGGGACTGTGTGTGGGGGGCAAAAAGGGGCTAAAGCAGTAGAAAAGGACGGTTGTTTTTTAAATTCTTCTATTTCAGACTTTCAAGAGACATGTTTTTTAAAGCTGAGCATGAGATTTCTGGATATCCAGTACTTTAGATCTGGTTGAATGCGGCCCTTTAAACCGGGAAAGGAAAGCTCAGATGTGTCATTGAGAGTCCACAGCTGGGGGGTCAGTAATCAGGAGAGCAGCCTCGGCCTCCATGGAATCGCAGCACACACAGCGCTTTGTTTTTCTTCCTTCTTCCTGCGGAATTTGTTTGGTGGCCTTTGATGTCTGCGTTTTTATTTTGGGAGCGCCTCCTTTATATTATCTGGGAGGATGCATAGTGTGCCTGTTTGTCATGTATTGTTGGGTATGTTTAAAGCTCAGCTGTGTGTGTGTGTGTGTGTATATATATATATATATATATATATATATATATATATATATATGTGTGTATATATATATATATATATGTGTGTATATATATATATATATATGTGTGTGTATATATATATATATATATGTGTGTGTATATATATATATATATATGTGTGTGTATATATATATATATATATATATATAATATATATATATTTTTTATAATTTTGTGTATATATATATATATATATATATATATATATATATATATATATATATATATATATATATAATTTTGTGTATGTATACTGTGTGTGTATGTATGTATATGGTGTGTGTATGTATGCGGTATGTATGTATGTATATGGTGTGTGTGTGTGTGTGTATACGGTGTGTATGTATACATACGTGTATGTATGTATGTATGTATGTATACTATGTGTATGTATGTGAAGAACACACACTCTGTATGTGTATAAAAAAATTGTGTGTACGCTATAATGTCAAAAGTATTGGAACACCTACCTATACACATACATGAACCTTAATGGCATCCCAGTCTTAGCCCGTAGGGTTCAATATTGAGTTGGCCCACCCTTTGCAGCTATAACAGCTTCAACTCTTCTGGGAAGGCTGTCCACAAGGTTTAGGAGTGTGTCTTCAAGACTGTTTGTTTCACCATTCTTTGAGAAGCACATTTGTGAGGTCAGGCACTATGTTGGATGAGAATGCCTGGTTTACAGTCTCCACTCTAATTAATCTCAAAGTGGTTCTATCGGGTTGGGGTCAGGACTCTGTGCAAAACTGAAGAAATGACACTTTGCTACAATGTAAAGTAGTGAGTGTACAGCTTGTATAACAGTGTAAATTTGCTGTCCCCTCAAAATAACTCAACACACAGCCAATAATGTCTAAACTGCTGGCAACAAAAGTGAGTACACCCCTAAGTGAAAATGTCCAGTTGTCTTTGGGAAATAGACGTATGAGTGCTGCCAGCATTGCTGCAGAGGTTAGACGGATGTTGGTGGTGGGGGGGGGGGGGGGGTGGGGTGGTCAGCCTGTCAGTGATTAGACCATACGCCGCATACTGCATCAAATTGGTCTGCATGACTGTCGTTCCAGAAAGAAGCCTCTTCTAAAGATGATGCACAAGAAAGCCCGCAAACAGTTTGCTGACTAAGGACATGGATTACTGGAGCCATGTCCTGTGGTCTGATGAGACCAAGATAAACTTATTGGGTTCAGATGTTGTCAAGCGTGTGTGGCGGCAACCAGGTGAGGAGTACAAAGACAAGTGTGTCTTACCTACAGTCAAGCATGGTGGTGGGAGTGTCATGGTCTGGGGCTGCATAAGTGCTGCCGGCACTGGGGAGCTACACTTCATTGAGGGAACCATGAATGTCAACATGTACTGTGACATACTTAAGCAGAGGATGATCCCCTTCCTTCTGAGACTGGGCCGCAGGGCAGTATTCCAACATAACGACCCAAACACACCTCCAAGATGACCACTGCCTTCTAAAGAAGCTGAGGGTAAAGGTGATGGACTGGCCAAGCATGTCTCCAGACCTAAACCCTAATGAGCATCTGTGGGGCATCCTCAAACGGAAGGTGGAGGAGCGCAAGGTCTCTAACATCCACCAGCTCTATGATGTCATCATGGAGGAGTGGAAGAGGACTCCAGTGGCAACCTGTGATGCTCTGGTGAACTCCATGCCCAAGAGGGTTAAGGCAGTGCTGGAAAATAATGGTGGCCACACAGAATTTCAACACTTTGGGCCACATTTGGACATTTTCACTTAGGGGTGTACTCACTTTTGTTGCCAGCGGTTTTGACATTAATGGCTGTGTTGAGTTATTTTGAGGGGACAGCACATTTACACTGTTAGGGCTCTTTCACACGGGCGTTCCGTATGTCCGTTTTTCATCCCATCCGTTTGCGGATGAAAAACGGACATAATGTATCTCTATGTAAATACGGATGTCATCGGATAATCATCCTCTGACATCCATTTTTTGTCAGTTCAGTTCAGTTTTTTTGAACGGAGGAGAACCCTATTTTTTCTTCCTTTCAAAAAACGGAACGGAAGCAAAAACGGATGTCAGTGGTGTCATCCGCAGACATCCGTATTTACATAGACATGCATTATGTCAGTTTTTCATCCGCAAACGGATGGAATGAAAAACGGACATACGGACCGGATGACACAAGTGTCATCCGTGTCCGTTACAAAAAAAAAAAAAGGACCTGATCGGGCAAAAAAAAAGGAACGCCCGTGTGAAAGAGCCCTTATACAAGCTGTACACTCACTACTTTACATTGTAGCAAAGTGTCATTTCTTCAGTGTTGTCACATGAGAAATGTGAGGGGTGTACTAACTTTTGTGAGATACTGTGTGTGTATGTGTATGTATATATAGCACCCCATACTGACAGAAAAACACAGAATTGTTGACATTGTTGCAGATTTATTAAAAAAGAAAAACTGAAATATCACATGGTCCTAAGTATTCAGACCCTTGGCTCAGTATTTAGTAGAAGCCCCCTTTTGATCTAATACAGCCAGGAGTCTTTTTGGGAAAGATGCAACAAGTCTTTCACACCTGGATTTAGGGATCCTCTGCCATTCCTCCTTGCAGATCCTCTCCAGTTCTGTCAGGTTGGATGGTAAACGTTGGTGGACAGCCATTTTTAGGTCTCTCCAGAGATGCTCAATTGGGTTTAAGTCAGGGCTCTGGCTGGGCCATTCAAGAACAGTCACGGAGTTGTTGTGAAGCCACTCCTTCGTTATTTTAGCTGTGTGCTTAGGGTCATTGTCTTGTTGGAAGGTAAACCTTCGACCCAGTCTGAGGTCCAGAGCACTCTGGAGAAGGTTTTTGTCCAGGATATCCCTGTACTTGGCCGCATTCATCTTTCCCTCGATTGTAACCAGTCGTCCTGTCCCTGCAGCTGAAAAACACCCCCACAGCATGATGCTGCCACCACCATGCTTCACTGTTGGAACTGTATTGGACAGGTGATGAGCAGTGCCTGGTTTTCTCCACACATACCGCTTAGAATTAAGGCCAAGAAGTTCTATTTTGGTCTCCTCAGACCAGAGAATCTTATTTCTCACCATCTTGGAGTCCTTCAGGTGTTTTTTTAGCAAACTCCATGCGGGCTTTCATGTGTCTTACACTGAGGAGAGGCTTCCGTCGGGCCACTCTGCCATAAAGCCCCGACTGGTGGAGGGCTGCAGTGATGGTTGACTTTCTACAACTTTCTCCCATCTCCTGACTGCATCTCTGGAGCTCAGCCACAGTGATCTTTGGGTTCTTCTTTACCTCTCTCACCAAGGCTCTTCTCCCCCGATAGCTCAGTTTGGCCGGACGGCCAGCTCTAGGAAGGGTTCTGGTCGTCCCAAACGTCTTCCATTTGAGGATTATGGAGGCCACTGTGCTCTTAGGAACCTTAAGTGCAGCAGAAATCTTTTTGTAACCTTGGCCAGATCTGTGCCTTGCCCCAATTCTGTCTCTGAGCTCTTCAGGCAGTTCCTTTTGACCTCATGATTCTCATTTGCTCTGACATGCATTGTGATCTGGAAGGTCTTATATAGACAGGTGTGTGGCTTTCCTAATCAAGTCCAATCAGTATAATCAAACACAGCTGGACTCAAATGAAGGTGTAGAACCATCTCAAGGATGATCAGAAGAAATGGAAAGCGCCTGAGTTAAATATATGAGTGTCACAGCAAAGGGTCTGAATACTTAGGACCATGTGATATTTCAGTTTTTCTTTTTTAATAAATCTGCAACAATGTCAACAATTCTGTGTTTTTCCGTCAGTATGGGGTGCTATGTGTACATTTATGAGGAAGAAGAATGAACTTAACCTCCTGCCGTCCGCGCTACAGCCTATATACGGCTGCAGCGCGGACTCGAATTTTCGGGAGGCCGTTTTTAAACGGCCTCCCAGTGACACGCCCCCCGCGCGCTCCCGCGAGCGCACATCGGGGGGAATCTGTGTCGGCCGTGTCCCTTGGACACAGCCGATCACAGATCGTGGTGAATGGCCAATCACAGCGGCCATTGACCACGTGATCAAGCCGTCCAATGAGAGATGATCTCATATGTAAACATATGAGATCATCTCTCATCGCCGGCGCTCCTTCCTCACACAGAGCCTGCGTGTGAGGAAGGAGGGAGAGCTGCACAGCGCCGGGGACACAGAAAAAAGTAATCAGGGCACCGATCACCAGTGCCCTGATTACCAGAGGTACACCAAACACACCATCAATGCCCACAGTGCCCCCCATCAGTGCACACAATCAGTGCCCATAGTGCTGCCAGTCAGTGCCCATCAGTGCCTGCTCATCTAGGCACTGATGAGCACTGACTGGCAGCACTATGGGCACTGAGTGTGGGCACTGATGGTGCTGCTGATCAGTGCCGCCCATCTGTGCTCATCAGTGCCACCCGCCAGTGCCCATCAGTGCCACCCGCCAGTGCCCGTCAGTGCCACCTCTCAGTGCCCGTCAGTGCCACCTCTCAGTGCCCGTCAGTGCCACCTCTCAGTGCCCAGCAGTGCCGCCTATCAGTGCTCATCAGTGCCGCCTATCAGTGCTCATCAGTGCGGCATATTAGTACCTCTTCATCAGTGCCACCTCAGCAGTGCCCATAAGTGCCACCTCAGCAGTGCCCATAAGTACCACCTCATCAGTGCCCATCAGTGCAGCCTATCAGTGCCCATCAGTGCCACCTCATCAGCGCACATCAGTGAAGGAGAAAAATGTATTTATTTTCAAAATTTACTCGCAAAAAATAAGAAAAACTTTTTGTTTTTCAAAATTTTCTGTCTTTTTTCTTTTTTTTTTTTATAAAAAATAAAAAACCCAGAGATGATTAAATGCCACCAAAAGAAAGCTCTATTTGTGTGAAAAAAATGATAAAAATTTTATATGGGTACATTGTAGCATGACCGCGCAATTGTCATTCAAAGCATGCGAGCACTGAAAGCTAAACATTGGTCTGGATGGGAAGGGTGTTTAAGTGCACAGAAGGCAAGTGGTTAAATGATTTTAGCAAATGGCTGCAATATAACAAAGAGTGAAAAATGTAAGGGGGTCTGAATACTTTCCGTACCCACTGTGTGTATGTATATATATATATATATATATATATATATATATATATATATATATATATAATATATATGCACTGTCACAGTGTGTATGCATGCTTCTTGCAAGCTCATTTGCACCAGTAAAATTTAGTAAGAATGTTCGTTCGATTCCCTAATTTTCTGGATTCCTGGTTTTAGCTCAGGGAAAAAAAGTGTACATTTTTTTTTTTAATGTGCATGTACTTCCGAATATTGAATATGGGATTCAAGACTTTAGCAAGGCAGTCAAACACATTTTTTTGGGGTTTTCATGCAAAAATTTGTTGAGTGTATATACTGGTCCTATCAAATGCTCTGACAATTTTTTTTTTAATTTTCATACAAATATTAAAACAAAATTCTGCCAGTGTATGATACACTTTGGGTGTTTTGGAAGAGGGAGAAAAGAGAAAGATGGGATGGTTTGGTATACGGGTGGCAATGTTGGGGTGTGGTCCATAGAGAAGGAAGGAGGCGGGGCAGTGACACTGTGTGTGTTTAGATTATAGCAGATCAGCTGTGGCATTGCTCTGTAGATTGGTTGTTGGAGGTGACAGCTCTTTCTTGTTGAACTCTGGTTCCAATGGTTTTTTGGCTCTCGTCTTTTGGTGATGGGGGGGGGGGTTATTGTTTATACAATAGCACCCTTTAATACTTATTGTAAATTTGGAGCAGCTTGACCTGTTTGTGGCCGGATTAGAAAACCGAGATAGAATCTGCAAGGCTGGCATGGCCTGCCGTGTAAATAATGTGTCATTCAGCGCCTACCCAGCTCTGCCAGAACATGAAACGCTATACAAAGCGGCACAATTAATCCGGTATGATTATCCTTCGTGAACGGCCAAGAAATGTTTTGCTCCGCTGTAGATCAGTGTTGCTGAATTCACACGATGGCTGTGCAAGCTTTACATCCAGCAACTAAACCTTTTCCATACATTTAAAAAAAAAAAAGAGAGGGGGAAATGTGTTCTTGCCTCCTGCAGATAGCGATCTCTACTTTCCTCTGACCTTTTTTGGAGTTGAGCAGAAGTCTAGGAGACTCCATTTTGCCTGTGTGTCTGGATTGTTCACGGGAGAGGAGAAGGGTGGGCTGTGGAGCTCTTCACTAGGATCCTGTGTGGGCCCCGGCCTGTGACATAACGCCTAATCCACTCCAGTGATGTAACCCGTAATCTTATTGCTCCGATGGGCCCGTGCCAAGTGACTCACTCGGGGAATGCAGTCTCTGTGCTTTACTCGGGGACGGCTTGAAACTGAGCTGGCCCGTCTACCTCACTGGGTTAAATGCTTTAACCGCTTTGCTGCGGCAAGTCAGCGACTAAGCTTGATGGCTTAAAGTGACTCACTTTATAGAGAACCAGGCTTGAGCAAACTCTCTATATTCTGTCTTTAGCTTGCACAGGCATACTTTAGAAAAAAAATCGAAATGGAAAAAAAAAAAACACTGCAGCACAACCCCCGTGGTGTTGCATTGAAGAAAAAAATTACAATTAAATAATAAAAAAAAAATAGAAATGCACTCACAAGTACGCATGTGCAGGGCATGACATAAAGGTGACTTGGGAGCCAGAAATGTCCGAGGCTGTGGAAGCAGCCTTGACCACCGGCTGGGAATGAAGCGTGCTGAGGACGGAGAAAGCCCCTGTCGCTGCAACCGGTGTTTATCCCAGAACTGGAATCCTCAAAGTTTCTATAGACCCAGGACACACTTCGAAGCCAGTCTACTTTTTTTTTTATCAGCCTGTCTATGCAGATCACCTTCCCCTGCTGTTCCCTAAGTAGGCACCATCTTGTGTGTGTCTCGTTGATTATTACCCCTTTCCATCCTTCCGTCTTCCACCGACGTCCTCAAGATCCTGCGCATGTGCTTACACAGCAGTGCATGAAATCAGAGGTGGCTCTTTGAAGGAGATCTTTGGTCACAGCATACACTTTCATGATTCCCAACATCAGCGTTGTAATCACAATACAAACAATAGTTATTTTTGATATTCTGGTATAAACTTACTTCAAAGTAGGATTCCAGGATAAACCTACAGTAACTAGTCTTAAAGGCTCTTCCTTCACCCTCTTAACACCTATGCTAACTAACCTGGATAGGAAAGATCTGAATACTTCTCTATTTTCAGCCTGGTCCAGTCTGGTCATATGATCCGGTGTTCCGTGAAAAAACCCTACCCGTTAAAATTCCCTACCCTCGTCACTTCCGGTGCACCTACGTCATGGAACAGCTGAGCAGCTTACCACTGCGCATGCTCACAGCTCCGGAGGGTAGCACCTACGTCATGGAACAGCTGAGCAGCTTACCACTATGCATGCTCACAGCTCCGGAGGGTAGGGAATTTTCACGGGGTAGGGTTTTTTTAACGTTACACCGCATCAACTGTTGCCGCGGGTACATTAAAACATCTCCGCTGCAACATGAAATCCTCACCGCTCCTACCCCTGTGACTTCCCTGATCTCGGCTCCTAAATGTAAAAGCGGCGGTTGGTCTATGAAAATATAAATCACGGAGCCGAGATCTCCGTGATTTATATTTTCATACATCCGCCGCTTTTACATTTACTAGCCGAGTTCAGGGAAGTCACAGGGGTAGGAGCGGGATGATTTCATGTTGCAGCGGAGATGTTTTAATGTACCCGCGGCAACAGCTGATGCGGTGTAACGTTACAAAACACTACCCCGTGAAAATTCCCTACCCTCCGGAGCTGTGAGCATGCGCAGTGGTAAGCTGCTCAACTGTTCCATGACGTAGGTGCTACCCTCCAGAGCTGTGAACATGCGCAGTGGTAAGCTGCTCAGCTGTTCCATGACGTATATGTGAACAGGAAGTGACGAGGGTAGGGAATTTTAACGGGTAGGGTTTTTTAACGTTACACCGGCTCCCCAGTGTCAGTCAGTGGTCGCTGAAGGGGAGAGGAGCACGCACTGACAACACATGGGTCATAGGAGCCTATGGGTGACATCACATCTTCAGGCTTTACTAGCTATTGTTGATCAATCTCTCCTCTCTCTTGCAGCTGCCGCTGGCCCAAATATTTTGGAATTGGGGTTGTACATTTCTTTAGTTACTCCCTGGTTTACAGGCCTAGGCAATGATGTCATACATCCCAGGAGTATTCAGGAGGGGGGAGGAGTTTTCTGAGCTAAGCACACCCTTCTGCCAGCATGAATCGTACATGTATTATCTGACCTTACTCAAGATGGCCATGACCAGAAATACCAGGGGCGAGGACCCAAAGTGATTTCTTGGCAAAATAAAGCTTGGAAACATGGATGGATTGGTGCGTTTCTTTGAATGCTAAAAATGCATTGAATAGCGTTTTCGGTTTGTAATGCTCATATGCAGTGTAGTTCCACTTTAAAGAAGAATTCCAGCAATGGTATATTTTTACATAGTTACATTAGTCCAACTTGAATCAATGTAACTATTTACATACCATACCTGGTCGATGCTTCTGGAAGGTGGAAATCTCCAAAGTAGACACCACTAATCCAGTGATCTCCACTTGCTTCTGAGTCCCATACTGAGTGGCTGCTCTGATGCATTGTCAACACGGGAGGACGGTTGCTCTGGAAGGGGAGCCATTTAGAGAATGTTCAGCATTTTGTGAATGAATGCAGAGCGTTGGCTGATTGGATGAGGTGGGACAGTGACATCACGCTTTCCACTTTGTCCAGTTAGAGGATGGACTTTGATTACTGCCCTCTGATACTTAAGCGTCACTTGGCCCACTCAGGGCAAATGGACTGATTCTCTTGTGAGGGCATTCCCAACATAATGGTATCTTAACTGTACCCCCAGCTTCATTGTTCGTCTATAGGAGCGATGGGTCTTATCCCAGGGTAAACTCCATGTCACTGTGTTGCAGGCTACTCAGGGTAATGACCTTCTCCCCCCCCATGAGACAATGTTTGAGCCTGCAACTGGACAATCAGGTTTGTGCACTTCTTACTAAAAAGAAGGGTATGAGGCTTCATGCTTCCCTCTATACAATACTACAAAATATCTCCAAGGGCTCTTGACAAGTGAATGGAGGGGCAGGGGTGTGTGGCCAAGGTGAGATTCAGCGAAGGAAGGAGGGTTTCCTATCAGGAGAAACTTTTGCGTTTTGCTGTAAATGGGCATAGTGACAGATTATCTTTACACTCAAGAGTCAAACTATTGCTATCTTGTCAGCTGTGCGACAGTAACCCAACTTCAAAACAATGGTGCCAAATAACAGAACCCCATGAGCCCTTACATTGGAGAGCTTCTGTTCTCATGTACATGCATAAGGAAGCTGGAAGTGTGTAGCCAACATGGAGGTAGGGGGAAGCACAGAAGGAATTGGGCCAGAATGCAGTCATGTAAGTTCTGGTTGGGCTTTTGCTGCCCTTTTTAGGTAGTTCCCCCCTTTAATACCTTGCTGGACGTCCAGTATATTATGCAGAGACTAAAGCAGGCAATAGATGGGATCAAAATTGGGCTTGTTTAGCCGGGCGGGAATGGCTAAATTTTGATCTATGTGTGGCCATCCCTGTTCAGCAAAAGTCAATCTTTAGACTTATTTTTATCGAAAAGGAATGTTTGTAGACTGTTCTTGATTGGCAGCTTTTGTGGATGGAAGAATCCATTCGTTTTTATTTTGTTCAGGCCCCTGGCTGATCTAACAAAAACACAAGTCATCTAGATAGTTGTAGTTTTAAAGTGAACCTTGTCTGGCCTAAACATTAGCCTGACTTGATACCACCTTTGGCCTCGTAGAACCATTGGTAGTCTTGAGGTCAATCCCTCAGGAGACTCTTGAACCTTAAGTGGGGTACACACTAGTAGAAAATCTGCCGAAAATTCCCGTCCGAGGTAAAATCGTACGATTTTTGGCTAGTGTGTACACAACTTTAAGTAGCCGATGCCGACCTTTTCAACGAAAAAAAACGGAGGGACCAACACCAAAATTTTTATCGTCCGTCCCCAGACGACCAATTTCCGTTTAATGTGTATGCAGTACGTCCGCGAAAAATCGGATACGAAAGACCGCGCATGATCTGAAGTTGCTGACGACCTGGAAGTCTAGGAACAAATGTCCAAAAAATCGGACGAGAAATTTCGTGAACATTTATGCACTGTCAACTAAAAACGGTTATGACTGCTAAGCATGAGAGAGAAAAATGTAAGGATATTTCGTCCAATTTTCGTCAAGTGTGTACGAGCCTTTAGGCACACGGGATCTCAACTTCTCCCCAAGTTGAAGTTAAATCCAATTTCTTATGGAGCTGAGACCCTTTTTGTTAAAGATCTGCAAGTTAAAAAAATAAAATGGTATCCATGAATGAACCGGACATTGACGAAAGGTACAGCTACAGGCCAGAGACTCTTCTACCCAGAATAAAATTGTGACCATAAAAACATACAAGCGAGTACAAAAGACTAAAATCTTGTCAAAAACAAAAACATGGAATTAGAAATGGGGCCCCCACCCTACTTATTCAACTGCCTAAAACAAAGCCCCCCCTGCCCTCCCAGGATCTGACATTTGAATTATAGGAGGTGTGACCTAACATTGGAATCAGGCAGAGCTAAATATTGACCTGGAGAAAAGTCGAGGGTCTGAGTTTAGCCCCTAGGTTAAAGGCCAGGTCCGGTTCACTTTGAGATAAAGAGCCTAATATGTTTAGATCCCTTGTGAATGCACATTGTCGTCTTTATCAAGATTTTTCAAGATTTATTGAAGGTGTGGGAAGTCAGAGATAAGGATTCTCTTCTGAATACCTACATCCCGTTGCAGTTCTTATGAAAGTAAAAGTGTGGGAAGGAACAAGGAGATATTTGTGGAAAGTGAATAATAGACACTAACACAAAAGCAACTACATTTTTATTATTTTTTTTAAATAAAAACGGTTCCTTTACATTCTTTGAGACCATAGTAAGACCCATTACAATGCCATTTTTATGTAATGTGCTTTGCAGACAACCTTAAATATAGTGACCTTCATCTAAAGCGTTCCTTGGAACAAAGTCCACTTTTTCAAGGAAGCACATAGAGATCAGATAGAATATGCTTTATAAAGGAGTAAACATATTTCCTAGAAGTACCTTGATCTTCTGATGTGTATAGTATAAAGTGTCAAATCCAGACCTAAATTTAATGGATCATATGGCGCTTTTCCACTGCATGGAACCATACCGGTTCGGCACGCTTTTGTGCTTTTCCACTGCTGGTACCGCATGGTATAGGGTCGGAACGGTTCGGTACGGTATAGGTTTGCTTTTCCAATGCATGGAACCGAACGGTACGGTACGGTACGGCTCTGAAAAAACAGTACCTACTCGATTGTGGTTCCAACAGGTACCAAACTGGTACCATATCCCACAATCCTTTGCATGCAGTCACTACTAGCCACTAATTGGTCAGAGAATCCCACCCACCCTGTTGTTATCCCACCCACTTAACTTTAGTACTACTTTAGTGGAAAAGCAAACCTATACCGTACCGTACCGAACCGTTCCGACACTATACCATGCGGTACCAGCAGTGGAAAAGCAAACCGGGCCAAGCAGGGCCGAGTAGAGCCGAGCCGGTACTTGCAGTGGAAAAGTGCCATAAGCTGTTTGAGGACATCTGTCCATAGTCATTTCAATGCATTGCCAAAGGATCTCCCTTCAGAAAGCACCCAGTATGGCAAGACCGCTGCAAAAGAGTTAGGATGTATGAAAATTATTGCAATATCTGCTTTGGGGTGGAAAGTTTCCTAAGAAAATACCCCCATATTACAAGTATAGTGCCTATACCCTGCAAATGCATTCATGCCTGATATGTGAGAGTCCACGAAGATAGGTTTTGCTAGTTGCTGGCTTGAGATTGTGTTTACTGGATAGGCACCCCATTGAGCGAAATCCAATGGCAGGGTAGGAGAAAAAGTGCTAGGGAGATGACTGTAAAAGCAGCGTTTTTTTTTTTTTACAATTTAGTATGGAAGAAATGGAAAACTAGGAGCACACTGGGTTTCTGGCAAATTAATGGGTAGTTTTCTGTACTTGCAGTTAGGCATGCACCGATACCAGGTTTTTAGCCACGAGTACCGATTACTTTTTTTAAGTACTCGCTGATGCCAATTTCCGATACCTATTTCCCAGGTCCCCACTGTGCCCCCCTGCACTCTGGTTTCCCACTGTACCACCCTGAATGCCTGTCTTCCCCCCTTCCTGTACACCTGTTCCCCATTGTCATTGAGTCATCGATTGTTAAGGACGCGGCGGCCCCGCACCTTAACAACCGATGATTACTGCATTCGTTTATGTACATTTCAGTTGGCAGCGGGAGAATCCTGCTGACAGCTGAAAGAACTGAGCCAGTAAGTATCGGTGCATTTGCATACTCGTGCCAATGCTTAGTATTGGTGCAACTCTACTTGCAGTGTATGTATTGCAGAGATGCACTGAATTTTTTTTTTTTTTTTATGTATTGTGCTCTGACACTTTAAATCTGAAGCCCCTTTGTAAAAAGTGAAGGCACGCTATGAGATGGTGCATGACATCTCCTGGGCTTATCTCTATTGTTTACATCTGACCATTTTATTGCACTCCCAGAAGAGGGCTATTGCTGTATTTCCTGGAGCGCGAGGCAGATGTTTCAGGTCTAAGCATCTTCAGCATTAGAGTTGGTGCAGCTGCTATGCCTTCCCTTCCCCTCCTGCCTAATCACAGAAGCCTTTGTATTATGTGAACTTACTCACAAAATACAAAGGCTTCTGTGAATGGGCAGCAGAATTGAGGGGCAGGAAAAGCTCTGTGTGCCTCTGTCCCAAGAGCCGTAAACCTGTCCGATATATGTAATGGAGATTAGATAGAGAGGTTTAGGAGATGCTATGCACCTCCTTGGACTAAGAGGTTGTAACCCTTTATAAAAAAAAAGATCCTATATCTTTATAGCAGGTTAAACAGCATAGTGCATGTGCTGTCTATTCTGTCCCTTTTTCATGCTGTAAAAAACATGGTTGATCCTGCCTGTTCTGTGCCCCCTATGTAAACGGACTATGGTAATCGTGGCTGCTAATCCATGATACCATGGTCAGGTTACGTGTCTCCATTATCCCATTGCTTTGCTCTCCTCTCCCTCCCTGCCTGCCAGTTCCTGTGTTTGAGCGATCTTTTCCCCACCCCTCCCCTCCTGCCACTATTATTAGCGGGCAGTAAAGTCCAAGAAGGATTACTGCCAGCCCCTCTTTTCCTACCAAGCTATACTATACAGTGTAAATGTTTGTTTAAAATGAATACCTCTAATAAATACCATAATTTCCATTCAGTCACGTGACCTTCGGCTCCCCCAATTTTGGAGCTACAGCGGGAGGGGCTGAGTGCACAGCACAGTGGTCACGTGACCACCCGGCTGACGTCAGAGGGGGATCTCAGCCCCTTCCGTGGTAGCCCTTCGATCAGGGGAGGAGAGCGGCCGGAGGTCACGTGACCAAACAAACGATCTGAAGTAAGGTTTTTAGAGGCAGAGTTTTCTACAAACTTTTACAGTGTGTAGGATAACTTGGTAAAACAGAGGGGCTGGCAGTAGTCTTTCTTTGACTTTACAACCACTTTAACACACAGCGTGCCTGCATATTTTACAAAGTGGCTAAATTTCTGCAATTCAGCTATATGGCCCGTACACACGATCCGAAAATCGGACGACAGATCATCTGTTTTTCTTTGCATGCTGGTCGCATATCAAAACTAAAGAGTTTACTAAAGTTACGAAAATTCTGGACAGAATAAAAAATTGGAAGTGATGTAATGTGGTTTAGTGTATTTGTATTGTATTTTCGAACTAAAACTATAATGATTAAACGAAAATCGTGCGATCTTGTATCGTACGAGAAAATTTTTTCGTGCTGTCTGATCCAATAATATCGGATGAAATGTCGTAATCGGCTCTCCAGCACATCTGCGGTCAACTATCTCCTGTTTCGCAGCATTGCTGAGCTTAGGGCTACTGTGACGGTACAGAGAACATGTGAGGGGGTTGAATCAGCTGGGAGTGCCTTGGCAACATCTTGGCAACAAGCTAGGATGATATCGGGGCCACCTCCTGGGAGTTTTTTTGGGCAGGTTTCAGGAAGTACAGTGCATAAATGACTTGCACTGAACTTATAGAGCATAATTTATCTTTGGTCAAAGCTGCACAGTTTTTTTTTTTTTTTCCTACAGTCGCCCCTAACTTACCCAGGCAGTTTTATTGGTAAAGGTGAAGGTGTTTTACCTTCTGTCATGAAGGGGGTTAAAGACCAACGAAGGGAAAACCTGTAAACAAAGCTTGTAAACAATGACAGGTGTGGGGTGATCTGTCATTGCATTCCCGGCCCGTCTAATTCCACCAGGGGCATTCCCTTCCCCGGGAGTACTAGCTGTCAGGAGCTTGTAATGGAGATGGAAAGGAAAAGCTAATTGTTCAGGCTTCTGCCCTTCATGGTCTCCAAGCAAACGGCTTCCACAATTGTCCTTTGTGTGGAAACCGGAGATGCATTTTTTTTTTTTTTTCTTCAAGCTTTTGTTTTCAGAAGGTTGAAATGGTGTTTACAGTGTAAAGTATACAGGATGATTGACTGCTGAATATCATTGTGACTGTGATACAGGCCGAACATGGAGAGATTTGACAATGACAGTCTGTTCAGTTTGTTATTGATTGTGGGACAGCTGTAGAGTCTGACTACTGATTACTGCTGGCTTTTCAGACAAGTTGTAGATGCCATTAGGCCCCCCCCCCCCATTCACTTTGGCGTAATTTGACATGTCAAATTGCAGCCTATTGCTGGCAACGGCACTGCCCCAGTCGGTGCGATGCTGACCTTGCGGCACCGCATCGATTTCAAAAAGTAGACTCAATAGACCTCTGTGCATGAACCCGCACAGATTGCCCCTGAACTTGCACTGAAATGCGGGTTTGATTGCATGATTTCAAACCAGCATTCAGTCTGAACTAGGGCTGAACAATAGTCTATATAATATCAACTATCGTTCTGCAGGCGTGGGCGATATTCATATCCCCGAAGACACGATATTTAGCATTAGGCAAGGGGCATGGCCGGAAGATGTGCGGGACGGAAGCGGCTTGTGAGAGCTCCGATACCGCCGTACTGAATCCTCAGCAATCCTCCTAAATCTCCCCTATTCAGGGAGAAAAAACAGCTTGGGGAGACCCATCGAGGCACCAGAGACCAATACTGCCCGGTATTGCGGAGGAAAGACTCCGTACTGAGGAGCGCAGAGTTGAGGCCTACACAGGCACAGAAGCCGCGGCCTTGCCTAGATTGGAGCGCGATCGCGCTCTCGTGGTTCCCGGTAAGGCCTACTTACTCCGCACTCATTCGGGACTTGCCTCCATCCCCCGGGTGCCCCCAAGCCATACACAGACCTCCTAATCTTCACAAAAAGGACCCCAGTGTACTCGTATCCCTCAGCAAGCTGTGCCGACCGCCATCTTGGCTGCACAGGGGACACAGAACCACAACAGACTGCAACTCTCTCACCTTGTTCAGCAATCCCCCCTTGCATAGAACTTAGCAGCCGCTCTACAGCATTAGGCAGGGAGAAGTCGGGACTCCGGGGGATTCTTCTACCTCCTAACACCACTGTCACTGTCTTCTGCATTCCACCCTGTTAAATATCGCAATATATATCGTTGAAAAACGAATATCGCAATGTACTTTTTTTCCCAATATCGTGCAGCCCTAGTCTGAACAAGGGTTAAAGTAGAGATGAATGGAAGTTTTGGAACCAAAACAGAAAATTCAGGATGCACCTGGCCAAAAACCAAAAATGAGTTTTTTAAAAAAAAATATATTTTTATATAGATTTCTATTATATGCAACTTTTTAATTGTCAAGCGCAAGAAAAGCTAAAAAAAAAAAATTATTTTTCGATGTCAGACATATGTGGTTGCCACTGCATTGCTGTGCAGATCACACGTGATGTCTGTGTGATGTGAATTGTATGGATGAATTTGCATCGCATTCGGACAAAATGGTGCAGGACCGTTGTTTTTTGATCCGCACTAGAATCGGACCGCATGGATATTAACACCTATGCATTCTGATTCCTGAACCATTTCACAGTTCGCACTGTGATCTGTGACCTGATCTGGGGGGTGTCATTAACTTGTGGACACCCGAAGCGGTTCGCATAGTGCAGTGTGAACTGCCTGCAAGAGAGATGCGATGTGGGAACCTGCGCTGGTTCCCGCATTGCATATGTGTGAATTCTATGTATGTATTCACACTGGTCCGTTGCGCTTCTGTTGTGGTGTTAAAAATCCTGCTTGTTGCATTTCGCACCTTCCCATTTAAATGCATTGAAAACGCAGCAAGAACGCATCATTAATGCACCTATGTTAGGTTTTTGATGTCACCTGACCTATGAAAAACAAACCATAAGCACAGTAAAATAGAGAGAGCACTAGAACTAGCAACAAATTTTGGAGCTTATCCAAATTTTTGTTTGGAAGGTCAGAATCCGCTAAAATCGTACGACCCTTCCTCAGATGAAAATGTTCGCCTGTTTTTCTTATAGTGTGTATGAGCCTTAAAGTGATTTTAAAGTTTTTTTTTTCATTTTCTTTTATTTTTATAAATAACATAAATGTTGTTAGGGATGCACCGAATAATCGGCGGCCGAACATTATTCGGCCGAAAATAGAAAAAATAGCACTTTCGGAGTTCGGCCGAATAAGTCAAAAGGCCGAATAATTTTGTGCCGAACAATAGGGCTGAACGATAGTCGATATGATATTGACTATCGTTCTGTGGCCGTAGGCGATATTCATATCGCCGAGGTCACGATATTTACAGGGGGAAGGGACTCGGAGGACAGGAGGACTCACAGACTTCCGTGTTAGGCAGGGGAAGCCGGGACACTTCATAGGTGAGCATACATACATTACTCACTCGTGCACTGCAGCCCGCCCCACACATTCAGTGAGTCTTACTCTCCTCCCTAGTTTTTTCAATGGCACATTCAGGAAGCCAATCACGCCGTGAGTAGCGGCACAGCGGAACCAATCAGGTGTGCAGGCACGCGTGATTGGTTCGCTGTGCAGCTAATCACGGCGTGATTGGCTTCCTGAATGTGCCATTGAAAAAACTAGGGAGGAGAGTAAGACTCACTGAATGTGTGGGGCGGGCTGCAGTGCACGAGTGAGTTATGTATGTATGCGGCTGTGCTCCTTTCCAGGCTCCTACTAGTCCACCTCCAGCCTCCTACTACCACCACTATGAGAGACTGTCTGTCACTGTATAATCTGATCCAGTCCACACTGACACTGACTGACTGTCACTGAGTAATTGATGTTACCACATTAACCCTGACCTGCCCAGTGCCCTGTATCTGCAATTAAAATTTACAAGGCTGCCTGCATGCTTCCTGATTTCCATTTCCAGCATCCTTCCCAATCCCTACAGTGTCACTAACATTAACCCTATGGTACAAGGCTGCAGTGTGCACTGAATCCCATTCCCTACAGTAACATTTAGGGAGAGAGACATGAGAGGACAAGAGAGAGAGAGACATGAGAGGACAAGAGAGAGAGAGACATGAGAGGACAAGAGAGAGGACAAAAAATTGGCAAAATAAATGGAAAAAATGCGAAACACCGCGTTCGGTATTCGGCCTTCGGCCAAACATTTCATTATTATTCGGCTTTGGCTTCGGCCAAGAATTTCATTTCGGTGCATCCCTACATGTTGTACCTACCAACTCTGTGCAGTTGGTTTTGCACAGAGCAGCCCCGATCCTCCTCTTCTAGGGTCCCTCTTCTGTGCTCCTGGCTCCTCCCTCCTGTTGAGTGCCCCCCACAGAAATCAGCTTGCTATGGGGGCACCTGAGCCAAGGTGCAGCTCCCTGTTTCCATTCAGACACAAACCCGTGGCCCAGACCTGCCCCCTCTCTCTCCTCATTGGCTCACTGACTTCGATTGACAGCAATGGGAGCCAATAGCGCCGCACTGACGTCTTGGCCAATGAGGAGGGAGAGTCTTGGGCAGCTGACACTCCTGCAACATGGCTGGATCTAGATGGGCTCAGATAAGTATTAGGGGGGCCGAGAGGGGCTGCGACACACAGAAGGCTTTTAATGCATAGAATTAATTTATAACAAAAACCTTCTGCCTTTACAACTCCTTTAAGACACACGTTGGGGGGGGTGTGACACAGCCAGTAACTGGTAGAAATCCACCCACACCGTGTTAATTCCAAAACAATAATAAAGTATTTTCAAATATAGATTTGTTTGCCAATTGAAAACCGTTTTTTGATATTCTTTATTTTTACTCTGTATTCAAAAGGTTTTTTTTTTTTTTATTTTTTATTTTTTGAACATGTGACCAGCAGTAGAGGACTAGAATCCTGTATTTCCCTGCAGACAGGCTGGGAGAGAGCTTTGTCATGGGACAGGTGTATGTAGATTTGGAAAAAGGTACTCAGATGTTTGTTTTTTTTATTAAAATAATTAAGGCTACGTTCACATGTTAGCGTAGCGGACCACGGGCAGAATCACAGCGATTCTGCCCACGATCCGGAAATCATTGCAAATCGCCGGACGCCTCTGCGTTGCCGTTGATTTGCAAAGGCACCCCAAACGCTGTGCGATGTTGCCGCGATTTCCGCCTGCTGAATCGCGGTAACATTGCGCAAACAAAATTGGGGGTCGCATTATGATGCCCCAAAAAAGCTCTTGTACCTTTTTTGGGCGTCATGCGACCCGCGATTTTGTTTGCACGATTTTACCGCGATTCGGCAGGCGGAAATCGCGGCAACATCGCACAGCGTTTGGGGTGCCATTGCAAATCAATGGCAACGCACAGGCGTCCCGCGATTTGCAATGATTTCCGGATCGCGGCCAGAATCGCTGTGATTCTGCCCGCGGTCCGCTACGCTAACATGTGAACGTAGCCTAAGTGCCGTCATCTATATACAGAAATAGAAGGAACGTTGTAAATTAAACAGTGTGTGTTTAGTATCACTTTAACTTTTGGACTTTATAAAATCCGTCTGCCAATTGCTCACCTCACCGAAAAAAAAATATAAAAGTGCTAGAAGTTCCGTGTAGGCTTTGAGAACTTTGTCCAGGCCTGGTGTAAGTAAATGGTTGTGTTGTAACACACGATCAGAGCCTCTGCATTACGTCCCCTCCAGATGCATAATCCAAGGAAGCTGTTCTGTGTCTTTCTCTATTTAAGATGCATCAGTGTGCTGGGATGTGTTACAGGACGGTGATGACCCCAGACTGCAGACTCTGGGAAATGTGTATGTGAGAAGGAGAGGCGGATGTACAAGGCTTCTCTGTAACTGAACCTGCCTCTGTCCATCACATGGGGCTTTCCTCTGTTTGTTTTCCTAAACCTTTTACCTTCCTAAATGTGGCTAGACAGCTGCCATCTGACTTCGCTGGGTGTCCAGACTGGAAGGGACCAGCTGCAAATGCTGCCCTTTACTTACAGTAAATAGAATGCTATTACGTAGTAAACATGCATTTGAAAACCAAAAAAAAAAAAAGTAGGATTGTACTTCTAGTTTTATACTGTTAGGTTCTACCCAACTAGGGATAGACCGATTATCGGAGGCCGATATATCAGAGGCCGATATACACTTTCCCCGATGTATCTGTATCGGCCCCAGAACTGGCCGATATTGCCGATATTTTTGTGACATTCTGCCTTAGGCCACCTCCCTCGCCTTCATCTGAAGTCGGGACTAGTCTCGCTAGAGTGTATCACAGCCATACACCCACAGCAGCCCAGTGCCAGCCAGCCATCCACATCCACAGGCCCGGTACCAGCCAGCCACAGGCACTGTACCAGCGAGCCAGCCAGCCACCCACAGGCCCTGTACCAGCCAGCCACAGGCACTGTACCAGCGAGCCAGCCACCCACAGGCCCTGTACCAGCCAGCCAGCCACCCACAGGCCCTGTACCAGCCAGCCACCCACCCACAGGCCCTGTACCAGCCAGCCACCCACCCACAGGCCCTGTACCAGCCAGCCACCCACCCACCACAGGGTGCCAGCCACCCGCCACAGGGTGCCAGACAGCCAGCCACCCACCACAGGGTGCCAGCCAGCCACCCACCCACCACAGGGTTCCAGCAAGCCAGCCATTAAGCATTAAACAAAACTTAACATGTTCAGTACCAGATTTGTGTCAAAAATTGTTTTATTTTTCAAAACTTTAAATGTACAAAATATTGGCCGATACCTTGTGACCTAAATATCGGTATCGGCCCTGAAAAAATTTTTTTCGTCTATTCTCACACCCATCCCTGCAGGTTGCTGAATTTAAGGAAGGTAACGTTTAGAATTGGCAGCTATGCAATCCCTGTGCCACTGCTCTACGTCCTGTCTACTCTCTGGACTTACCGGTGATCCACTATACCAGGGGTCTTCAAACTTTCTAAACAAAGGGCCAGTTTACTGTCCTTCAGATTTTAGGGGGGGCTGGACTGGGTAGTAACAAATTGTGGTAAAAATTGTCCTCCTGTCAGTGGGAGTAAACAATACATCTTTGGTATTAGGGGGAGGAATAGCACCCCGTCATTAGTGGTAGGAATTTTGCCCGATCCTTGGATTTCCATCATTGGTATCAGTGAAAGTAACAGTGTCCCATCATTGGTTTCAGTGGGAGGAATAGTAACCTATCATTGGTGTCAGTGGGAGAAATAGTGCCTCATTGTTGATGTCAGTGGGTGGAATAGATCCCCATCGTTGCTGTCCGTTTGAAGAATAGTGCCCCATCATTGGTGTCAATAAGAGAAATAGTGCCCTGTTGTTGTTGTCACCACCATGAGTTCTGCTCCACTGTTTTTGTCAGTGCAAGTAATAGTTTCTTGCATTAGTGAGAGGAAAAGTAACCCAAGGGCCGAATAAAGGCAAGCAAAGGGCCGCATCCGGCCCCCAGGCCACAGTTAACAGACCACTGCTTCAGACCTTAGGGAGTGGCAGACTGTGGCCTGTGGGAATAGAAAATGGTATCAGTGAAAAGAATAGTGCCCCATCTATGGTGTCTGTAAGAAGAATAATGTCCCATCTTGGGTGTTAGTGGAGGAATAGTTCCTCATCATTGGTGTCAGTGGGATCAATAGTACCGTATCTTTGGTGTCAGTGGGAGGAAAAGTGACTCCTTGTTGGTGTCAGTGGGAGAAATCCTGTTCCAAGGGCCAAATAAAAGCAAGCAAACAGCCACATCTGGCCCCTGGGCCACAGCTTGACTTTTTTGAAAGGTTTCCCTGTGTTTGGTTTCATCCATCTTCCCATCAACTCAGACCAGCTTCCCTGTCCCTGCAGAAGAAAAGCATCCCCACAACATGTTGTTGCCACCACCATGTTTCACAGTGGAGATGGTGTGTTTGGAGTGATGTGCAGTGTTAGTCATTCAGCCTCACATAGCATTTTGCTTTTTGGCCAAAAAATTAAATTTTGTCCAGAGCACCTATTTCCACATGTTTTCTGTGTCCCCCCACATGGCTTCTCCCAAACTGCAAATGGGACTTCTTATGGCTTTCTTTCAACAATGGCTTTCTTCTTGTCACTCTTCCATAAAGGGCAGATTTGTGGAGTGCACGACTAATAATTTTCCTGTGGACAGATTCTCCCACCTGAGCTTTGGATCTCTGCAGCTCCTCCAGAGTTACCATGGGCCTCTTGGCTGCTTCTCTGATTAAGGGTCCATGTACACGGGACGTTGTTAAAAGTCCCTTTGAATGCTGGAATTTTTAGGACGTTTGAAACGTCTGTTCGGTCGCGTTTGTACCCGCGTTTAGCGGGCGTTTGCGTTTAGAACCGTTCCTAGAGGTCAAAAAAATTATTCCCCTTTTAAAATGGAAAAACGCGAACGCTAAACGCGGGTCATCGCGTTCGGTCACGCTGGGACGCGTTCGGTCGCGTTTTTACGTTTGAAAGGCCGAGAAACACACGTTCGAACGCAAATAATTGCGTTCTAAAAAAAGTCCCTGAACGCAACTGCCCGCAAACGACCTGGTGTACATGGACAGATAAGATAAAATGTAGATGGGTTCAGGGGCTTCTAAAAAAACGCCCAACTGCTCCTAAACGGCCATTTCCAGCGTCCCGTTTACATGGAGCCTAATGCTCTCCTTGCCTGGCCTGTCAGTTTCGGTGGAAGGCCAGGTCTTGGTAGGTTTGCAGTTGTGGCCTACTCTTTCCTAACTCTGCTTTAAACTTATCCACATCTTTATCCTGACTTGTCTTGTGTGTTCCTTGGCCTTCATGATGCTGTTTGTTCACAAAGGTTCTCTAGCAAATCTCTGAGGGCTTCACAGAACAGCTGTATTTGTACTGAGATTAAATTACACACAGGTGGGCTCTATTTACTAATTAGGTGACTCCTGAAGGCAATTGGTTCCACTGGGTTTTAGTTAGGGAGTAAAGGGGGTTATCGGAGTAAAGGGGGCTGAATACAAATGCATGCCAGACTTTTCAGATATTTGTATATGTCGAAAATTGCTGTTCACAGACGCTCTCCATCCAATCTGACAGAGCTTGAGCTATTTTGAAAAGAAGAATGGGCAAAAAATGTCGCTCTCTAGATGTGAAAAGCTGGTAGAGACATCCCCAAAAAGACTTGCAGCTGTAATTGCAGCGAAAGTTGGTTCTACAAAGTATTGACTCAGGGAGGGCTGAGTACAAATCTACGCCACACGTTTCAAATATTTGTAAAAAATTTTTAAAACCATTTATCATTTTCCTTCCACTTCACAATTATGTGCCACTTTGTGTTGGTCTATCACATAAAATCCCAATAAAATACATTTATGTTTTCTTTTAATATGATAAAATGCAGAAAATTTCAAGGGGTATGAATACTTTTTCAAGGCACTGTATATATAAAAAATATATATATATTTTATAAAAACTGTCTGTTTCGGTTTCAGTTTTCGGCCAAGTGCATCCTGAATTTTCGGTTTCAGTCCAGACTTTTCATTTCGGTGCACCCCTAATAGTAGTAGTTGGTCATATTCAGCTTGACTTGGGACATTTCCTATCCTTTCCAAGCCACTACATTTATATTTAATCCCAAGGAGAAGCTATGAAGCATCTTCAACAGTACAGAACAAGTCCAGTTTACTAGGACTAACTACTACTAGTCCCTTAGTTATGGATCTTCCATGGAAGTGAGACAAACCGATTCCTTCTTTTTTAAGATGACTCTACGCCTACTGTACGCCTACTGTACGCCTACTGTACGCCTACTCTACGCCTACTCTACGCCTACTCTACGCCTACTCTACTCCTACTCTACTCCTACTCCTACTCTACTCCTACTCCTACTCCTACTCCTACTCCTACTCCTACTCCTACTCCTACTCCTACTCCTACTCCTACTCCTACTCCTACTCCTACTCCTACTCCTACTCCTACTCCACTCCACTCCTACTCTACTCTTTCTCACTATTTAAATTGGAAGCTTTTTGGTTCCATAAAGCCCATCTTACCATTAGGGTGTCCAGTCATTCTGTTGGTCAACAGGGTCTACTCAACAGAAGCCATGGTTTCCGTACACTGTACTGATGTTGGCCAACTAGCCTGAGCCAGCTTTATGCAGTTTGGAAACAATGGCAGTATGTATCATATACTAGTGATTCTTTTTATGTACTTTTGGCCATAGGGACACAAATGAATGATTGCATGGCCTTGCCCACTATCCTAAAATTGGAAACGAAACCCTTATTTTTTTGGGATTTATGATGGAAGTGGGACAAGCAAATGCTACTTTTAGAATGCTCAACGTTTTGTACTCTACAAATCAATGGCTGTCACCACTGCTGTTCACATGTGGCTGCTCGTCTGTGGTTTCCTTTACTTTGGTAATGAGTAGCAGAGTTAGTTATTTAATATACTTCTATAAGAAAACTAGGACCTCAATAACCAGTCATGGTGAAAGTGTGTAAATCCGCTTCCGGCGGCCAGCTACTGTACACAGATCTTGGGTTGGTTGTAGTAGTTCAGTTAGTGCTGTGGCTTTAGATTACACTCCCCAGTGTGGACTAGGGCTGCATGATGTTGGGAAAAAATCACATTGCGATATTTTTTCACTAGCGATATATATTGCGATATTTATACCCGCCTCTTCCTGGTTTACATGGTACAGTCGCCTCCCCTCCGTATTTGGTACCTTCTTGGCAGCCTCTTCTGTTTGTCCCTCATGATCGGGCTGTGAAGTCGGTTCTCCCGGAGGGAGGGGGAATCTCTCTGGCTGGGGGCAGACGGAAACGCGGGAAGTGGGGGTAACGCTGTGAGTTGTAGTCCTCTCCACCAGGCAGCTCCTTCGCACCGGAAGCACACTCCCAGTCCCCACAATACACTTCCGCCCCACAGCACAGCGAACCAATCACGTTGTGAGTAGCGGCACAGCGAACCAATCAGGTGTGCAGGCACGCGTGATTGGTTCGCTGTACCGCTGCTCACGGCGCGCTGCTCACCGCTCAGTCAGGAGAACTAGCTGCAGGGCTGCCCTACATCGTATGTTCGGCGATGTGACTATCGCCCACGCTCGCAGCATGATTGTCGATATCACATAGACTATCGTTCAGCCCTAGTGTGGACACTTCCAATTTTTTTTTATTCATATTTTGTTTGCTCTGGAGGTTTGGCGGGTGATGCACGAGTGATGCGCTACCTGACAGTAGTGTATTATAGGTGCTTGTTACATTAATGAAATAATAGGACTGTAAACCCGTAGGTTAGGAATGATCAGCCCTTGCTTTAAGTGGCGTTTACCTTGCTAAATGCTTCACAAATGTTTCAAGCGCAGTTTTATTGCATTAATAAATTTAGCTGTCATCTTCATAATTGCTGCCAGCTTTGCATACATATGTATATGTGTGTTCTGACATAACCTGCTTTGTTAGGTAGGGCTTTACAGTAAAATGAGTTGTCTTTTAACTAGCTGTGGGGCTGGTCATTTTTTGTTGTTGTAGTTATGCTATGAGTTACTTAATGACATCTAACAACCTAGAAATTAGTTGTGAATCATCAAAGATTAATAGGTTTGTAGGCTTCTAAGTACACCGGCATCAATGAGAACGCTGGCTGTCTAGTCACTGAAGACTGGTGACATCACTTGAGAATGCAGATCTTCTATTTACTAGAGACCGGTGACATCACTAAGAATGCAGCCTATCAATTTAATAGAGACTGATGACATCACTACGAATGTAACCTATCCTATTACTAGAAACCGATGATCTCCCTAAGAATGCAGCCTATCAATTCACTAGAGACCAGTGACGTCCATTGAGAATGCATCCTATCCATTTACTAGAGACAGATGATATCAGTAAGAATGCAGCCTATCCATTTCCTAGAGACTGGTGACATCACTAAGAATGTATCCTATCCATTTACTAGAGACTGAGGACATCACTAAGAATGCAGCCTATTCATTTGCTAGAGACTGGTGACCTCACAAAGAATGTAACCTATCCTATTACTAGAGACCGATGACATCCCTATAAATGCAGCCTATCAATTCACTAGAGACCAGTGACGTCCATTGAGAATGAAGCCTATCCATTTCCTAGAGACTGGTGACATCACTAAGAATGCAGCCTATCCATTTCCTAGAGACTTGTGACATCACTAAGAATGCAGCCTATCCATTTCCTAGAGACTGAGGACATCACTAAGAATGTAACCTATCCATTTTCTCAGAGACCAATGACATTACTAAGAATGCAGCCTATCCATTTACTAGGGACCAGTGACACCATTAGGAACGCAGACGGTCCATTTACTGGTGACCAGTGACGTCACTGAGAATACAGCCTATCCATAAAACATAACTGAGAATGCAGCATATATTTTCTGTAAAGACAAGTGACCTCAATGAAAATGCAGTCTATCCATTTTTTAGAAACTGGTGAGATCGCTAAGAATCTAAGCCTAACCACGCACTAAAAACCGATGACATTACCTAGAATGCAGCCTATCCGTTTCCCAGACCAGCCTTTCCCAACCTTCTTACCATTATTAAAATAATAATTATGTCTGAGGAAACAACTGCTAAAAATGATTGTAGCTACAGCTCATGGTACATTAGCCACCCCACACTGATGGTCAACAAGAGAAGGGCTTGTTTGCATTGGTGTTCAGTAGAAAAAGCACCCTGTTATACTAATGGTCTGTGAGAAAAATTTCAGTGGTGGTCAGTGCAGAGTCCTCATTGGGGACAGTGGTAACCATACTCCTTACTTTGGTGGGCAGTGGAAAGGCTCTTCCCCTTACAGTCATTGAACATGATCAATGGTGTCAGTAGTTGCTTAGCTGAGAAATGAGAGAAGAAGCTCCGATGGTTCAATTCAGGTAGTTCTGCTGAGTGGTATTGGTTCCAGAACTAAGAGGGCTCCATCAGGCAGGAGATCAATTCATAAACTCTCAAATAACCCATTGCAACCTCTGGAGGAACCCTGGTTGAGAAATGCTGTACTTGGAGGCTAGTGACGTTACTGAGAATTTGGTCTGTCCACTAGCTATAGTTCTGTGACACCACTGAGAATGCAGCTTTTCCATTTGCTAGAGACCAATGACATCCATGAGAATGCAACCTTATCGGTTTGCTAGAGACCAGTGACCTCCCTGAGAATGCAACCTATTGGTTTGCTAGAGACCAGTGACGCCACTGAAAATGCAGCCTATCAATTTGCTAGAGACCGGTGACATCCCTGAAAATGCAGCCTATCCATTTGCTAGAAACCAGTGACACTACTGAGAATGCAGCCTATCAATTTGCTAGAGACCGGTGACATCCCCGAGAATGCAGCCTATCCATTTGCTAGAGACCATTGACACCACTAAAAATGCAACCTATCCATTTGCTAGAAACCAGTGACACTACTGAGAATGCAGCCTATCCATTTGCTAGAGACCAATGACCTCCCTGAGAATGCAACCTATTGGTTTGCTAGAGACCAGTGACACCACTGAAAATGCAGCCTATTCATTTGCTAGAAACCAGTGACACTACTGAGAATGCAGCCTATCCATTTGCTAGAGACCATTGACATCCCTGAGAATGCAGCCTATCCATTTGCTAGAGACCGGTGACATCACTGAAAATGCAACTTATCGGTTTGCTAGAGACCAGTGACACCACTGAAAATGCAGCCTATCAATTTGCTAGAGACCGGTGACATCCCTGAGAATGCAGCCTATCAATTTGCTAGAGACCGGTGACATCCCTGAAAATGCAGCCTATTCATTTGCTAGAAACCAGTGACACTACTGAGAATGCAGCCTATCAATTTGCAGAGACCGGTGACATCCCAGAGAATGCAGCCTGTCCATTTGCTAGAGACCGGTGACATCCCTGAGAATGCAGCCTATCCATTTGCTAGAGACCAGTGACACCACTGAAAATGCAGCCTATCCATTTGCTAGAGACCGGTGACATCCCTGAGAATGCAGCCTATCCATTTGCTAGAGACCAGTGACACCACTGAAAATGCAGCCTATCCATTTGCTAGAAACCAGTGACACTACTGAGAATGCAGCCTATCCATTTGCTAGAGACCATTGACATCCCTGAGAATGCAACCTATCGGTTTTCTAGAGACCAGTGACACCACTGAAAATGCAGCCTATCAATTTGCATGAGACCGGTGACATCCCTGAAAATGCAGCCTATCAATTTGCTAGAGACCGGTGACATCCCTGAAAATACAACCTATCGGTTTGCTAGAGACCAGTGACACCACTGAAAATTCAGCCTATTCATTTGCTAGAAACCAGTGACACTACTGAGAAGGCAGCCTATCAATTTGCTAGAGACCGGTGACATCCCTGAGAATGCAGCCTATCCATTTGCTAGAGACTGGTGACATCCCTGAGAATGCAGCCTACCCATTTGCTAGAGACTGGTGACATCCCTGAGAATGCAGCCTATCCATTTGCTAGAGACTGGTGACATCACTGAGAATGCAGCCTGTCCATTTGCTAGAGACCGGTGACTTCCCTGAAAATGCAACCTATCGGTTTGCTAGAGACCAGTGACACCACTGAAAATGCAGCCTATCCATTTGCTAGAAACCAGTGACACTACTGAGAATGCAGCCTATCAATTTGCTAGTGACCAGTGACACCACTGAAAATGCAGCCTATCCATTTGCTAGAGACCGGTGACATCCCTGAGAATGCAGCCTATCCATTTGCTAGAGACCAGTGACACCACTGAAAATGCAGCCTATCCATTTGCTAGAGACCGGTGACGTCCCTGAGAATGCAGCCTATCCATTTGCTAGAGACCAGTGACACCACTGAAAATGCAGCCTATCCATTTGCTAGAAACCAGTGACACTACTGAGAATGCAGCCTATCAATTTGCTAGTGACTGGTGACATCACTGAGAATGCAGCCTGTCCATTTGCTAGAGACCGGTGACAGCCCTGAGAATGCAGCCTGTCCATTTGCTAGAGACCGGTGACATCCCTGAGAATGCAGCCTGTCCATTTGCTAGAGACCGGTGACATCCCTGAGAATGCAGCCTGTCCATTTGCTAGAGACCGGTGACATCAATGAGAATGCAGCCTGTCCATTTGCTAGAGTTCGCGGTGACATCCCTGAGAATGCAGCCTATCCATTTGCTAGAGACCGGTGACATCCCTGAGAATGCAGCCTGTCCATTTGCTAGAGACTGGTGACATCCCTGAGGATGCAGCCTATCCATTTGCTAGAGACTGGTGACATCCCTGAGAATGCAGCCTGTCCATTTGCTAGAGACCGGTGACGTCCCTGAGAATGCAGCCTATCCATTTGCTAGAGACCGGTGACATCCCTGAGAATGCAGCCTGTCCATTTGCTAGAGACTGGTGACATCCCTGAGGATGCAGCCTATCCATTTGCTAGAGACTGGTGACATCCCTGAGAATGCAGCCTGTCCATTTGCTAGAGACCGGTGACATCCCTGAGAATGCAGCCTGTCCATTTGCTAGAGACCGGTGACGTCCCTGAGAATGCAGCCTGTCCATTTGCTAGAGTTAGCGGTGACATCCCTGAGAATGCAGCCTATCCATGTGCTAGAGACTGGTGACATCACTGAGAATGCAGCCTGTCCATTTGCTAGAGACCAGTGACATCACTGAAGGTGGAGCCTTGCTGACATCAGTGAGAATTAAGCCTACCCCTTTAGGAAACTGATGACATTACTACGCGTTGCCAAATTAGTGCAATCAGTGGGTCTTGTCATTGGATTTGTTAAATGTTATGGTGTTTGCCTGTTCCGTATCTTGGATTCTGCATTTTTTTTTTTAAATAGAACTACCATGCTTTCTTTACATTTTTCTTAAATGGTTTTTGAGATCCCCTGGCCTCTCCTACATACCACAGAAGCAGTGTTGTCAGTGATACAGGCACTGCCTGGAGAGGTCCTACTGTAAATGAATACAGGTAAGGGAGGCCACTACAAAGGGAGCCCAAATGCCTTCGAGGGTTCTGCTTATCTAGGCCACATTCTAAAACCTTGTGAGTGAATTCCTGTCTTGTGCAATGTCAAGTTTTCTTAGCCCATTTCCTTCTCTAATCCTGCTTTCTGTAACCATTCTTGTAAACACAAGCCCTACCACTATGTAATGTGGGGAAAAGTGAAATGCACACTTCAACAGTGGCATTTTGTAATAACAGGCACTTTTCTCCTAGTGTCAGAGCACGTCTGGTCACCGGAAGGACACGTTTACAAAAAAAAAGCAAAACCATTCCGACGCCAAGGGTGTTGAGGCATAAAAACTTTGAAGGCTGTTAGGTTTGAACCTTGAACGCAAGTGGTGTTTAATATTTTTTTTTTTTTTTATCATGGCCTGTCTTTTTAAGGTTGGCAAAATATTTTTTTTTTGCACCCCTAAAGGGAATCTTGTCATATTGGCTATTTTGGTAATTCGTTTTTTTAGACCTGTGCACTGCATCCTGGGAGAAGGTCACTAATGGCACTTTTCCACTGCAAGTACCGGCTTGTACCGGCTCGGCTCTACTCGGCCCTGCTAGGCTCGGTTTGCTTTTCCACTGCTGGTACCGCATGGTATAGTGTCGGAACGGTTCGGTACGGTACGGTATAGGTTTGCTTTTCCACTAAAGTAGTACTAAAGTTAAGTGGGAGGGATAACAACAGGTTGGGTGGGATTCTCTGACCAATCAGTGGCTAGTAGTGACTGCATGCAAAGGTTTGTGGGATATGGTACCAGTTTGGTACCTGTTGGAACCACAATCGAGTAGGTACTGTTTTTTCAGAGCCGTACCGTACCTTTCGGTTCCATGCAGTGGAAAAGCAAACCTATACCGTACCATACCGAACCGTTCCGACCCTATACCATGCGGTACCAGCAGTGGAAAAGCACAAAAGCGTGCCGAACCGGTACGGTTCCATGCAGTGGAAAAGCGCCAATATTTGCCCATACCTAGGAGCACCAGGTAATTCCATAGGCTTTGATGTGAGAACAAAGAGGAGAAGTGGAATACAAAGGTTCCTAAAGGTGTTTAAAAGAAATAAAGAGAACCTCGGGTGTCCTCCTAACTCATTTCTAGCCAAACTTGAGCTCTTTTTTTTTAACTCCAGTGAGTTGCAGACCAAGACATTCCCATAGTTCACCTCTTTGTTTATGTAAGCTGCAGGGTGAAAATTACCCTAAGCCCCCATTCACACTAGCGCGACTTGTCAGGCAACTTGGTCGCCTGCAAATTTGCGGTGGGTCGCTCGCCATTGATTAGCACAGGACCCGTTCTAATAGGAGCGACACAAGTCGCTCCGACTTAGAAAAAGGGTCCTGTACTACTTTGGGGCGACCAGGAGGCTACTTGCATTGACTTCAATGATATGAAGTCCGTGCAAGTCGCGCCGAGGTCGTGGTGCAGATTGTGCACCACGACTTCACAGGTCGCCCTACCAAGCCGTGTCGCCCCCTGTCTGTAAAAAAACAAGAGTGTGAGTTCGGCTGAAGAGTTTGGAGGACGCCCAAGCTCAACTCTAAAAACAATGAAGCAAAAGGATCCATCCAAGAGGCATGGGGCCTTCAAAATCTATTTACGTAGAGGAGCGAAGGGGAAACAATCATTCAGAGAGCTCATTGGCTCTCTCATGTAGACAGGACTACCCTCTGATGGGTACTCTAAAAGTCACTTAAAGCGTAAACCAACAGAAGGAGTGCCAGAACAATTAAACAAGGAACACATTTCAAGCGATAACCCCCCCGCCCCCTCCCATGAGGGCTTAAGATCTAATAAGGACTTAATCTGGACTCAAGAAGGGACTTTGCTATATTAATCTGCTTAGGTAAAATCTCCAACAGTTGAACCTGTGATTTTGGCAGTGGTAGCAGTAACCTCTAATCCATTATTGCCAACAATGGTGGCACAATAGATTACTGATCACTGCTGCTACTACCAGTAGTGCAGGTTCAACTATTGGATGCTTTACCCCAGTAGATTAATATAGCAAAGTTAATTCCTATTGGCTCTTAACGGATTAAAAATAGTCAATGTTGGTTGAGAGAGTGAAGTTGGTTGGCTAGGAATATGAGAGCTGCCATTTGATCTTGGTCATCCAGTAGTTTCTTCTGTTGGTTAGGAATATGGGAGCCCGCCATTGAACTTGGTCATTCAGTAGCTTCTTCTGGCGGTTGGCTAGGAATATGGTAGCTGCCATTGACCTTGGTCATCCAGTAGCTTCTTCTGGTGGTTGGCTAGGAATATGGGAGCTTCCGTTGGTCTTGCTATTGATCTTAGTCATTCAGTAGCTTCTTCTGTTTGTTGGCTAGGAATATGGTCGCTGCCATTGATCTTGATCATCCAGTAGTTTCTTCTGTTGGTTAGGAATATGGGAGCCCCCCCATTGACCTTGGTCATTCAGTAGCTTCTTCTGTTGGTTGGCTAGGAATATGGTAGCTGCCATTGACCTTGGTCATCCAGTAGCTTCTTCTGGTGGTTGGCTAGGAATATGGGAGCTTCCGTTGGTCTTGCTATTGATCTTAGTCATTCAGTAGCTTCTTCTGTTAGTTGGCTAGGAATATGGTCGCTGCCATTGATCTTGATCATCCAGTAGTTTCTTCTGTTGGTTAGGAATATGGGAGCCCCCCCATTGACCTTGGTCATTCAGTAGCTTCTTCTGTTGGTTGGCTAGGAATATGGTAGCTGCCATTGACCTTGGTCATCCAGTAGCTTCTTCTGGTGGTTGGCCAGGAATATGGGAGCTTCCGTTGGTCTTGCTATTGATCTTAGTCATTCAGTAGCTTCTTCTGTTAGTTGGCTAGGAATATGGTAGCTGCCATTGATCTTGATCATCCAGTAGTTTCTTCTGTTGGTTAGGAATATGGGAGCCCGCCATTGAACTTGGTCATTCAGTAGCTTCTTCTGTTGGTTGGCTAGGAATATGTTAGCTGCCATTGATCTTGGTCATCCAGTAGCTTCTTCTGGTGGTTGGCTAGGAATATGGGAGCTTCCGTTGATCTTGCTATTGATCTTGGTCATCCAGTAGTTTCTTCTGTTGGTTATCTAAGAATATGGGAGCTGTCTTGTGTTTTTTTTTTTTTAAGGTGCTCTCTCCTGGGCTATTGTCCTTTTTTTCTAAACTACTTTAGGAGTCCCTTACCGAGAACTAGCCTATGTATTTTGTCGAAGCACCTGATTTAAACATGCTTGATCCAGGAAATTGTCTAGCTCATTAGTGAAGGAAGATAAAGCATGGGGACAACAGCCTTTCAAAATTAGTTTGGCAATGGTTGCTCTTGCATTATTATGGCAACTTGTCTTTTTTAAGAGATTACGGTCTTGCACACAGAGCTGCTACTTTAAGGGCTGATGACATTTTTTCAAATTCGCTTCTGTGTTTTTGTGTGAACAGATTGAACAGATCCGAAGTGCTTATGTGTAAGTGGCCGACGCACGCAACTGTAAAATGTTTTTGGAGAAATGCTTGCATTAATTATAAATGTATTTATTTGACTTGGCTAAGCTGGAACCGCTCAGGATCCTTCTTTGCGGAGTGGGGATAGAACAGGCGAACAGTTATGAATTGCCGCTGCTGTCAAACCACGCAGTTCTCTCCGCGCAAGCTGCTTCATAAGATGTTTAACAATGGTCTTTCCAGCAGACTCCGCACCGTGTCAGGACCTGTAGAAGTAAACTGTTTATATTTCGGCCTCCCATCGCAGGGCCCTTATATAGTCATGGCTTGCCGAGCAAAACACTGCATGACTGATGTATGGGAGAAGCCCCGTGTGCGGATTAATGTATGTGCTTGTACCTCGAAGGGTGGAGATACATATATTCATTCTGGGTCAATCTCTTAGAAAATATTAAAGCAACCCTCAGCCTGGGTACCAGCATTTTCAAAAGGACGTCAGCTTTTATACGCTGTATTGGGACACCTGCCTTAGCACGCACATGAATCTAATGGCATCCCAGTCTTAGTCCATAGAGTTTAATACTGAGTTGGCCCACCCTTTGCAGCTATAACAGCTTTAACTCTTCTGGGAAGGCTGCCCACAAGGTTTAGGAGTGTGTCTATGGGAATGTTTGACCGTTCTTCTAGAAGCACATTTGTGAGGTCAGGCACTGATGTGCGCTCAAATTCATCCCAGAGGTGTTCTATCGGGTTGAGGTCAGGACTCTGTGCAGGCCAGTCAAGTTTCTCCACCCCAAACTCACTCATCAATGTCTTTATGGACCTTACTCTGTGCACTGGCCCAAAATATTTTGTTGGAGGGGGGATTATGGTGTGGGGTTGTTTTTTAGGGGTTGGGTTTGACCCCCTTAGTTCCAGCCAAGGGAACTTTTAAAGCGGTTGTAAACCCAATAACAAAAAAAAAATAAAAAAAAAAAACCTGCAAGACAAAGGCATAATGAGCTAGTATGCATCGCATACTAGCCCATTATGTTTAACTTACCTTAAAACGAAGCCCCGACACGGACCCTCGGACATCGATGCGGGCGCTGCCATGATCCCTCGTCGTCTCTTCCGGGTTCGGCGGCTCCGGCGCGCTGATTGGCCCGGAAGAGACGGCTCCAGCGCGCTGATTGGCCGGAGCCGCGATGACGTCACTCCCGCGCATGCGCGCGGGAGTGATTTTTCCGGCAAGCTCCCGGCAAGTTAATTGAAGTTCCCCCCGGACCTTCAGAGCGCATGCGCCGCTCGCGCGAGCGGCTGCATGCACTGTAAATATCTCCTAAACCGTGCCGGTTTAGGAGATATTATTTGTACCTACAGGTAAGCCTTATTATAGGCTTACCTGTAGGTAAAAGTGTCAAAAAGCGGGATACAACCGCTTTAAGGCGTCGGCATACCAAGACATTTTGGACAATTTCCTGCTCCTAACTTTGTTGGAACAGTTTGGGGATGGCCCCTTCCTGTTCCAACATGACTGCGCACCAGTGTATAAACAAGGTCCACAAAGACATGGTTTAGAGAGTTTGGGGTAGAGGAAACTATTCCTGACTTTAACCCGATAGAACACCTTTGGGATGAATTCGAGCGGAGACTGCGAGCCAGGCCTTCTCGTCCACATCACTGCCTGACCTCACAAATGTGCTTCTGGAAGAATGGTCCAACATTCCCATAGACACACTCCTAAACCTTGTGGACAGCCTTCCCAGAAGAGTTAAAGCTGTTATAGCTGCAAAGGGAGGGCCAACTCAATATTGAATCCTACGGACTAAGACTGGGATGCCATTAACGTTTACGTGTGTAACGGCAGGCGTCCCAATACTTTTGACAATATAGTGTACCTGCGTCAGTACAGGCTTTTCGTAATTCGTGATGTGCTGCATATTAAATGCACAAATGACAGCGAAGGGTATAAGCATGGTTTTGATACCTCGATCGCCTGTCTCCTGCATATCTCCTTGTCTGTGCCCATCCTAACACCCCATCCAGGGCTCTGAAATCGCTCTGCCCTCTTGGTTCTTGTTGGCTCCCGGTCGGTCGCAGGACTCTGCTGCTGTTTAGGATCACCATGGCAGATCTTCCTATAAAGTGTAAACTATAACTCCAGGACTTCCCGCTGGCCTTTCTCTGCTTGTCACCAGCTGGCCCTTGTTAAGGTGCTTCTGTCACCTCTGATCCAGCACAGGCACCACCAGCTAAACACTGAGCAGAGCAGGCAGTGCTGTGTATACACAGGTGACATCTGCCAGCTCCCAGGCTGCTTCAGTCTTATGTTATTACTGTTTAACAAGAGAGCTGTCATTTCATGGAACTAATCTGTATCCATTGCCATGATCAAACTCTTAGAGTAATGGATCAACCACTATACAGTAGGCAAACATTAAAGTGACTGTGTATTTATCGAATGCATTATTACATTTTTATTTATGCAAGCAGTGTAAATTCTTGAATCCAAATTTGTATCAGCCTCCCTTAGTCCTTTTACAACAGAGCTCAGACTGGTAGGCATAAGTGCACATGTGCTTATATGCAACAAGGAATATACTGATAGGAGGAGAGAGCAGAGAAATGGAGAGATCAGTGCTACTTCTCCTTTCCCTGCCCTAAGATAGGTTGGGGGTGGGACAAGACCTAAAAGTATTGTTTTAACTGCAGCAGAGGAAAGTAAGGTCTGCTGCCGCTCCTGACAGAACTGTGCTGTTCCATAGATGGGGGGGGTAAAAAAAACTCTTATCTATCCATAGATATAGATGGATGGATAGATATAAATATATACATAGATATATTTGGGATCGACCGATTATCAGCAAAGCCGATATATCGGATTTGGCCCCTGAGGTTACTGCTATTTCGGGAAAGTGCTTGCACCGGAGTGATGCCTGCAGCTAGAGGTATCACCCCCAGGTACCGGCGTCCATAGCCGACGGTCGGCTGTCTTGTAATGACAACCGATGCGGCTGAGAAGTTGCTCGGCTGTCATTACAAGGAGCGGGACGGGACGTCCCTCCCGCCGCCTTCCGCGGCTCGCCTGGGTCTTCCGTCCCACCAGGAGACCCGGGCAACCAGCCTGCATGGGCGCCTAAGACCCAGTCAAAGCCACATTCGGCTCTGATCAGGTCTCCATGTAAAAACCCGGAAGTGATCTCAGGACATCCCTTCCGGGTACTCGGGGCCAGATTCAAAAAATTACAGCATTCAAAACAGCCAAACTTGGCGTTTTGAATACTTTTAAGTGCAGAGGAGGGGTTTGGGGTCTTTTAGACCCCCAGATCCCTCCACAAGAGTACCTGTAAAAATAAAAAAAATGTTTTAAATGTACGAAAATATCAGCCCATATTAGCTGTTATCGATATGCATTGACCAAAATATTGGTATCGGCAATGAAAAACTGATATCGGTCGATCATACATAAATAAATAAACATAGTTTATTATTTTATATATCTATATCCAAAAGTATTGGGACACACACATGAACTTTAGTAACATCCCAGTCTTAGTCCGTAGGGTTCAATATTGGGTTGGCCCACCCTTTGCAGCTATAACAGCTTCAACTCTTCTGGGAAGGCTGTCCACAAGGATTAGGAGTGTGTCTATGGGAATGTTTGACCATTCTTCCAGAAGCGCATTTCTGAGGTCAGGCACTGATGTTGAACGAGAAGGCCTGGCTCACAGTCTCCGCTCTAATTCATCCCAAAGGTGTTCTATTGGGTTGAGGTCAGGACTCTGTGCACACCAGTCAAGTTCCTCCAGTCAAGTTCCTCCACACCAAACTCGCTCATCCATGTCTTTATGGACCTTGCTTTGTGCACTGGTATGCAGTCATGTTGGAACAGGAGGGGGCCATCCCCAAATTGTTCCCACAAAGTTGGGAGCATGAAATTGTCCAAAAGGTCTTGGTATGCTGACACCTTAAGAGTTCCCTTCACTGGAACTAAGGGGCCAAACCCAACCCCTGAAAAACAACCCCACATCCTAATCCCCCCCCCCCCCCAACAAAATATTTTGGGCCAGCGCACAAAGCAAGGTCCATAAAGACATGGATGAGAGAGTTTTGGCTGGAGGAACTTGACCGGTCTGCACAGAGTCCTGAGCTCAACCCGATGTAACACCTTTGGGATGAATTTGAGTGTAGACTGCAAGCCAGCCCTTCTCATCCAATATCAGGGCCTGACCTCACAAATGCTCTTCTGGAAGAATGGTGAAACATTCCCATAGACACACTCCTAAACCTTGTGGACAGCCTTCCCAGAAGAGTTGAAGCTGTTATAGCTGCAAAGGGTGGGCCAACTCAATATTGAACCCTACGGACTATAGTGTGTGGATATAGATGGATGGATGAAATTATCTATCGATCTATCTATCGATCTATCGTGTGTATATATTACATTTCATTTTTTTTTCTGAACCTGAGATTTACAAAGCTCTGCCAAGATGGTACATCCAGCCTGGAGATTTTTAACTACTGCCGTTAACTAATACATCAGGTCTTATCCCTCCCAAAAACTGTGATTTGACAGCAAAGAAGAAATGGCAGACTGATGAGCTCTTCTCTGTCACTCTGCTCTCTTCTCCTATCAGCACATTACTCGTTGGCACATGAACTCTGGTTCATTTAGCTGCTTCTCCCTCTCTCAATCTGAGCTCTGCTGTAACAGGACTGCAAGAGGCTGATAACAAATTCAGGTACTTGCATTTAAAATTATAAATCCTATTTTAATGAGCACATACCAGCATAAACTAGTGTGTGTGTTTTTTTTTTTTGGGGGGGGGGGGGATTATCTGCCTGATTTACCGGTTACCTTTCCTTCATTCACCTGCCGTTCTGTCTAAAAACAGCCATTGTGCTTCCATGTACTTGTCTTTTGAATGGGCTTTGACTATTTATATACATTTATTGGATTTGTTTTATTGTGTATTAGACCTCACTGATCTGCTTCCTATGTTACAGGCAAAGCCCATTTATGGAGGATGGCTGCTCCTGGCTCCTGAAGGCACAGACTTCGACAATCCTATGCACCGATCAAGAGTAAGGACTCCCTACACTACAAATTTGTGCATATTATACGTGTATTTGTTTAGTAAGCTTTGCAAGATGGTTTACTCTGGCAAACATCGAGGGGCTTTCTTTTTTTTTTATATTTTTTTATCCAGGTCTTTTAAAGCTAAATCTTATTCTACTTACATTTTGCCTTCCCTGGTGGTTCCTTTGACCCCCCCCCCCCCCACCATGCTAATGACCTTAAATAAAAAAAAATCATCTTTCATTCATCGACGGACACAGCACTCAATAAATCATAACTACTGAGTTATATTGCTTCCTCCAGGAGTAGAACTAGGACGAACAAAAACCACCTGGCTACGCCCATGGGCTGTCCTCAGCTTGGTATGTAACCTCCCTCTCTGCTGTAGGTAATCAGTTTTAATCTGTCTATTCAGGAGTAAGGACCTAGGCTCCTGGCTGGGATCTCTGGTCCTAGCAATTTGTTTCTTTCTCTTTCCTTACATCTTTTTTGTTTTCTCTTGGGAAATCTACAATCAACTGCCAGGCTCCTCGTACTCCAAAGGTATTTCCTTATGTACCTTATTTTGGAATTGGAACAACCAAAATTACCCTTTTATGGTCCCCAAACGTTTTGCTATACGTTACCCTTTTGAGGGGTCACTTAAAAAAAAAAAAAAAAAGTGGACTACAGGCGGTCCCCTAGTTACAAACATCCGACTTACAAACGACTCCTACTTACAAATGAAGAGAGACAACAGGAAGTGAGGAGAAATCTACCTGTAGAAAGGGAAATTCACTCCTGTAAGAGTTCTCATGGGAAAAAGGTGTCTCCACTGAAGCTTTATCACTAATCCTTGTCTCCACAACAGCCCAAAATTTTCAAAATCCAATTGTCACAGGGACAGAAAGTGAGGTGAAATCTTCTGAACAGGGGTACAGACAGCAAAACAAATGGCACAGGGGTGTTAACCCTTCCCCATGCTATCCATAATACTTGAAAATGATTTTTTTGGATGGAGCTAAACTTAAAAAACATACATGTTCCGACTTACAAACAAATTCGACTTAAGAACAAACCTACAGTCCCTATCTTGTTTGTAACCCGGGGTTCGCCTGTAGTTCACCAGTGGTGGACCCTCCTGTTTTCAGGTTTGAATAAAACAACCATGATCCCAGTAGGGGAATCCCCGTTCTTTAAGGACCTGGCTGACAGGAAAGTGGAGGCTGTGGCACGCAGCATGTTTACTATGGCTGGTTCGGCATTGTGGCCAGTCTTTGCCTTAGCCCTGGTTTCTCAGACCCTAACTGAATTGGCCAAGCTTTTGCACCCGGGCCTGGGGAGTGAACAGGTCCCCGCTGCTTATGTTAATCTAGTTACACCAGTTGGTCCATTGGCTGCAGTTTATTTGTGATGCAGCTTTGGATACAGCTCCTGTGCTTTCCAAACTTTGTTTTAGTGGTGGTGATTAGGCGCGCGCTGTGACTTAAGAATTGGTCAAACCAAGCCTCTAAGAAAGCTCTCAGTGATCTGCCCTTTCAAGGTGATTGCCTGTTTGGGGCTACCCTGGATGACTTCATTAATGGTATCACGGGGGGTTGGAGAGTACCTTCCTGCCACAGTTAAGGAAAGGAAAGGTGCCTCGTTGCAGACAAGTGTCCTCCTCAGCCCATAGAAAATTATTTTGTTCTTCTTGAAATGGAGAATAAGGGAAATTGATTTTTTAAATCTTCCCTGGGAGGTTCCAAGCAACCTTGGTCTGGTAGCCCTAGAGCTAGCTTCGCTGGACCAGCAGAAAAGACCCTTTCAGCATGAAGGTCTGCCCTTACCCATTATTGGGGTGGGGGGGACATCTCTGGTTTCTGTCCCCTTGGACTTCTTTTGTGACCGTCAAGGAGATCTGCAAAGTGTTTTGGGGGTACCCAGAAAGAGCGGCAAAGTTTTTTTTTTTTTTCAGGTTTTTAGGTCCTGAGTCTCCTTGTGCTGATTTAATTCCTGCAAAGAGTCAGGTGATGTCCGAACTACCTAAGGTCCCCCCTATCCCTGTCCAGGAAACTGAATTGAAGGTCAGATTTTAATTTTGATCAGGGTGGTCTTTTCCTCTGGACAAATTTCAGGAATCACAGGCCGTAATTCACCGGCTGCTGTCACACAAATGGTTCTCTTTCCCGATTTGCATACAGGTTCTGAGTCTGGTGGTATCCACCTTCAAAACAGTTCTGTTTGTACAGTCCTACATGCAGCTCCTTTAGAAGGTTCGGCTCCACAGGAGTATACCAAAGTGTGTGGCGAGATCACAGGTTCCTCTGGCAGACACCGCAGGTGTCCAAGGGCCACGGTAAGGCCAGTGTCATCCTTGGCTCAGGCAGTTCCTTTGAGGAATCAAGAGCGAAGATCTTCCAATCATCCTGGTGGCCGTAAATGTCCCTTGGGGCTTCCTCTCAGAAAAGACCAGTTGTCCCAAGGGCTAATCTACCATCCTACTTTACAGTCGCTGGTTTTATGGCCTAGCTGTTGAAAGCCAGGTACTAAAGGATGGAGGTTTGTCTGGATCAATGATCCCTACTATGGTGAAGGCGAGGAAGTCGTCTTCCAGCAAGATATACCATCTTACGTGGAAAACGTACATTTCTTGGTGCGAGTCGATTGGCGCTCATCCTCAAACCTTTTCTGTGGCTCGGATCTTAACCTTTCTTCAACGGGGCGTTGATCAGAAGTTGGCTTTGAGTACCATCAAGGGCCAAGTGTCTGCCTTGGCAATCTTTTTTCTGCGAGCGCTAGCCATGCATTCTTTAGTTCATACCTTCATTCAGGGGGTTTGACATGTTGCTCTACCTACACGGTCTCTTTTGCCGCCATGAGGTTTAAATTTAGTGCTTTCAGTTCTCCAGAAACCAGTGCTTTCGGTTCTCCAGAAACCTCCATTTGAGAATATTCAGGAGATTACCTTGTCTACACTATCCCAGAAGCTGACCTTTTTAGTGGCTATTACCACAGCCCGCAGGGTATCGGAATTAGCAGCATTATCCTGTCGCAGTCCCTATTTGGTGGTCCACATGGATAAAGTGGTTCTTTGTCCCTGTCCATCATTCCTGCCCAAAGTTGTCTCTGACTTCAATTTGAATGAGGACATTGTGTTGCCTTCCTTGTGTCCCAAGCTGGCTCATCCCAAGGAATTTGCTTTGCACACCTTGGATGTTGTTAGTACGATTAGGGTGTATCAGGCAGCTACTGAGTCCTTTCGGAGGTTAGACTCACTTTTTGTGGTTACGAACGGACCGACCAAGAAAAGGGCTTGCCACTTCTTCGGTTACCATCTCCAGATGGATCAGACATACGGTGACCTCATGCCTATTCTATTAAAGGTCAGGTTCCTCCTTTCCCTGTCACGGCACATTCTACTTGGACACTGAATACTTCCTGGGCCTTCCATCATCGGGCATCAATATCGCAATATAAAATTCTATAAGGTAGGTACTTTGGCATCTGCGGATGCTTCTTTTGGCTACAAAGTTTTGCAGGCTGCTGTTTTATGAGGGACTGTTCTCTCTTGAGGGATGTTTTCTCTTTAAACTTTTATTTTTCAGATGGGGCTCCTGTGACCTGGTTAAGGGCACTTATGTTTAGCCGTGTGTTATTTTCCCCACCCCTCATTTTCCTTTTAGCACTGCTTTTGGAAGTCCCAGTAGTTATGATTTATGGATCGCTGTGTCCGTCGATGAACGAAAGAGAAAATGGGATTTTTGTACTTACCGTAAAATCCATTTCTCTGAGTTCATCGACGGACACAGCACCCACCCCTCTATGGAGTTCTGATACTTCTAATGCTGCTTGCTAATAAACTGTTTATCTAGAGCAGAGAGGCGGGTTATATACCAAGCTGAGGACGGCCCATGGGCGTAGCCAGGTGTTTTTGTTCTGCCTAGCCCTACTCCTGGCGGAGGCAATACAACCCAGTAGTTATGATTTATGGAGCGATGTGTCCATCGATGAACTCAGAGAAATGGTTTTTACAGTAAGTAAAAAAAAAATCCCATTATTTCTGTTTTTATTACATACCTTATTTTGTTGTGGGGTCTCCGTGCTTCTCTATGCAATAGAGCAGTGGTTCTCAACTCCGGTCCTTGTGACCCACTAACAGGCCAGATTTTAAGTATTACCTTGGGGAGATGCAAACTAGAATACTGCAATCACTGAGCAGCAATTGAGATCACCTGTGATGTAATTTAGTTATGTTGCAAACCTGGCCTGTTAGTGGGTCCCGAGGATTGGAGTTGAGAACCATTGCAATAGAGGCAGATAATGAGTGGTGGGAGGGTCGGTCAGGGTGCTGTACGTAGCTTCCTAGAAACATTACAGAACCCTGCCTCAGTACTCCTCTCATGAGCCCTCAGCCCTAATGCAAGCAGGGGCCTGGTTCTTGGGAGGTGTTCTGAAAATATCCTCAAAATGCCTTGATTGGGTGGATGTCAGTTTGGAGGAGTGGGTGTTTAGATATTTGCATACAGGCCGTCTTAGAACTGGATGATGCTACACATCCTCCAGCCAGGAAATGAGGTGAGCTCTATCTTTTTGCAACTTTTAATGCACATTGTGAGTAGCTCACAGTGTGCAGTGAAATCAGAGTAAGCCATTTTAGTCCAGGAGAGGTGCCCGTACAACTGTGCAAGACTGAAAGGAAGGCTGGAGGTCAGCTTCATGGTTAGGGGACACAAATTAAAAGTAGTTGAAAATCGTAATTTTTTTCGTTCAGTTTTCGCACCATTAGTGGGCTGCAGCAACGGCCGATTTTTGTGTGGCCATTAAAGTTGGATGATCGAACATGCTGGAAAATTTTTGAAAAAAAATGAACTTATTTCTAATCAATGAATGGAGAACTGTGCGAGAATTATAACCGAAAAAGAAATGCGCATGAGCTGTGACCTAAAAAGAAAAGAAGATTCCCAACCACAAAATGTATTTTCTGTAGCAACATGAGGTGAATTTTAAAATCATTGGTGGCGCCATCGGATTACAAAATGCACAAAATTTATGATTTTCGAAAGAAAATTCGTTCGGAATTTGACCCATATATGGTCTGCATAAGTGCCATTCTGTCTGCTGCTTTCTTCCACTGCTATCTGCATGAATCACTTCTGACGAGTTTTCCTGACACCACGAGAAAAATGGTGACGGGAGGGATCTCCAGCTGATTGACAGCCTCAGCTCTTTTCCTGTGTGCTTTGTGAAGGGGGGTGTGTTCCTTCCCTCCAATCAGCTCTTAGAGCTCTCCTCACTGATGTAACTTCAGCTCCCTGCCCCCTGCTTTTTAGAGCTGAGAGATCCTGTGTAAGTTCAGCACTTTGGGTGTAGAGGTAAGACGGCTGCAGATAAACAGGTACAACTTATGCAGGAGGATTGTTTCATCTCTGTTTATCACCAGTCACTTCACTGGGTATATGGGAGGGTTTACAACCACTTCTATGGCAGAAAAAATGCTGGGTCAAAAATGATGGGTTGCCCCCTCACTTATTCAAAAATGTGAATTTTCAAGAGCGGTGTTGAGCGGGGACAGTGTAAGCTTCTTTATTTACTTGAGCGCCATATGTTAGCCGTCTTGTTCAGAGAGTGTTTTAGAGCATTCGTCTTGAAGCCATAGTTGCTTTCCATGCTGCTCTTGATTGATATTGTGCAGAACAGGAAGTCCTACTATAAACCAGGACCTTTTTAGGGCAGAGTTTGTTTGCACTCTGCTCATTACGATCTTGCACAAAATACAAGCCACCGATTTCCGGTCAAAATAGATACTCGAGCAGCCCGTCACTTCGGTATGATCCATTTATGTTGCGGAGCACAAAGCCTGGTGGTTCACAAGTAAGCAGGGCAAAGGGCAACCAGGAACCCTAGATCTTGGTAAGGTCACTATCTTATGTAACCACACGTGAAAATGGTGACCTCACCAAGACCTCTGGTTCCTGGTCGGTCATTGTTCTGCTTTCTTGTGAATATTGGTTCCAGCCACTGATTGATAATGTTTGCATTACATGATAATGTAACTTCTAAAGTTTCTGTTTTCTAAAAAGGTTTTTGTCTTTCGTTTGACACACAGCTCCAGATCTTCTTGACCCTTGGGTTTATACTGCCCCCTACAGGAGTAGGACACTAGGCGGAATAAAGTTTGGCTATGCCTATTAGGCAGTCCCAGGGGGTATACTCCCACTTTCTGCTAAATGTCTTCAGTTTATTTCTGCCTAGACAGGAGTAAGGACCTAGTTCCATGCTGGTCCTAGCATTTTTTACTTTTTTAAACTGAATTTCTTCTTTTTTTTATTTTCTGTTCCTGTGAGAACTACTGTACAATCAACTGCTGGACTGTGCGACTGACTGGATATCCTAGATCCTTACGGTCTTCCCAGTCTGGCCAGTGAGCGCTACCCGACCTTACGAATAGCCCTGGTCAGGACCTGAGTCGCAGCGTGCCTGTGGCCCGCACCACTCCTATTCCACAATGGTGTGGGGGTCTGCCTGGAGTGGTGCCCGCCCTGTCCCAAGGTGTGGTGAGTAGTGTCCCCCCCCCCCCCCCTCTCTTCTGGTGGTTTTTCCCAGTGGACATGGGCCCCTCCCTGGGTTAATCGGAACCCTCAAGTGTTTTTCCTTCCCTCATGTCGCGCTCCCTATCGGGGCCCCTCTGTGGACCATCCCCCATTCACCCATGCTTGGCTCCCCCCTCGGGGAGGCTATGCCTGTTTTTCTGTTTGGGGGTGTCGAGCGGGTCCTTGGCCGAGGATGGGGGTGCGCCGCCGGCTGCGCAAACCACTTTTTGGGGGGGGGGGGGGGTAGTCCTGGTGGGGGTCCCTAGTGGGGTCCCCACTTACTCTCCAAGTGTACCTGGGGGTCCTGAGAGCCATGTGGGCCTGCCATTTTGCAGTGGATGACTGCTGTATAATCGGCGGCCATGTTTGTGTAACCTGGCGGCCATTGTCTTGTAGTTTCCCATTCCTATCACACGGCGGCCATGTTTTTGAAGCATATGAAGCGGTGAACCAGAGGTGGACCTCTAGTGGCAGTTCCTGAACTTCCTCTTTTTCTCTTTGTCACATGGCATGCAGCCTGGCTCTCTGGCTCTGCATCTGAGGAGGGTATGGCGAGTCCCTGTAGGTGCTAAACAGCTCCCTCTTTCTGCTATAGCAGTAAATAGTGCACTGGGACTTGTGGTGCCGCTGGTACAGTGGTGGGGGGAACTTTTAACAGCAATTTTTACACTTCTTGCTGGCGGTCCCCAGGTTAACCCATGGAGTCCCTGGAGTACGTGTCACCACCTGACCCCCTCTCAGAGGCTGCTAGGCCCGCGGGGTCCCAGACTGCCTTATCTGCTATGACGGCGGTTCTGCAGTCACTGGTGTCCAAAGTAGATATGGCCCTCCAAAATAGGATGAGAAAAAAGCGTCCTCCACCTTCACCTGCATCCTCTGTCTCCTCAGATCCTGAGGTTGATTTGGCTGCCGCGGATACAAATTACCCTACTGGGTCTGCGTCCACGCACCCAGAGTGCTCTGATAGTGAGGATTATTCCTCTTCCACTACAGCCGTGCAAGAAAAATGCTAGTGGTTGGGCTGAATGTATCAGTGCGGGAATCTTTGAAAATTGTACCGGTTCCAAATCCAGAACGCTTTCAGGGATTTTTTTCAAACCTATTTACTGTTCCCAGGAAGGAAGGCAAGGTCTGTCTGTCAAATTCTGGATCTCAAGGCCTTGGAACAGCTTTGTGTGGTTTCAGAAAAATGGAAGTGGCATCCCTTCATAAAAGGGATTTCCTAGCCCCTATCGACATCAAGGACACTTGCCTTCATATCCCAATATATGTCGACATCAGTGTTTCCTTCGCTTTGCCGTGGGCAAGAAGCAGTATCAATTTGTGGCGTTACCTTTTGGTCTCGCCTCAGCCCCTCGAGTGTTCACAAAAGTTTTGGCCCCGGTGTTAGCATTGCTAAGGCAGAAGGGGATTGTGGTACTGGGGTACTTAGACAACCTCCTTCAGCCAGCAGAGCCTCCAAATGCCTTAAAAGACAGTCTGGACATTTTGGTGCGAACTCTGCTAAAGTTCGGATGAAAACTGAATTTCCAAAATCTGTTCTGGTCCCGTCCACCAAGCTGGCCTATCTGGGCCTGACCCTGGACACAGCCTCAGCCCAGGTGCTTCTTCCAGAGGTGAAACTCCAGAAGTTGCAGGATGCGATACGGCTCCTGTTCTTCAGCCGGTGGTCATCTCTCAAGACTTGTATGCAAGTGCTTGGCTTGATGGTCTCCACCTTTGAGGCGGTCCCGTTTGCTCTGTTCCATACCAGCCAAATGGAACAAGAACCCACAATCTCTAGACAATCTGATCCTGTTGAGCCGGGATACGAGGGGATCCCTGATCTGGTGACTCCGCTCCCTGGCGCTTTGACGGTGGTCACCACGGATGCCATCCTGTCCAGGTGGGGAGGTGTCTTGGGCACGGATTGAGCTCAGGGGGTTTGAATTCTGAAGGAGTCTAGCCTGCTGGCCAATATCCCTGAAATTTTGCCTGACCCAATAGACGGTGCGTCTGCAGGGGCGTCTGGTAAGAATTCAATCGGACAATGCCATGGCGGTGGCATATGTCAATCATCAAGGGGGCACCAAAAGCGTCCTAGAGGCTGGGGAAGTAGCCAGCATTCTAAGGTGGGCAGAACGGTTTGTATCAGCTATCTCTGCTGTGCATATTCCAGGGGTAGAAAATTGACAGGCAGACTACCTCAGTCGGCAGATGTTGGATCAGGGAGAATGGTCTCTCCACCAGGAGGTGTTTTATCGACTGTGTCTATGGTGGGGGACTCCTGATGTGGACCTGTTTGCCTCTCGTCTCAACAGGAAGGTGCAGAGGTTTGTAGCTAAGTCTCGGGATCCTCTGGCCGATGCCACAGACACTCTGGTAGCTCCTTGGGGCCAGTATCCTCTGATGTACGCATTTCCCCTGATAACTCTTCTGCCAAGACTCCTGCGAAGAATCGAGGCAAAAGGGATTCTGGTCATCCTAGTGGCTCCGGACTGCCCTCGCAGGTCCTGTTATGCAGACCTAGTATGGCTGGTCGCCGATGTCCCTTGGAGACTCCCTCTCAGAGAAGATCTGTTGGCTCAAGGAACGATCTTCCATCCTGCTTTACAGTCACTGGCTTTAACGGCTTGGCTTTTGAAAGCCAGGTGCTGAGGGATAGAGGGGTGTCTGAATCGGTGATTCCTGTGCTGTAAAAAGCTAGAAAACCTACTTCCTAGGAAGATATATCATCCGGTCTGGAGGGTGTACATTGCTTGGTGTGAGTCTCGGGGAGGGGGTCTCACCCTCTGTTCCTTTTCGGTGTCTCTTGTTTTGGAGTTTCTCCAAAGAGGTGTAGATCAGTGTTTGGCCTTGGGTACCATCAAAGGCCAGACATTCTCTTAGTTGTTAATATGCGGTATTTACAAGATAGTGTGATCACACAGGAATCCAAATGGCGCAATGTCATGGAGCAAATTCAATGGACCCCTTGAATTTGCTCCATGACATTGCGCCATTTGCATTCCTGTGTGATCACACTATCTTGTAACTATACCCCCTATTAACTATTAAGAGAATGTGAGTTTTTGGTAAGCGCTCCTTACTCCCTATTCTGATGTTGGTCACATTTAGGGTGATTACCCTTTGCTTCTGAACACGTGAAATCTTTCTCCTACGTAGACATGGACTTTATTTTTCACACCCTTTTTATTCAGGATTTCATTCACTCAATTCTACGCAGTGAATTTTTGTTCAAAGGACTTTATTCATTGTTATTGTTACACTGCACATCCATTGCTCACTGTTGTTTCAGTTCCTTGTTTACTCTAAGGCCCCATGCACACAGGGCGTTTTTAACGCCACTGTAAGTAGCGTCAGGCGTTTTCTTTTTGCAGCCTAAAAACGCACCTCCATGTTATTCTATGGCCTCATGCACACACAGACGTTTTTGAGCTGTAAGTGGCCTAGGCGTTTTTAAGCTGCAAGAAGAACCCACGGCCTGCGCGTTCTGAGGACCAGTGTTACAGCTGTAAAAACGTCTGACGCTGCCAAAGGCTGAATAATGTTGCTATAACGTTGCTTAACGCGCGTTAAAGCCACGTTATACGTTTTTTCTTCCATTCAAAATCAATGGTTCCCTATGGGAGCCTATTGATTTGAATGGAAGTCGCACCGCAAGTCGGATCAGGATGATCCGACTTGCGGCGCGACTTGCGCTGTGATAATCTTGAGGGGGAACTCCACACCAAAATGGGGAAAAAAACTGCGCGGGGGTCCCCCCAGGTTCCAAACCAGGTCCTTCGGGTCTGGTATGGAATTTGAGGGTAGCCCCACGCCGAAAAAACGGCGTGGGGTCCCCCCCAAAATTCATACCAGACCCTTATCCGAGCAAGCAGCCCGGCAGGCCAGGAAAGGGGAGGGGACGAGCGAGCGGCCCCACCCCCCCTGGACCACACCAGGCCACATGCCCTCAACATGGGGGGTGTTGGAGCTTTGGGGCAGGGGGGGCTCTGCACCTTGCCCCCATGTTGAAGAGGACAAGGGCCTCATCCCCACAACCTTGGCCGGTGGTTGTGGGGGTCTGCGGGCAGGGGGCTTATCGGTATCTGGAAGCCCCCTTGAACAAGGGGGCCTCCCCAGATCCCGGACCCCCTCCCTATGTGAATGGGTAGAGGTACATTGTACCCCTACTTATTCACCCCATAAAAGGCAGTGTATGTGAATAACGACAGGAGACGTTTTGGAAAGTTTTATTTAAAATCTTCATCCAGTTTTCTCCGCTCCGATCTTCGCCACTCTGTTCTTCTGCTCTTTTGCTTCTGGGAAGACTGTCCACAAAGTTTAAGCGTGTCTATGAAAATTTTTGACCATTCTTCAGAATTGCATTTGTGAGGTCAGGCACTGATGGTGAATGAGAAGGCCTGGCTCCAATTCATCCAAAATTTGGTCTATTGGGTTGAGGTCAGGACTGTGCAGGCCAGTCAAGCTCCTCTACCCCAAACTCTCTCATCCATGTCTTTATGGACCTTGCTTTGTGCACTGGTGCACAGTCATGTTGGAACAGGAAGGGGTCATTCCCAAACTGTTCCCACAAAGTTGGGAACATGAAATTGTCCAAAATGTCTTAGTATGCTGACGCCTTAAGAGTTCCCTTCACTGAAACTAAGGGGCCAAGCCAAACCCTGAAAAACAACCCCACGCCATTATCCCTCCTCCACCAAATGATTTGGACCAGTGCACAAAGCAAGGTCCATAAAGACATGGATGAGGGAGTATGGGGTGAAGGAACTTGACTGGCCTGCACAGAGTCCTGGCCTCAACCCGATAGAACACTTTTTGGATGAATTTGAGCGGAGACTGCGAGCCAGACCCTCATGTCCAACATGAGTGCCTGACCTCACAAATTCCCTTCTGGAAGAATGGTCAAACATTCCCATAGACACACTCCTAAACCTTGTGGACTGCCTTCCCAGAAAAGTTGAAGCTATTAGAGCTGCAAAGAGTGGGCCAACTCAATATTGAACCCTATGGACTAAGACTGGGATGCCATTAAATTTCATGTGCCTGTAAAGGCAACCTGGTTACTTGACCTACTAACTCCAGTGACATTTCAGAAAAGCATTACAGGATCTCCCTTACTATAAAAGGAATGCTTGAAAAACATTTAAAAACTTAAAATGCATCTTTAGCAAAAAAAAATGTAAACCTGTATAGAATAGGGAACGGTTCGGTCTCATCTCAAATTATATTTTTTTTGTCTACGTACCATTCCTGTCCTGGAAACACAGTAGAAAACCTCTCCAAAGTGAAGGGAAGATGTACAGCTGTTACTGAAATCAGAATGTCTTTGGGATGATTTTTACTCTTTTCCTGTTCCGGTGACAACTGTAAAATTTTAGTTTTTCCTATCATTCTACCCTAGTGTTAGAGGACACCTCCCTCCTCATGCCATGGAGATGAGGAGAGGGGGGGGGGAATTTCCATTGTTCTGCAGTCCACAGAGACCTGGTAACAATCCAGAGCGCACAGGAAGTTAGCTTATTAGCTGTCTGGCAGGATCAACAGGTATGTCTTGGCACTTATGGGACATATAGAACAGTTCACTTTCAATAATATATTTAACTGACAAAAATGAACCAAAAAAAAAAAAAAGTTCGTCGTTAGGGTTCATATACACTTTTAATATTACCATTGGGTAAGCGCGTTCGGCTTTGACATGACATGTGTTTTGGTTTAATGGCCCTTTAAATCCTGTCTGCCTGTCCACTCCCCTGTATGGATTTATTTTGTGAATGGAGTGTGAGAATGTTTATTTGCTGACATCTGCTACCAATTGTGCAAGGGTTAATGCATGCCCCCATTCGCCGCCCCTCCAGCTCACAGTCCTCAAGAGCATTTCCCATCGGAGCCGCTGGTTAGACAAATATCCCATCTTGTTTAGACCTTGTGTTTTTCCTGTCTCTGATCTCATCGCTTAATAACAGATTAAATATAGAAGTCTAACCAGTATATAACTCACTAATTCAGGGATTGGGCTGCATCGGATGAGAATAGAAGCCAACCCCGCATAACTCTGACCCAGACCCATAGCTTCTTCCTAAAAATCAAGGCATTCGTCTGTTTGTCTTTGCTTTGGCAGCTGGCGGGTTAAACTGCGCGTTCTTAGTTTATCTCTAACCTAATCTTCCAGACCGATGTGTGAAGATTGTGTCATTCCTTTAAATAGAATAGGGAATAGGAGAGAATTTGGCATCTTGTGGACTGTCGTCAGATCTGTTTTGTAAAAGAGCAGGTACATTTTCCTTTATAAGGAATTCCTAACTGGCTTTTTATTTTATTCTTCTTTTTTTTTTACTTTTTTTACATGTAAAGGTGATTCACTTAACCTAATCTCATCAACGTACGTTAGCATTTTAACAACCTCGTTTCTATGTATCTTCTTTAAATATACACACTAGCACCAAATGTTGGTGGACACTTGACCCTTGCACCTATAGGAGCTTTTTGGACCTTCCATTGTAGAACCCTGGCTGTTCTGCAATGGCTTTGGGCAAGATTTTGGTGTAGGTTTGTGGGAATTTGTGCTTATTCAGCCAAAACAGCAACTGTGAAGTCAGGTTAGAGGAGGAAACGTAGCTAGCAATCAGCATTCCAAGTCATCCCAAAGTTAAGTATGACTGAGGTCAGGGCTCTGTGCAGACCACTCAAGCTCCTCCATGCCAAACTCCTCAATCCATGTCTTTATGGAGCTGGCTTTGTACACAGAGTACAGTCCTGCTGGAAAAGAAAAAAAGATCTTCTACAATCTGTTATCACATGGTTGGACAAGGATATTTGTCTAAAACAATTGTTCTAATTCTAGCTCCTAATTTTGGTGGACATCACAACTATATAAGCTTGTTAGACATCCCATTGTAACACCCTGGTTCTTCTGCTTTCGGCAAGATTTTGGAGTATGTTTTTGGAAATTTGTGGTTATTCAGCCAAGACAGCAATTGTAGAGTCAGGATGGAGGAGAAGACCTAGCTAGCAATTGGTATTCCAAGTCATCCCAAAAGTGTTTACTAGTGTTGAGGTCAGGGCTCTGTGCAAACCACTCAAGTTCTACTACTGTACGTGGAAGACGTACATTGTGTGGTGTGAGTGTCTTGGGGCTCATCCTCACTCTTTTTTCAGGTGGCTTGGATCATGACCTTCCTTCAACAGAGGGGGGGTTGACCAGACACTGGCCTTGAGTACTATCAAGGGTCAAGTTTAGGCCTTAGCGGTCTTCTCTCAACGCTCCTTGGCAACATACTCCATGGTGCATACTTTTCTTCTGGGAGTTAGGCACTTGACCCCTCCAATGCAGTCTCTGATGCCGCCTTGGGACCTCAATTTGGTGCTCAGTCCACCGGAAGCCTCCTTTTGAGAATCTTCTGGAGATTCCCCTGCTTACGCTTTCCCAAAAGGTGACCTTTTTGGTGGCTTTTACCTCTGCGCGCAGGGTGTCGGAATTGGCGGCGTTACCCTGTCCACCTTACTTGGTGATACTTGGTGATTCACAGTGATAAGGTGGTTCTTCGTCCCTGTCCGTCGTTCCTTCCACAGGTTATCTCTGATTTTCATTTGAATGAAGACATTGTGTTGCCTTCCCTGTGCTCCAGGCCAAAACATCTGAAGGAAATTGCTTTGCATACCTTGGTTGTGGTCTGGGCAATTAGGGTGTACCTGGCAGCTACAGGGTCTTTTAGAAAATCAGACTCACTATTTGAGCTTACGGATGGGCCTCGGAAAGGGTTGTCCACTTCCCCTGCGACCATTTCCAGATGGATCAGACAGACGGTGATTCAGTTTTAGTCCATCAGGGGTCAGGTTCATCCTTTCCCTGTCAAGGCGTACTCTACTCGGGTGCTCAGTGCCTCCTGGGCCTTCCTTCATCAGGCGTCAGTGACGCAGGTTTCCAAGGCAGCCACCTGGTTGTCGGTGCACACTTTTACAAAGCTCTATGAAGTGGATGTGTTGGCCTCTGCGGATGCTTCCTTTGGCCGCAAGGTTTTGCAGGCTTCTGTTTAGAGGACCTGGTCCTCTTTGAGGGTGTATTATTTTTTCAGGTGACCTCCAGTTGGTTTGGTCGAGCGCCTGTTTACCTGGTTGGCTATAGTTTGCCTTGATAATATCTTTATCGCTGCTTCCACCCCTCATGTTTAACATTGCTTTGGGACGTCCCAATGGTTAAGAAGATCAGGAGCTGTGTCCGTCAATGAAGGAAAGAGAAAATGGGATTTTTGACTTACCGTAAAAATTTTATTTCTCTGATGTTCATTGACACACACAGCACCCACCCCTCTGTGGAGTTGTAATTCCTCTGACACTGCTTGTAACAAAACTGAGTACCCATAGCAGAGAGAGGGGGTATACCCCCCTGGAACTGCCCATAAGAGTAGGCAGACTTTTTTTTTTTCTGCCTGTCCTACTCCTGTAGGGGGCAGTATAACCCAATGGTTAAGAGGATCAGGAGCTGTGTCCATCAATGAACATCAGAGATTTTAATTGGATTTTACTGCAAGTCAAAAATTCAATTTTTTTCCTACATTGTAGTTGTGAAGTAACCTCTTGGTTATGGGAAAAAGAAAATAGAGGACGATGTACAGAGAGATTGTGACGTCTGAAAGTTTAGGAGGAAAACGGGGAAGGATTGCGGTCCACTTGGACATTACTGTGCTGTAGACTGAATTTTGATGTGGCGTGCACTGTCATTTTTTGTCCACCTAACCCTCCCAGAGGCTATGATAGATGCTGCAGGAAGTTGGGATAGATGCTGCAGGAAGTTAGGATAGATGCTGCAGGAAGTTGGTTGGATTTTTTTTTCTTTCTCGTTTGTTATGGCTTTCCGTAATTTCAGCAAAGCTGTTGACGCACCTGTGAAAATTTGATTGGATGCCAGAATGGACACACTGGATGTTTCCTGCAACCAATGCTGCTCATTGTCCTCTCTACTTTTTAATCAGGATCTGCAAAATTGATCTACAGTATGAGCCGTAATTCTTAACTGAGGATAAAACAAAGGCCCTTTCTCGTTATTTTGGCTTCACACTGCCCATTTCTGCAATACATGATAAGGGTGTATAGATCCTTTTGGATTGGCTTACCTTCCTAACAACAGATTATAGTCCAAGCTGTTTTTTGATCTAGTTACAGAGGGGGTTGTGCTGTCTCATCTTCTGACCAGGTGATTCCCCCCCCCCCCCCCCATCGTGCTTTCTTTTGCTCCCATTCTTTTTCTGTCTTCTCTATGGAATAAACTGAAGCTGAAGTTTATTGAAGCTGAATCTGCCTTTTGGATAATGCTGCCTTAAATGGGCATCAAAAGAACAGCCAGCAAGATGTGAACAGAGTTTGTGCTTCGTCCTGGGTGGTGACACTCGTAAACCCTGACGTCTAATGCTTTGTGCCAGTAAGCTCTGCCAGCAGCCGTATACATAGCAGATGGTTAAAGTAGATCTTGTCTATCAAATTCCCAACTTAAATGAATGAACAAGGATACACAGTCAGCATTAAGGAAACACAATAAGATTTTGGGTTCAGGCATACCTCCTTTTTATGTGACCCAAATCCTGGCCAGCCTGGCTCGGATCCTCTATCAAGGGAGTTGTGGCTGTTTCACATCATTAAAGTGATACTAAACACACACTGTTTAGATTATATTGTCCCTACTATTTCTGTATATGGATGATGGCACTGTAATATTTTTAATTTAAAAAATTTCAATACCTTTTTCCTAATCAATATACAGCTGTCACATGACCCAGATCTTCCCAAGTGTGTCTGCAGAGAAACATAAGCGAGGGAGCTTCTAGTCCTCTACTGCTGGTCACATGTTCAAAATTAAAAAAAAAAAATACAGCCTTTGGATTACAGTGTAAAAATAAATAATATCAAACTGTTTTAAATCATCATACAAATATATATTTGAAATCAAATCTTTATTATTTTTTTGCAATACCATGGTGTGGGTAGATTTCAGCCAGTCACAGGCTGTGTCTCGCCCCTCCAGCCTGTCTTTTAGACTAACAGGGAGATGAAGCCTCCATTAATCTGTATGTATTCTCCTGCCCCTATTGTGTTTAGCTGGTTAGTGGGCACAGAGGAGTAGGGAGTGGGCTGTCATTTACCACGGTGTATACGCCCACATGTGTGACTCTATACTTACATGGACTGCTTATGGGCCATACACACTATAAGATTTTCTGAAGACTTTTTCCTTTAGACTTACCAAAACCATATAATAATGAGGTCAAACCTAAACACTTTCAATTTGTATGCAATCAGGCAGGCCCTTGCACTTCAAAGAAAAGGTAAATCTGAAGGAAATCTAACCACAAAAGTTGGATATTGTGTATCCAGCTTTAGATCTGATGGGAAGGAAATGCTCAGCATGGAAAAACTCTGAGAACTGAGCATGTGCAGAGCTGCCAACATTGCTCTGCAAAATCCCTAGCTGCGTTGGGGACATGAACAGAAGGGGGAGACGGAGAGCAGCAAGATCAACCAGGTATTTTGCAGAATACAGAAAACGAATCTCATAATGACTGAGTATGAACACAATTTATTGATAGTTTTTTTTTTCTTTTAGTATGGGTTTAGTGACATTTTAAAGACTGGTGGACTTGCAGTAAGGATCAGCAAGGTGCAACCATTAGGCAGCAGGAGTCCGAGGCTGGGTTTCTAATAAGCAAATGTGGCTGTAGTTTATTTGTTAAAATCAATCTTTAAAAAAAAATAAAAAATAGTCGGCATGTACAGTAAAGGGTCTGTAACATCCCCCTCCACCCAAATAATATGCATCTGTACTTGCTTATATTTCTTAAATGAAAACATTTATTTTTTATACTACAATCATAATCTAAATTCTCTATTGATCCTGCGATTATTCTTCTATACCTGGATCTGTGCAACTATTCTACCTGCTGGCTGTCTGCCTGTAAGCTCACTACCTGCTGAGTGTAGTTGCGGGCTTCTGTCATTCACGCTGGCAAAGCCGTGGCTATGCGTGCCATCCTTTCCTTTACTACTTCCATGCAGCAAAAGTTAAGGGCCATGGTTGGTGCTTAGAGAATTATTGGCAGCACCTCCCACGCAGAGCCTAAATGTCATCCTGGAGAAAAGAATGCTGCAGCATGTACCGCACATGTGACATGCTTTGGCTTTAGCCCTGCCCCCGAGCACTGAAGCACTGCTGGTGTCAAGAGACAGAGAGGTCATGTGACCAGTGTAAAGTTTTATTAAAATACAAGTTCTTTCCAATGGATTTTCTTTTCCATTTGCATTGCATTTACTTGATGCAATGAATATGTAAATGTTTGACTGAATACAGCCAGAGAGGTCTACTGTAGTCCCTTGCTGTGATTTGGAGAACGCAGTAGTCTGGGGGGGCTTCAACATGGAACCAGAGCCCAAGGTGAGGGACTTGGCATCTGAAACTTCAGAAAGATGTCCCACTGCAGATGTTCAACAGCATATTTATTGGTAGCACGAGTTTATTCACGAATACATCATTGAATCCAAGCAGTGTAGGTATATCAATTAGACATGGTATCTGCTAATCTGTAATATGGGGAGAGGGAAAAGCAGATCTCTTTGGTCTGCTGCTTCTATTTTCACTGTCCAGTCACAGGCTGGGGAAGGGCCAAGACCTGAACTACCGCAGGGAAAATCGGGTCTCCTGCCCCTCGCAGTGCCGTGTAAATCTTGAGACTGGATGGACAGAAATACAAATCCTTTGGCAGGTAATACAGTTCCCATATATTTCATCCTTGTATTTAGCGGTTTCATAGAAGTTCACTGGGGCAGCACAGTGGCTAAGTGGTTGGCACTCTCATCTAGCAGCACTAAGGTAGTTTGTTTGAATCCCAACCACAGCACTACCTGCCGGTGGTGTGCAAGTTCTCCCTGTGTCTGTGTGGGTTTCCTCCGGGTTCTCGGGTTTCCTCCCACACTCCAAAGACATGTTGGTAGTTTATTTGGCTACTGTCTGAATTGACCTTAATAAATCATATATATATATATATATATATATATATATATATATATATATATATATATATATATATATACACACACAATGTATGAATGTGAGTTAGGGACCTTAGATTGTAAAATTGATGGCGCTATAGAAGTACCTATAATAAAATAAAATAAATGCCCCCTTGCCAGCAGCATGTTCTTGCCTTCCCTTTGCTCCCATTTTTGTTTCCAGGTATGGGGATCCTATAACCTGTCCTGCTTCTTCAGTTTGACATTGTTGGTGATTGGCCTAGTGCTGTCACGTGGTTATGGGGAGATCTCAGCCCTGTATAAGCTCCTTTTTTTTTATTTTTATTTATAAATTTTCCCATGAATAGGTAAAAAACAGAGCCTCTGGCACATTCAGGTTCTTCCCCTTTACTCAGAGTGGAGGGAAGTATAACATGCTGCAGGGGCTGGTTTTGCAGTGAGCCCATTGCTTTGCATGGACATAGTCATGTCAGTTTCAATATATTTTGCACATGCCTGCCTGGTCTGTGGGGTCATTCACCATCACAAAGGGGGGAAATCCGACATAAGGCAAACAGCATTTTGCTTTTTGCCGCCTTGGGTTCCTGTGGGTAACACCTCCCTGCCTTGTCTAGATCGATGACTTGAGCCTCTTCATGATGGCTGACGTCCGCTCTTGATCTGCGCACTCCGAGACATTTCCTTCTACTTGACACCCAGCAATATTCGGGTGATGTATGGGGCTTTTTTTTTTTTTCTGCCGAGGGGGGGCCTCTGATTTGTTACTAACCCATATGAGAAATTGCTTGTATGCTCTGCTGATCTGTTCTGCCTCAAGACAAAAGTAAATGGAGACGTGGAAACTGGAGCCATCTCTGCAAGACCTGGGTTTTCTCTGCACAATATTCATGCCCATGTGACTGCTGGATGCCTTAGGGGAAATGTTGGTGTATAGTGTTCTGTCACTCTACTCACTTTCAAACTGAACTACAGGCAGATGTATGTATTTATGTGTGTGTCTGCCCTTAAGGAGCTTACAGTATCTCACAAAAGTCAGTACACCCCTCACATTTTTTTAAATATTTTATTATATCTTTTCATGTGACAACACTGAAGAAATGACACTTTGCTACAATGTAAAGTAGTGAGTGTACAGCTTGTATAACAGTGTAAATTTGCTGTCCCCTCAAAATAACTCAACACACAGCCATTAATGTCTAGACCGCTGGCAATAAAAGTAGGAACACCCGTAAGTGAAAATTACAAATTGGACCCAATTAGCCATTTTCCCTCCCCGGTGTCGTGACTGTGTTACAAGGTCTCAGGTTTGAATTGGGAGCAGGTGTGTTAAATTTGGTGTTATCGCTCTCACTCTTTCATACTGGTCACTGAAAGTTCAACATGACACCTCGTGGCAAAGAACTCTCAGGATCTGAAAAAAAGAATTGTTGCTCTACATAAAGATGGCCTAGGTTATAAGAAGTTTGCCAAGATCCAGAAACTGAGCTGCAGCACAGTGGCCAAGACCATACAGCTGTTTATCAGGACAGGTTCCACTCAGAACAGGCCTCGCTATGGTCGACCAAAGAAGTTCAGTGCACGTGTTCAGCATCCTATCCAGAGGTTGTCTTTGGGAAATAGACGTATGAGTGCTGCCAGCATTGCTGCAGAGGTTGAAGGGTTTGGGGGGTCAGCCTGTCAGTGCTCAGACCATACGCCACACACTCTATCAAATGGGTCTGCATGGCTGTCATCCCAGAAGAAAGCCTCTTCCAAAGATGATGCACAAGAAAGTACGCAAACAGTTTGCTGAAGACAAGCAGACAAAGGACATGGATTACTGGAACCATGTACTGTGGTCTGATGAGACCAAGATAATCTTATTTGGTTTATCTCCCCTGGTTGCCGCCTGTGTGGTGGCAACCAGGTGAGGAATACAAAGACAAGTTTGTCTTTCCTACAGTCAAGCATGGTGGTGGGAGTGTCATGGTCTGGGGCTGCATGAGTGCTGCCAGCACTGGGGGGGCTACAGTTCATTGAGGGAACCATGAATGCCAACATGTACTGTGACATACTGAAACAAAGCATTATCCCCTCCCTTCGGAGACTGGGCCGCAGGGCAGTGTTCCAACATAACGACCCCAAACACCCTTCCAAGATGACCACTGCCTTGCTAAAGAAGCTGAGGGTAAAGGTGATGGACTGGCCAAGCATGTCTCCAGACCTAAACCCTATTTGAGCATCTGTGGGGCATCCTCAAATGGAAGGTGGAGGAGCGCAAGGTCTCTAACATCCACCAGCTCCGTGATGTCGTCATGGAGGAGTGGAAGAGGACTCCAGTGGCAATCTGTGAAGCTCTGGTGAACTCCATGCCCAAGAGGGTTAAGGCAGTGCTGGAAAATAATGGTGGCCACAAAAATATTGACACTTTGGGCCACATTTGGGCATTTTAACTTTTAACTTTTGTTGCCAGCAATTTGGACATTAATGGCTGTATGTTGAGTTATTTTGAGGGGACAGCAAATGTACACTGTTTTACAAGCTGTAACACTCACTACTTTACAAAGTGTTATTTCTTCTGTGTTGTCAAATGAAAAGATATAATAAAATATTTAAAAAAATGTGAGGGGTGTACTCACTTTTGTGAGATACTTTGTATGTGTGTGTGTCATATATATATATATATATAGTGTGTATGTATGTATATAATGTGTGTGTGTGTGTGTATATATATGTGTGTGTGTGTGTATATATATATATATATATATATATATATATATATTGGTATGGGTGAGATTAAATGCATTTTTAAAATGTAGGTGATCACTAACAATGCAACACATGAAGAAATCAGGCACTGAGAACTAACATATAGAGATAAAGGAATAAAAGTTAATGCTGTCAGGGGTGCTGCTAGCCCAAACTCGAACCCAATGAGGTAGGTTTGGATGAAGCCAGTGCGGATGACAGTCAACTTCAAACCCCCAGGGAAGGGATATGTTGGAAAATGGGCATTGCAGTGAGGGAACAAGAAGGTATGAACTCAGATGGAAGAGTTCCGTATAAGAGGACAAAAGCCCACAAGTGCTGTCCTGCACTTACGTGGCGATACATCAAGGGAAATTACCAACAGTGTCCACGAAGTGCACAAGTGTCTCTTCCTGCCGACGTCACCGGACAGGCGGTAAACCGACAGGAGTATGCAGAGTGCAGTGTGGAGGCGGCTAGCTACTGTCAAGGAAGAACGCCAAAAGTGAAGAGTAGACCGACTACATGTTTCGGGGTGAACCCCCTTCTTCAGGTCTATATCCTGTGACTGACTCTTGCTATTTTTTCATTTGGCCGGGGGTAGGGCTTTCTGTCCCAATTTGTTGTTCGGATCACTAACATTGAACTTCTTACATGATTCCTTTTTTGTTCTGTTAAAGCTGTACTTTAGTTTGCCTTTATTTTGCCATCCCTCGTTCCTCAGTACCCGCATCATCAACATGCTAATGAAATCTATTAAAGCAGAACTCCCTGATTTTTATTTTTTTTATTTTTCCCATGGAGTGGGGCTGTGCTCGCACTTTATTGGTTACCTACTCGTTTTGTCTAGGGGTAAACACCGAGCTTGAACTTACCTGATTCTTCGATCCCTCTAGAAAATGGCACTCCCCCCACGTCCAGCAGTGGACTGTTCCTGCCATCCTCGCTTCCAGAGCCAGTTTAGGGGTGTGATGACGTCAGGAACCGTCCACCGCACTAGGGGGGCAGGAGCACCAGGAACCGGTCTTGCGCTGGTTTGATCGGTGGATTCGGTATGTATATATCCGCTCTGCAGTCCCCTAGAGAAAATTGAGCAGTTAACCCATGCAGTGTGGGCAAAGCCCCACTGGATGGGGAATTTTTTTTTCCCCCTGGAATTCGGCTTTAATTAAAACCTTTCCAGTTTCATTACACAGTATACCTAATGTTGGACCCAGTGACCTCATTACCGGGTCTCGATGCAGATAGATCATGACTGACGGTTCTATGCATAGCTTCCTGGAAATAAGAAGCTGTGGTAATGACCACATGTGATGTTGAAAGAATTAAATTTCAATGCCTGAAAATGGGGTAGGCTTGCATGAAAGTGGGTGGCCCAGCGACAGTCAGGTTGGGGAGGAAAGCTCACAGTGTGCAGTGAAACCAGAGTAAATAATTTCAGTACAGTGATTGAGCCTGTACTAATATGCAATACTAAAAGTTCAGCTTTAAATATATTCTAAAAAAAAGTGTATTTTATATGCATTAAATAAGTGCAAAAAATTCTTGTTGATCCTGCCAGAAATTTCTTTTTGATAACTTCCTGTGCTACATTCTTACATTGTTCTCTGAGGACTGAGGGAAGCTTGGGCGTCTTCCATTCTCATGTCTAGTTGAAGTCCAATCTTGTGTGCTTTATTTTTTTTACTCTAATGAAATCAGGATGGGTCATTCCCGCTCGGCAAATCACCTCTTTTATTACGTGTGCTGCAGGGCGGGAAAGGGCCCAGCCTCACCTCTCATTGGATTAAAAAAAATGAGCTCAAGTTCCGATGTCTGAGCTCATCTCTACTGATGACTTTAGATCATCTTTTCTCCTTTTATACAGAGGAGAGGGGAGTTTTCTATAGTCCTGTGCTAGGGTGACAACGTTGCTTGTTTATACAGTATGGTGAGTGGGTGTTGTCACCCAAGGACAGGAAGTGTGTTATGAAATCACCAGGTGAAAACCAATAAATACAACTATTGAAGCCACCCCATCCAAGGACTGGTGGGCTGCTATATATATGGTATATAATATATATTTGTTTGTTTTTTTCTTTTTGTTGGCTTTAAAAGCATTTTAAGGGGTCAGCAATTGCGGCCTTTGTCTGTCTCACATCTGGCTTCCTTCAAGTTCACCAGATAAGGAGGATCGGGGCTTCTCTGTGCAAAATGTTTATTTTTTAAAAACTAAAATATTGTAGGTTTACAGTCACGCTAAGCTCCTGTAACTTAGGCTACGTTCACATGTAGGCGTTTTGGGGCGTTTTTGGGGAGTTTTTCTGCTCTAGGATCAGCTCTCAAAACGCCCAACAAGACAAATCCTATTAATTTCAATGGCCCCTGTTCACATCTGAGCGTTTTGACACCGTGAGCAAAACGCCCAACGCTCAAAAAAGTACATGAGCTTCTTTTTGGGCAGATTACAGGCGTTTTCCATTGGTCTCCAGTCAATCTAAAAATGCCTGCACAAAAAACGCCTGTAAAAACTCCTGTAAAACGCCTGCAAAAACGCCCATAAAAACGCCTGAAAAAACGCCCATAAAAACGCCTGTAATAGCAACGCCAAGATGTGAACGGAGCCTTACGGTGTATAAAAAGGTATGTCCTGTTTCTGAATCTGCCATCTTAATGATGATCTTTGTTCTTCCACAGAAATGGCAGCGGAGGTTCTTCATCCTATACGAGCACGGCCTGCTGCGTTACGCCCTGGATGAGATGGTAAGACGTCCTTTGCCTGCTATCGATAGAGCTGTAGGGAGTCTTTTATTTGTTGATGGAGCCCAGCTTGCGTTGGATAAGGTCACATTAACGTGCGGTGCATTCTGTAATATAATGTTTGATTTGCAGTGAACTGTATATTATTTATGGTATGCAGAGAATGAGTCCGTAACCTCGGCTGGAGTGGAGGATCAGGTTTTCTGTTTGGGCTCTGTGTGTGAAATGGTGAGCGCACATTTCCACACACTTACTACTTCAACATCTCGTGGAATTTCCTTCCAGGTGACTCTTGTTGGGTTGCATTCTAAGATTACAAGTTCACGTATGTTTTTAGGTGTCTTTCATTCTGTTCTGTGTCCTGATACTGTTCAGTCTACATTATATCTCCTGATTATTGGTAATCATCATATAGGGTATACAACTTGAAATTTCATAAAAATTCCTATGTATTTTGTTTTCCCTACGTATATGCAAACATGTAAATTATACTTAGCTCCACTCAATCTGTGCAAACAATATATTAAAATAAGGCTTCTCTCTGCCAATCCCTTCACTGGCTTCCACTAGTCAACTGTATGAAATTCAAAATACTAACCACAACATACAGGGCAATGCACAACATCGCCCCCATCTACATTACCAACCTTATCTGCTGATACTGCCCAAATCGTCCTCTCCGCTCCTCCCAAGACCTCCTGCGCTCTAGCTCTCTTGTTACCTCCTCCCATGCTCGCCTACAGGACTTCTTCACCAGAGCCTCTCCCATCCTCTGGAACTCCCTGCCCCAGTATGTCTGGTCAGCCCCTACCCTGTCTGTCTTTAGGCGATCCCTGAAAACTCACTTATTCAGGGAAGCCTACCCCACCTCAACCTAAAAACTCTAGCTGAGCCACCTCCATCAGATCACCCCCACAGCTATTACCATTTGTACCACCTCCACCCCCCCCTCCCTTTGGATTGTAAGCTCATCGACCAGGGCCCCCATCCCCTTTCTATATTGAACTGTATTGTAACTGTACTGTCCCCCCTCTACATTGTACAGCTCTGCACAAACTGTTGGCGCTATATAAATTCCTGTATAATTATATAATATTAGGTGAGTTAAGTCCCAATGAACAGCTAAGGAAAGATGGTGGTCTCCTCCAAGTGTAGTGAAGGAAAGATGCAAGTCCCAAAATCCTTCAAGTCTCCATACGATACCACACCCCACCCTAGTGAAACAAAATAGGGGCTTATCGGAATGGAATGACCCTCAGCTAAAAGTGGTCAAACCGCTCCCAGTACAATCCACATGGCAACTGGCAAAACTCCAGCAGCAGCATGTCGGCTTGTATACATCCACAACGCTGTGTGCAAACACTGTCACTCAGAGCTCAGCTCGACAAGAGAGTCAAAATGCAGAGCATTTTACATGGAAGAAGAAAAACCCCATCCATAGTGAAGACCAGCAAGTTCCAAAGATTTATTAAGATTTATGCACTTGTTCTAGGCAGATGACAGACAAAGCGGTTCCTAATTCAAAACAACTTCCTCATGCCAGGATCAAATATGGCTACGGAAATTCTTGCATGCGCAGTAGCCTGTGTTCTGGCTCCACCCTATGCAAAGCCACATAGTACCTCCCATTATAAAGGTATTTGTTTCATGGGTGTCCAACCTGCGGCCCTTCAGCTGTTGCGGAACTAATAGTCCCATAAGGCATTGCAAGACTAACCGTTAAAAGCATGGCTGCCAAAGGCAGAGGCATGATGGGACTTGTAGTTTTGCAACAGCTGGAGGGCCGCAGGTTGGACACCCATGGGTCCTCATTATGGGGTGACAGCTTTCTTCCAGTCAGGTCCTGTAGATCCCATAGGCAGCCCATGGGCCAGCTGAAGGAGTCTGCATGGCAGGCTGACAGTGCTGCTGCTAATGGCAAGACAGTGGATTAGCATTGCAATTTGTCAGCCTGTTACTGGCAGGATTTCCAGCTAAGTAACTGTGCAGTATATTTCATGATTTTCTTATAAAAAAAAAAAAAAAAAAACTGTATACTGTGAGGAATGAAAGCAATCATACTGAAAAATAGATGTTGGGTTTACATACACTTCAAACTATGTTCTTGAAAATCCAGTTTAATCTTGCAATAACCAAAGAATAAGGTTTGCTCAACAGATGCCTGTCTAATGGGATTATACTTGGTTTAGTCATAGCTTACTTCTCCTATCCTAACTGTTGTTGGGGGTCTCGAATTTCCTGTGTTAATACAGTTTTCATACCCCCATAGCGTGTGAAACTGCATTACATTTTTAAGCTCCTGTAACTTGTCCAATTTAAAATCTTGCCCAGACCATTTCTTCTTTCAATTTGTGGTATCCATTGAGTTAAAGTAAACCTGTCCTTTTTATACAAGTTACTTTACTACTTATATCAAAGTGGACCTCTCAAGGATGTTTTTACGTCTACTCGAGTACATTTCTTCACCTTTTACCATTTCAAAACCATTACAGAGCTCCAATCAAAAGTTGGAAGCTGAAAGTTGGAAAAAAAGTTGTCATGTGGCTTCCTAAACATGTTCAAGAACCTACTGGGCGCTATTACATTTTGCATGTGTCTGGGAAGCCATATGACTCCTTATTTTTCTATCAGGGGGAGTTGAGAGGGCATTGGAATATCTTCGACAATTTACTTTGGAGGGCCAGCTTCTGAAAGATTGTGCTTACAATGTGTCCCTTGATTTGTTTTAGTACTTTATTTATGGATTTGTCGCTTGTTGTGTGCTCCCCACTCCCTCATCCCGATGGGGTCCTTTTGTTATAGCCATGGCTCAGGACTTTATTATATTTAATATTCTAGTAGTCTTTCTGAACACCCCTCTCCAGTGCGAAACGTGTTGAGATATTGCAGCCCTTCCCCAGCCTACTCTGGTTGAAATTGTAATTTGTTGTATTGAATTTACCGTATATACTCGAGTATAAGCCGAGTTTTTCAGCACATTTTTTTTGTGCTGAAAACGTCCCCCTCGGCATATACTCGAGTTAACAAAACAAAAAAAAAAGTTCCCGGCCGCTCCGACGTGTTTAAGATTTAAAAATGGCGCCGCCCGGCGTATACATGTCACCGCGCATGCGCCGCCACCGCTCGGGACAGGCCGGGAATAGCCGAACGTATACCAGCTTTCCCGAGCGGCGGCGGCGCGTGCGCAATGGCGTGTCAGCGCTGGGCGCTGCCATTTTTTAAATGAAGGCGCCTCTGGAACAGGTAAGTGAAACACAGCTGCACTAGTATGCCCACAACCCCGCATCCTCTTGTACCATGCTTGCCACCCTGAATTCTCCTGTACATGCCAGCCACACTGCATTCTCCTGTACCATGCCAGCCACCCTGAATTCTCCTGTACATGCCAGCCACACTGCATTCTCCTGTACCATGCCAGCCACCCTGAATTCTCCTGTACATGCCAGCCACACTGCATTCTCCTGTACCATGCCAGCCACCCTGAATTCTCCTGTACCATGCCAGCCACACTGCATTCTCCTGTACCATGCCAGCCACACTGCATTCTCCTGTACCATGCCTTCCACCCTGCATTCTCCTGTACCATGCCCGCCACCCTACATTCTCACCCTAGGCTTATACTCGAGTCAATCATTTTTCCCATCTTTTTGTGGTAAAAGTAGGGGCCTATACTCGGGTCGGCTTATACTCGAGTATATACGGTATATACATTCGGTGGGCCAAAATTCTGACCTTTTCCAGAGCAGTCAGATGTAGATGTATATTCTGTGGAAGGGATGAAAAACAATATGGATTAAATGTTCAATAGTATATGTGTTTTAAATCTATGTATCCGATGGGATTTTAACATTTATCAACCTGCTATGTTGGCTTGAGCTTGCCCTTCTTTTGAGAGACAACGCACCAGTAAAATCCCAAAGTACGAGTCAAAAGACACAAGGTGAGAGGCAGCAGCAGGAACTGACCAGCATCAGCAATTCGTGAACCCAGCCAAGACTGTGCCGATAGGCTGCTCAAGCATGGAGCAGCACGGCTTGTGGCATGGGGTGGGGGTGGGCCTTTTTTCCAACACACTAAAAGTCCAGGGGCTTTTTCAGGTGTAGATGACATTCTACAAGGGACTTTGTTTTAATGATTGGTTCTTTCAGGTACTTTATGGTGTCAGTTGTTCATCATTAAGCTTTTCTTTGTATTTGTGATTTGTGGCCGTAGGTTAACTTCAATGCCTAGACTGTAGCTAGTGCAAAAACTTATTATAACTTGAACATTACCCCTAAAGTTGCCCTACTATATCACTGGTAATATTAACCTTTGCTTGCCAAAATTCTTGAAATTATGTGCTTGATCTGCTCTTATGTTTATGTTTCAACTTCACCTGCTGAAAGTGCGCAAACTCTCCCACCATTCGCGGGCTTATCACTTTATTGAGTGGACTTTCTGACCAATAGTTAAGTGCAATGGGGAGAGGGAGCTGTGGGTTAACCAGCACTTGATTTCCGAAGGAAATTGAAATTTGCATATTAGGTTTACAGGCGGTCTCCGGGTTACAAACAGGATAGGGTCTGTAGGTTTGTTCCGAAGTTGAATTTGTTTATATGTCGGTACAGGTACATTATTTAAGTGTAGCTCAAGCCAAAAAAATAATTTTTTTATGTTTTTTTGGATAGCATAGGGAAGGGTTACCACTCCTGTAATGTTTGTTTTGCTGTCTGTGTCCCTGTTCAGAAGATTTCACCTCACTTTCTGTCTCTATGACAATTGGATTTTGAAAATGTTGGGTTGTTGTGGAAACAAGGATTGGTGATAAAGCTTCAGTGGAGACACCTTTTTTCCCATGAGAACTCTTACAGGAGTGAATTTCCCTTCCTAGGGGGAGATTTCCTCTCACTTCCTGTTGTCTGCCTCTGTTTGTAAGTAGGAGTCGTTTGTAAGTTGGATGTTTATAACCCGGGGACCACCTGTACCTAGTTGGGATCGACTGATATATCACTTTCCCCGATATATCGGAATCGGCCCTTGAAGTTACCGATATTGCCGATATTTCGGGAAAGTGCTTGTACCGGAGTGATGCCTGCAGCTAGAGGCATCACCCCGGTACCGGCATCCATAGCCAACGGTCGGCTATCTTGTAATGACAACCGATGCGGCTGAGAAGCTGCTCGGCTGTCATTACAAGGAGTGGGAGGGGACGTCTTCCCCCCTCCCGCCACCTTCCGCAGCTCACCCGGGTCTCCCGTCCCACCGGGGGACCCGGGCATCCTACCTGCACGGCCGCCGAAGAGAAGACCTGATCAAAGCCGCATTCGGTTCTGATCGGGTCTCCATGTAAAAAACCTGGAAGTAATGCCATGACATCACTTCCGGTTACTCGGCGGCAAATTAAAAAAAAAAAAGCGAGCATTCAAAACAGCCAAACTTGGTGTTTTGAATGCTTTTAAGTGCAGAGGAGGAGTTTGGAGTCTTTTGGACCCCCAGATCCCTCCTCCAGAGTGTCCGAAAATATCGGCCGATATCCGATGACTAAAATATCGGTATCAGCACTAAAAAACCGATATCAGTCGATCACTATAGTACCTAGGTTTTGGTGGAGGTAGTTGCTCAAGATGTCTGCCCTCGCACGGATTGCCATAAATACACATCATGTCCATTTAAGGTTTATATTTCACAAGCAGTAGGTCAAAGTAAAGCCAATGTGTATCTGGGGTTTACAAATTCCTCCTTACTAGATCTTTATGCTGGCATTTACAGATGATTGGAGATAATGCTGGACAAGTTATAGCAGAACAGGCAGTACAGGTTGCCGGTCTCACCTGTTTACGTTTTTGCAAAATAACCTGGCCAGTATGGTCTTCGATTCATCTGTAATATTAACATAGAAAAAGCGCTTCCTCACCCTGCTCTATTTTTACTACACCATAGGATAGATCCAATCCCCAGGTAGAAAAAGCCCTGATGAAGGCAACCTGGAACGTGTTGGCTTTACCTTCTGACATCTTGCCTGTGACGATGAAACCTTTATTGGACTTGATCTAGATTTGTGGTGGGGGTAATTTCTTTTTTTTTTTTTTTTTATACTTTTCAGGCTGGTCTTTGTTTTTTGCAGTCACCAGTCCAGTATTATTTTCAATAATCCATGAATACCAATATAAAAGCCCTGACAAAGGGAGATTTGTGAGCCTCAAAATGCATTTACCCTCTGACATCTTGCTTGTGATGAATTAACCTTTACTAGACTTGATCTAGAATTGTAAATGTCTCCTCCTTTTAAATATTCTTTAAACTGGTCTTTGTTTTATGCAATAACCTGTCCAGTATTATTTTTAATCATCAGTAAATACCAATATAGAAATCCTGATAAAGAGGGGATTTGTGAGCCCAGAAGAAACCTGTTGAATATACTTTCTGACCTCTTGCTTGTGATGAATAAACCTTTTCTAGACTTGATCTCTCCTCCTGTTATATGCTCTTCAGACTGGTCTTTGTTTTTCGCAGTAATCATTCCAGTATTCTCTTCAATCATCTGTAAATACCAATATAAAAGCCCTGATAAAGGGGAAATTTGTGAGCCCCAAAACGCATTTACCCTTTGAGATCTTTCTTGTACCTAGTAAACTTTTACTGGACTTGATTTAGATTTGTGGATTTCTCCTCTGTTTACATGTTCTTCAAACTGTTTTTTTGTTTTCTGCAGTAACCTATTCAGTATTATTTTCAATCATCCGTAAATACCAATGTAAAAACCCAGATGAAGAGGGAATTTGTGAGCGCCGAAACGTGTTTGATATACTTTGACCTTTTGCGTGTGAAGAATAAACCTTTTCTGGACTTGATCTCTCTTCCTTTTATATACTTTTCACAGTGATCTTTGATTTTCGCAGTAACCACGCCAGTATTGTCCTCAGTCACTTGTAAATACCAATATATAAAGTCCTGATAAACGGAGATTAGTGAGCCCAAAACTGGTTTACCTTCTGATATCTTGCTAGTGACAAAAAGGCTTTCCTGGGCTTGATCTCTCCTCCTTTTATATATGTTTCACACTGGTCTTTGGTTTTCACAGTAACCACTCCAGTATTCTCTTCAGTCATCAGTAAATACCAATTTTAAAGCCCTGATGAAGGGAGATTCGTAAACCTGAAACCCGTTTACCTTCTGACATCTTGCTAGTGACAAAAAACCTTTTCTAGACTTGATCTCTTCTCCTTTTATATACGTTTCACACCGGTCATTGATTTTCACAGTAACCACTCCAGTATTCTCTTCAGTCACCTGTAAATACCAATTTAAAAGCCCTGATGAAGGGAGATTCGTGAGCCTGAAACTCGTTTTACCTTCTGACATCTTGCTAGTGACAAAAAACCTTTTCTGGACTTGATCTCTCCTCCTTTTATATACGTTTCACACCGGTCATTGATTTTCACAGTAACCACTCCAGTATTCTCTTCAGTCATCTGTAAATGCCAATTTAAAAGCACTGATGAAGGGAGATTCGTGAGCCTGAAATTCGTTTATCTTCTGACATCTTGCTAGTGACAAAAAACCTTTTCTGGACTTGATCTCTCCTGCTTTTATATACTCTTCAGATGGCTCCGGGGATCCTTACCATCACTCTAGCTAGTATGTTTGTCATACTATACTTACCTTTTGGGTCCAGAGACCTAACACATCCTCCAGCATTGTACATGGAGGAGATTGCTGTACAGTTATACATCTGAAGCTGAACATTTGTCTGGGATGTGTTTTGTCCCTGCACAGGGATAGACGTGTTAGAAAATACTTTAGTGGTAACGTTATGCTATGATGTATGCTTGGTTTTCAGTTATGCCTTAGGATAGTAGACAAAGGCCCAGACTCAGCAGATACAAATACAGACACGTTTACCAGGTCTGCCTAAAGCAAATGTTGGAGATACGTGTGTCCCTAAATCCGGGCTCTCTATACACAAGGGTTTCTCCTACCGTCTGCAGGTCAAATAAGCACGCCAGATGCTGTCTGTATTTTTTTTGATCATGTGCAGCAGCTGAACGCCAATTCCCAGAATCCTCTGCCACATAAGACGACCCCGGTAAGGCCAACCAGCTTCTTGAAAACTCTGCCTTCCTTCACTGCCTGTGGCTGGTGGAAGCTGTGGAGACTCCTGTGGAGGACGATGGGGGTGATACAGTAAAACAAGCTGTTTTTTTTTGTCTGTGAAGGGGATGGAAGTAGCGTGTCTGTACAGAATGTAAATTCCTTCTACCTGAGTGACTTCATCTGTAGGATGACGGCCACAAGAATACCGATCATCACACAATAAACGACTTGCAATGTGAAAAAAAAAACGATTGCAGCGATCATGTGTTTGCTTTCTGCTGGCTAAAGAGGTAAAAAGCAGGGGCTTAAATGGGTCACCCTCTGAGGTCTCCTGGAGTACCCTGGAAGTCTACAAACTTGGGGGGGCCCCTCTGATAAATAAATAATGACTTCATGTCTTTAAAGCGGTATTCAACCCAAAACCAAAAATGTAATATATTGGAGCTTACCAATCCTTAGTTGTGTTGACTGCATTCGTTTTCTTTCTTTAGGCTATTTTCCCATCTGGTGATCTGGCCAGTAACACACCTCCTCTATTAGATTGCCCCCACTCTGGATGAAGGAGCACAGGAGGCACCTTTGGACAACAGCATTGTTCTTCTGGGTGGAGGGGAGTGTTACACGGGTTTTAGATACAGTAAACCATTTGAAGCCAAGCTGCAGCTCACTCTTTCTAAGCCAGGGGTGTTGAACTCCTTTTCATTGCGGACTGCAACAGCATTATGGTTGCCCTCAAAAGGGCTGGTTGTATCTTTACGACAAGATGTCTAGAGCTCCCCACCCCCCCCCACTATCAGAAGTCAAAAGCCCCTCACCCTCCCTTACATCACACTGCACCCCCTTACATTGTGCTGCTGCTGGGAAGATGCTGAGGGCAGAGTTGGGAATCAGAAAGTGCAGGGTCTGAAGGCGGACCAAAGGAGGGCTGGAGTCAGCTGACCGAGTCTGCTAAATGCTGAGACCAGAGGCGGCGGAGAAAAGGGATTGCTGCCGCTGCACAGAAAGGTGCAGGATCTGTCGGAGGAGTTCTGTCCTCTCTGCTGCCGACTGCTGAGACAAGGTAGGGGGGGGGAGACGAGGCAGGTACCGCAGCTTCAGGAGAGGTGCAATGGCCACATGAAATGGCCTGGCGGGCCTTCTGTTTGACACATGTGGTTTAAACAGTTGGCATATACACTTTTAATTGGTAACCAATTCACTTTTAGAGCAATGAAATGGGGATATCTTTTTAACCACTTCTGGACTGGAAGATTTTCCCCCTTGATGACCAGGCCATATTTTGCGATTCGGCACTGCGTTAATTTAATGGACAATTGCGCGGTCGTGTGACGCTGTACCCAAACAAAATTGATGTACTTTTTTTCGCCACAAATAGAGCTTTCTTTTGGTGGTATTTGATCACCTGTGCGATTTTTTTTTTTTTTTTGCGCTATAAACAAAAAAAAAAAAAAATCAACAATATTTTTCACTTTCTGCTATGACATTCCCAAAAAAATTTGAAAAATCTAATTTTTTTTTAAACATTTTAGGCCAATTTTGTTTTCTGCTACATATTTTTATGGTAAAAAAAAAATCGCAGTAAGCGTATTTTGATTGGTTTGCGCAAAATTTATCAGGTCAGCAATGGCGGCGATCTGTGATTTTTAGCAGGACTGTGACTTTGCGGCAGACAGATCGGACCCCAATCTGACATTTTTGACACTTTTGGGGGGACCATTGGCATTACTACAGTAATCAGTGCTAAAAATATGCACGGTTAATGTAATAATGACACTGGCAGGGTAAGGGTTAACACGGTGGGTGATCATGGGGTTCGATGTGTACCTAGGGGCGTGTTTCTAACTGTATGGGGGCGGGGCTTGTGAAATGATCAGAGACCTGTGTTCTATATAGAAGAATCACAGGGGTTCTATGATCATTTCAGAGAGAAAAATGGTCGGCTGTGTTTACAACAGCCGACCGTTCTTCTATCTCAGCGGGGAGCGATCGCGGGTGTCAGGTGGCAATCGGTGCTGCCTGTCCCATACATCGGAGTCCCCGCTGCAGAGTGGGGGTGGGAGCGCAGCGCGCACTCGCCCCCTTGCTGTACGACCAAAGCAGACCTGCGTCGGATTGCGCAAAAGAGCCCGGAAGCAGTTAAAGTGGTTCTAAGGATTTTCTAAAAAAAGATAAAAAGCTGCCTATCTTTCCTACTCCTCATCCCTAAACCCCTGACTTCTGTCACCGTTCCAGTGCTGTCCCAGCTGCAGCACTGCTCCTCTCACTTCCTGCTCTCACAGGAGACAAAATCCTGTGAGGAGGGAGCGGGGGAGTGACTTATCAGTGCTCTCTGTCTATAGATGCACACAGCCCGGCTTGGAAGTGCACACCCACGAGTGTTCTCATAGCACCCGACTTGCTAAGGAGGCACCTAGAGGGCGGAGGAGGGGACAGCACTGAAGGGAGACTCCCAATTAAGCGGCAAGGGACCAATCTGTGCAATATCATTTTAAAACGGCAAACTGTTTTTTTTTTCCTTTTTGGGATGAAGGTTACAGATACTGTAAAAAGATAAACTGATCGTGTAAGCACCTCTGTCAGTGGTAAACAGTTTGCCTCATCCCTCTAACTGCTACATTTGCAGGAGAGCTTGTTCTTTTGAAAAACAGACTTGCTGTCGGCCAGATTACTAGGTGAAAATAAATGAAAGAGAGCCACCACATCTGGGAATTGGTAAGCTGCAATATAATAAATCTTGCTTATGGCTTTATTACCAGGAAAGCAGGAGGATCTGGACTGCTTCAGCTGCAGGAACTGGAGGCAGTGCTTTTATTACTACAAGCAATGCATTTATAGCATTCCCTCATTTTGGTAAACTTCGGGAAAATTATAAACTATGCCAAACTGATAAGGTAGCCTGAATGACATTTCATCCATGGCGGCTAAGTATTATTCCTGTTCTGCAAGAGCACTGGGCTGCCCAGTAATGTCAATGTGAACACAAAGTTGACAAATTAGTAGGGCATAAAATCAGCGCATACTGCAGCTATTTTTCAGCAGCTTTATCCTGCAGTCTTGTGATCGCCTCTTGTCTCTGTGGACTGTGCACTGCCAGAGCTGTAGACGGGGAAGGAAGCTGCAGCAGCAGGCCTGTGATGACCTCACTGCTCTGCCAGCCGCCCTACCTTCCCACTGTACCACTGTATATGAGACAAGTGCTACATTGGCACGGGCACCTTTCAGGCCACAGTCACACTTGAGCAATATAAAGCTTCACCAGAAATGCTTCAGTGCTGGATGCTATGGTTTCCACTATATTGGGACCCCATCAATGCTGAGCGCAGTGTTGCTGGTGGTCCACAAGCAACACTGCGCTCAGCATTGATGGGGTCCATCGTTTAAATATCTACATTATGGGAAAGACTTGTGCGGTTTGGCCTCAGTAGACCGTAGAGAGGAGCTTTACTCACCCCCCCCGCCAAAAAAAAAAAAAAAATACTGTAGCTGCTGACTTTTTATAAGAGGACACTTATCTGTCCAAGGATCCAGTGCCATCCTGTCCCGGGCTGGTTCTTTAATGGTTTTTGGGTCCCATGCGCTGGCATGTTTATTTAGGGACGCTGGCTGTGACTCACATGTGTGAGCTACGCTGAGCTTTGTGAATGGTCCCACAGCCTTCTGGTACCTGTGACATGAAAGGGGAGGGGGGGGGGTGTGGTTGGAAAAATGTAAGGAGTTGCAGTGGGTACCTGTCAAAACTAGGTACCCGCAAGCAAAAGTGTCCAAAAGTGGAGGTAGGAGGTGCAAAGTAGAAATGTCCCATTTTGGGTGAAGTTCCTGCTTTACCCGGGAGCACCTGAAAAGCCTAGTTACTAGCTTTCTATTAGAAGAAAATAAAAAATCCTAAAAAATGGCACTTAGTTCAAGTGGGAATAAGGCCTTGGCCCTACAGTTTCTGCATGCATGGAAGAGTGACAACACCACTGCTCTGTTGAATGGCAGCAGGTAATCGTTGTCACCCTTCTTTAGGAAGTACTGCTGACAGCACAGTGAATAAAAGGACCTTTGGGTAGGTTAACAAAATTTACAGCACCCATCCCCCTCTCGTATCATGGCTGCATCACCAACTTTATACAGGGAAATGACAGTTCATACACTAGCTGTCTGAATCCTCTACAGGGAAATGGCAGTTCATACGCGATTTGTCTGAAACCTCTACAGGGAAATGGCAGTTCGTACAAAAGTTGTCTAAATCCTCTACAGGGAAATGACCGTTCATACACGAGTTGTCTGAAACCTTCAGAGGCAGTGAGGGCAACACCAAACATAGCTTTCATAAAGCAACCCGAGGAAATCTAAAATGGGTGGGCTCCAGAAGTTGTACATAGACGCTGACGATCTAGGTATATAGGTATGTGTAGTTGAAAGGGGATATTTAAATATGGTGCCTTGTCATTGTAGCAAAGTTTCCAGGCCTGTGGCCTGATGTGGGTCTGCCATTGTTACCGGTTACCTCTCCAGCCCTGGGTGTGAGAACTGAGACATTGACAACTCCGGCATCTTTGTTTTGTGGTTTTATTGTAGATAAGGGGATGGGAGAAGGGAATGAGTGGTATACTCCTTTAGGCTCAACTTGGGACTTTAGCCAGAAAAATGTCTGTTAACGCTGCCTTGACGCCAGTCAACGCTCACTGACGCTTAGAACACACTGTAACTTGACCGAAGTGCTGAATCCTCGACTCTAGGTCCAGAAGACTCAGGGCTATGGAGCATAGAACTGCTGACACTGCAGCACTGCAAAGTCACTGACCACCCTCTCCAGCCTGGCACCGGCTAGAGGTAGCTTGTGGAGAATTCTCGTATGGCTGCAACTCTCTCAACTGCTACTCTGTACAATTCAGGGCCCAAACTGCAGGCGCCCCCTTTACACTTTTAGCTCTTCAGAGTCCACTCACTATGTACCCCCTTTGCTACTTCAGGGTCCTCAACCTAGGTACCCCCTCTGCAGCTAGCTGACACTGGATCCCAGAACCTCCTCCGGAGTGGTCTCCTCTAGCACTTCAGGCAGACCCCCAGGGGCAATCCTCAGTACTCACGACCTGTGTAGGCTTTCCTGGGACTGGATCCCTCACACTCTCCGCTGGTTCTCGGCACACCGGATTCCCTCAGCTCAACTCAGCACTCTCTCTGGATCTTCAGACGACACCCCGAGACATCCACTTCCTCAGACAGGAGGAAAGACAGCTGTTCTCTCCTTCCTGGGACTCTGCTCCCACCAAAGACACCGAGCCATGCGCCCCCTCAGACTTGTATCCTCCCCCAGAATCCTCTGCGGCAGATTCTGCCTCCTGGGGTAGATACAAGCCTGAATGTATCTCTGATTGGGTTTCCTCCACTGCCCTATCAGGAGCCTCCTTTAGAGCCAGTGGGGAGACTCCCCTCCTCAGAAGACACACTTGGGAGTCATGACAACCTACCTGACAAAAGAAACATGGGCCTGCTGTTAGGCAGACAAGGCCTACTATGCTTCTACCTAGCACCTACCTGTAGGATGCTACACCATATTTTGTTTTTTAAATGCGAGGAGCCGATTTCTTCTTCATTATTGTATACTGTACTCCAGGCCGTCTAGGAAATTGCCACACACGTAGCCCCCCCCCCCCCCCCCTTCACTGAGAATACTCTGCTGGAAGACTCTACATGGTTTAGACAAAGCTGCCTAAATGATTAATGAGCTGTACTGTGGAGAGCGGCATTGTCCAACAGCCTTCTCTTCTGTCTCCCAGCAACAAGGTGCATGTGCAGGTAGCAGGCTGTGACGGCAGCCATTGAGCACTGGAACGGGACTTTGTTTACTGGGAAATTCTGGGCATCTGTAGGTTGGTTCAGCCTGCTAATGTTCTGTGATCTGTGCTGGGGTATCTGTAAAATAGCAGCTGGGCATATTAAGAATACCTTGTCACCAGACCATTCTTTTCAACAAAAATTTCTGAATATATGTGCATGTACCCATTAAAGCCTCCCTTGTGTAGACATCCAAAGACCCTGAGACTGCTGCTGAATGCCACCCTACTGGATGTAATATCAGCAGCCTAGGTGACACTCGTGACTCTATAGCAAGGGTTGTCAAATGATGAGCTAAAGGGTGGTTTAAATGCAGCCCCTGACATCACCAAAGGACCGCACATGAGGTTTAATACATGTAATACTTGAGAGCACTGTCAGAGACTGCAGACCAAATAGGTTAATAATTTTATTTCGTTTTTGGCTGCTGTTTTGCTTTAAAGCCCAACTTCAGGCAAAAAAATGGTTCCTCATACAGTGGGGCTGTGCCTGCACTGCAGGGGTCAACTGCTCATTTTGTCCTGGGGAGAGGCGAAAGCTGCATACTCACGCAGTCTTCTGCTCCACCAGCAAATGATGCTCCCCTGCTCTCCAGCGATGGGCTGTTCCTGACGTCTTCAAGTCCAGAGCAGGTCTATGGGTGTGATATTGTCAGGAACAGTTCACCAAACAAGACCGCTAGACCGTGGGGAGGGGCGGGAGCCACAGGCACTTGTCTTGTCTTGTGCTGGGAGGCATATGTAAGTAAATCTCTGTTCTCCAATCCCCTAGACCAGTGGTCTCCAAACTGTGGCCTGCAAGGCAGATGCGGCCCTTTACCTGCCTTTATCCAGCCCTTGTGGCACCATTCCTCCCAATGATGAAAGGCACTATTTGGCCTAATGACACCAACAATGAGGCACTATTCCTTGCACTGACACCAACAATGGATCATCATTTCTCCCATTGACGCCAATGATGGGGTACAATTCCTCTCACTGATATCAACGATGTGGGCACTATTCCTCCCATGAACCCCAATGATGGGGCACTATTCCTCCCATGGACCCCAATGATGTGGCACTATTCCTTCCCATTGACCCCAACGATGGGACACTATTCCTTCCCATTGACCCCAATGATGGGATACTATTCCTCCCATTGACCCCATCGATGGGACACTATATCCTCCCATTGACCCCATCGATGGGACGCTATATCCTCCCGTTGTCCCCAACGATGGGATGCTATATCCTCCCGTTGTCCCCAACAATGGGACGCTATATCCTCCCGTTGACCCCAACGATGGGATGCTATATCCTCCCGTTGACCCCAACGATGGGGCGCTATATCCTCCCGTTGACCCCAACGATGGGGCGCTATATCCTCCCGTTGACCCCAACGATGGGGCGCTATATCCTCCCGTTGACCCCAACGATGGGGCGCTATATCCTCCCGTTGACCCCCAATGATGGGGCGCTATATCCTTCCCTTGACCCCCAATGATGGGGCGCTATATCCTTCCCTTGTCCCCCAATGATGGGGCGCTATATCCTTCCCTTGTCCCCCAACGATGGGGCGCTATATCCTTCCCTTGACCCCCAATGATGGGGCGCTATATCATTCCCTTGACCCCCAACGATGGGGCGCTATTTCTCCTCCTGCTGACTACTGCTATGTAATTTTCATACTCCCAAGCCTGAGGCACAGTTGCTACCACTGACTACAATTTGGCCCCTAAAGTCTGAAGGTTAGTTTGGAGGCCTCTGCACTAGACAAATACGAGCAGTTGACCTGTGCAGAGCCCCACTGCATAGAAATTGTTTTTGAAAAACCTGGTGTTGGGCTTTAATTGCAAATAGCAGCTAGAAACCGCACTGCTTTGCCCATACCGCAGAGTAAACAGCTCTATTGGCATACAGCCAGGGCTGTGCTCGATCGTAGTGGACTTATAACTCACCCTGAGGATTTGGCACCAGATCCAGTAGCTTGAAGGCCTTGTGCTGTACCCTAAGCAGCTGTCATTCCTGCAGCCTATAGCACAGAGGAATGTCACTTCCATTATGCAGGGTAAATGTTTACCCATATGTTACTGAAGCCTTGCAGGAAAATGCAGTTAAACTTCAGCTCACTCAAGCTGTTCTGTCACGTGGATATCCCTCTTCTATGATATTGAAATGACTTCCTTGTTTTCTTATAAGAAAGGTCCTTCAGATTTTTTTCCCCAGTTTTTAAACTGCAGTTATCATGTGCTGCACATTGGCTGCTTATTAATCTCTATGGTGACAGCATGCTTGGAACACGAGACTCGTAGACTGGAGCACAGAGCTCTTCAAAGTAGGTTAGCAGGAGCGTGTGTGTTGTGTTTTCCGGATTGCATACAGAGGTCACTAAACATCTGGACGCTATAGAGATTATCTGTAGGTTATAAAGCAAATGAAATAAGCAACACCTAGACATTGCTACATCAGAACTTCAGGATCGGAATGACCGATGAGAAGGCTCCATGTGTGTCAGCTGATAGATGATGCAACAGATGATAGTAAGGGACAGCTCTGTGGCTTGGTTTGAAGTACTGTGACCTTGTCATGCTGTGATCCTGGGGTCATTTTTCACCAGTGACACCAAGAGTTTGCATGTTAAGCCTCGTACACAAGCAACGATTGTTGGCCGACCGATCGGCCGTCTTTTGTCCAGTGTTGTTGTGTTGGTTGAAATGTGCTCTAGACTGCACACAAATTTTTTCGGCCAACAACAACCTACTGCAGAAGTGATGTCATGTGATGGTTGACTTTCCGTGTGTTTTTTCTTCTCTGAGCATGCCCAGTCTTGCTCATCTGATTTTTATCTGCCGAAATCTGTACTGACTGACGAACAATCGGCCGTTCTGTTGACGGCCAACAAAAATTTTATAGCGTGCACACCGGATTTTTTTCGGCCGAAAAGTCGCAGTCGGTTGTCGGAAGCATCATCCTAACAAGCCGACAATCGGCCGATCGGACGTTGGCCGAAAATTCACGGCCAACAATCGTTGCGTGTGTACGAGGCTTTATCCTTATGTTTGTGTGGCTTGATTCTGGTTCTGAAGGCCTGGTTCACACTAGTGCGACTACTGATGCAACTTGAGTCACACAGGATCGCATGACAAGGGAAATCACATTGTTTTCAATGGTGCCCTAATCTATGTGACAGAGAGCGGTGCAATTTGGGAAATGGTTCCTGCACTACTTAGGTGGAATTTACAGTATGACTTGGCCCCATAGAATATGCAGTCACATAGAAGTTGTGTCACAGTATACAGAGCCTTATTTTACAACCTCCTAAAAAAAAAAAAAAATGGTGTCAGTTGAAAAGTCTGTTAGACCAGATTAACTTGGTGCATGTATGTCCATGGCACAGACTGGAACTACTCTCAATTAAAAATTATGTATATTCCTTATGTTGCTAGCATTAGTAAATCGATAGGCAGGTATATTATATTTACTTCTTTTAAAACATTTTTTTCATTTTTTTTTTAATTTTGACATTTCTTCGGCTGCTTCTTGGTTTGTGGCCTAGGCCAAAATAGTGTCCTGTGTAGGTATATTATATTTACTTGTTTTAAAACATTTTTTTCATTTTTTTTTAATTTTGACATTTCTTCGGCTGCTTCCTGGTTTCTGGCCTAGGCCAAAATGGTGTCCTGTGTCCTGGGAGCCTGCATGGGCATTTTTTTTGGAGGAAGGGCTTTCTCAGCTAAACAAACCCTCCTTCCTGCGTTCCTGAGCTAAGGTCAGACGGCAGCTAGAAATGATGGGGGGTGTTTTTCAAAGCGATTTTCTCAACAATATAAAGCATGAATGGATGGATGGGTGAGTTTGCTTTGAATACAAAAATGGAATAAAATGGCGTTTTCAGTTTGTGGTGCTCAAATACAGTTCAGTTCAGCTGTAGGCCTCATGCACACTGGACGCTTTTACAGCTGCTGATTTTGGCTTTTGACGTTTATTTCTACAGCCAGTAAAGCATGATGTTTTATGTGCACACTAAGGCCTCTTTCACACAGGCAACTCCGCTTTCTCAGCAGGTGATCGCTCCGCTGATCCCCACTGAGCAGACAGATGACCGGTCCGTCTCCGCTCACTGTGCAGAGTGGAGATGGACACAGTCCCGCTCTCCCCTATGGGGAAATCGTGTAAAAACAAGACCGCCTGTTTGTTTTCACCCGATCATATCTGATGTGTTCCACCAGATGGATGGAAAATAAGACCACAATCTGTCTGGATTTGGCAGATCAGATCGGATAGCAGTAGGTGTCAACGGACATGTCACCGCTGACATCCGCCATTCCATAGGGGTGAATGGAGTGTGCGATCAGGTCCACCTAAAAAACTGACAGGCGAAACCTGATCAGGACAGCCTGTGTGAAAGGGGCCAAAGGCTGTGATCAGCATTTGTTGGCTGGAGTGTTTTCTGGGTGGGAAAAAACCCCAGAACTATTGGGTTTTGAAAGGAGCTTTTGAGCTGTAAAAATGCTCTAACACTGGTAATCGTGTTGTAAAACGCAGCTAACCAGCATTTGTGATCCCATAGCTTGTGTTTTCTTGCTGAAAATGGGGAAACCACTAATGAAAAAAAGCAGGAAAAAACTCATGTTTTTAATGTGGCAACGCTACTGCCATTTTTAGAACGTCCAGTGTTCATGGGGTCTTCTTTATTCTTCTTCCTGCCTCTTCCTCTTCCTGCCTCTTCCTCTTCCTGCCTCTTCCTCTTCCTGCCTCTTCCTCTTCCTGCCTCTTCCTCTTCCTGCTTCTTCTTTCTTCTTTCTTTCTTCTTCTTTCTTCTTCTTTCTTTCTTCCTCTTCTTTTACCTTCTTCTTTTTTTTTCTTCTTCTTCTTCCTTCCTCTTCTTTTTCCTTCTTCTTTCTTATTCTTTCTTCTTTTTTATTTTTTTAAATTTTGGCAAGACTCAATGCTCTGGTCAAGTTTTTATTGCTGTCCTTGACTAGCAATCCCTAGGGGGATTTAACCTCACTTCCGGTCAATGCAGCAGCCCATAGCAGCAGGATTAGAAATAGGAGAGCCATTGTCACTAAGACAAGGGGGTATTGGCAGTAATAAAAACATGAGACTGAAGGGTGTCTGAAAACTCCTAAACTCTAAGTTTAGAATCAGGAAAAGTTTTATTTCAAGAAAACTGATTGTAAATGACTTCTGACAGAGATTATTCCTTCATTTTACTGGCTGTGTTTAGTACTCATTCACTGCAGTGGTTTGCAATCTGTTTTTCTTTAGGCTGGGTTCACACTTGATTCGCATGCCGCTCACAGCAGGGGTTTAATGCGTCCATGTTCTCCGTTTTAGGGACGAATCGGGCGCAAATTTTTGCCTGAATTCGGACCTAAAATGGAGCCAAAGACGCACAGGACCCCTGTGCAATTCCCTCCTCAGCCCCCCCGGAGATGTGTGAACTGGCTCCATTGAGAGCCGGTCACAGTCTCCTGTCATGCGAATTGGATGCGAGGAAACATGCATCCAGTTCGCATAAGTCTGAACCCAGCCTCAGAAATTATGAAGTAGGCAGTGTGTTCATTTTTTTTTTTTTAATGCAAGCAGTGTCCTAAGCCCTGATGAAGGAGGCTCAGCCTGGTCCCTAAAAAGCTTTGTCATTATTTGGAATAAATCTCTGAACGCTTATGGTGTGGTGTATTTTTTATTATTTTTTTTTTTAAACTTCAGTCCTTGAATTCCGAACGCTTAAATAGGCTGTCCCAAGTTTGAGAGCCTAGCCAGAATCATTCAGTCCTTCAACGAGAGACTTTTCTCCGAGTGCCCCACTTGTGACCTGCCAAGGATCCAGCACCTCAGATCCAATCTCTTCCAGTAATAATAATCTGATAGAGGTTCTAGCAATTCACAAATTTTACTGAAAAAGTTCCTGAAAGAGAATGAGAGAAAATGTCTCCAGCGGGAGACCCCATCCATAGTATAAACATAAACCTGACTGCCATTGTGTCCCTAATGTACTCTGTCCACAACGTACAAAACACACACTTTGGGTGCCTTTTATCTTTTTGCAGTAGTCGCCAGCCAGTTTGAGCTTTTTAGCTTTTTAAAGTAGTCGCCAGCCTGGAACAAGTATGCGCCCAATAAAGTGCATAGTAACTACTGACAAATTTTCATAATAGCAGCAAGTATAAGAATGAAGCACCACACCATAGATTGATAGGATAGATACGATTTTATTACAGTATACAGCTATGGCCAAAGGTTTTAAGAATGACAGAAATATTCATTTTCACAAAGTTTGCTGCCTCCGTTTTTTATGATGACAATTTGCATATACTCCAGAATGTTATGAAGAGTGATCAGATGAATTGCAAAAAATTGAAAAGTCTCTCTTTGCCATGAAAATTAACTTAAAGTGGAGTTCTGGCCACGGAGGTGAAATTTAGATAAAAATACCCTGGGACAGTCAGGGCTAGTACATTCCGCAATGGATAGCCTCTGTACTGTCCCGGGTCGCACTTACCTTTAGAAGAAATACTTACCTTGAAAATTTCTTCTCCAGCGCTGCCATCTCTGGTGTGGGCAGCTGAAGCCAGTGCGTCCTCTTCCGTGTCCTCTTCTCCCAGAATGCGCCTGCACCGGCCCCGCTCGTCCCTTCCGGTGTGGGCGCCTCATCCCTCATTCCCGCATGCCCAGACGCTGTTTAGCAGGGAATGAGGCGCCCACACCGGAAGCGACGAGCGGGGCTGGTGCAGGCGCATTGATTCCTGGGAGCGATGACGTTCAGCTCCCCGGAATCCATGCAAAGAGGAAGTGACGGCGTGGGCCGCGGCCGCAGAGGGAGGAAGTGGAAGAAAGGTGAGTATATTTTTCTTCAATAACAAGGTAAGTAAACAAAAAAAAATCGTAACTATTAATTTCTTTTTCAGGTGACCAATAGCAAGCGGATGGCCCAAAATCGATTATGTTGTTTTTGTGGTTGGAACTCTGCTTTAACCACATAAAAAAAACATTTTCACTGTATTTGTGAAGAAGGCTTCTGGGTGCTCAAGAAAGTCCAGCAAGTGTCAGGACAGTCTTCTACACTTGATTCAGCTGCGAATCGGGGCATCACCAGTACAAAGCTTGCTCAGGAATGGCAGCAGGCAGGTATAGTACATCTGCACGCACAGTGAGGTGAAGACTTTTGGAGGATGGCCTGTTGTCAAGGGCAGCCAAGAAGCCACTTCTCTCCAGGAAAAACATCAGGGACAGACTGATATTCTGCAAAAGGTACAGGGATTGGACTGTTGAGGACTGGAGTAAAGTCATTTTGTCTGATGAATCCCCTTTCCGATTGTTTGGAGCATTATGAAAAACCTTGCCTGGAGAAGAAAAGGTGAGCGCTACCAGTCCTGTGTCATGCCAACAGTAAAGCATCCGGAGACCATTCATGTGTGGGGTTGGTTCTCAGCTAAGGGAGTGGGCTCCTCACAATTCTGCCTAAGAACACAGTCCTGAATAAAGAATGGTACAAAAAAATCCTCAGAGAACAACTCCCAACCATCCAAGAACAGTTTGGTGATGAACAATGCCTTTTCCAGCATGATGGCGCACCTTATACCAAGAGGCAAAAGGGATAACTAAGTGGCTTGTGGAACAAAACATCAAAATTTTGAGTCCATGGCCAGGAAACTCCCCAGACTTTAATCCCATTAAGACCTTGTGGTCAATCCTCAAGAGGCGGGTGAACAAAAAACCCCCACAAATTCTGACAAACTCCAAGCATTGATTATGCAAGAATGGGATGCTATCAGTCAGGATGTGGCCCAGAAGTTGATTGACAGCATGCCAGGGCGAATTGCAGAGGTCTTGAAAAAGAAAGGTCAACACTGCAAATATTGACTGTGCATAAACTTAATGTAATTGTCAATAAAAGCCATTGACACTTATGAAATGCTTGTAATTATACTTCAGTATGCTATAGTAACATCTGACAAAAAGATCTTAAAAAACAGAAACAGCAGACTTAGTAAAAAATTCATATTTGTCTCATTCTCAAAACTTTTGGCCACAGCTGTAGGATCAAAAGGAAATTAAAAAAGTTGTATCCAAGGCGTATCTGGGGTCCAAGGATACCCCCTTTTACAGGGATTGCAATAGGAAATGTATATTCATACATTAGAAAAAAAAATTGGAATGAGGCTGCACAATGAAGCCTCTATTGTTCACAGTTTTACTGCTACCACATCCTTTCTTGAACGACACTGTAAGATATTTGGTCTCTTTCAGGAACAAACTATTAGGACTTTAAGGGCTCTTTCACACAGAGCGGACCGCATTGCGATCCGCTCCGGCACTTTTTTTTTTTTTTTCCACGGAGAGGATGACACTTGTGTCATCCGCTCCGTATGTCCGCATATCATCCCATCTGTTTGCGGATGATATACGGACATAATGTATGTCTATGGGCATTGCGGATGTCAGCGATGACACCGCTGACATCCAATTTTGCTTCCTTTCCGTTTTTTGAACGGAGGAAAAATAGAGTTCCGTTCCAAAAAACAGAACAGAACTGAAAGGAAGAAAATCGGACGTCAGCGGATGGTATTCCGCTGACATCAGCAATGCCATTGACTTACATTATGTCCGTAAATCATCCGCAAAAAAATAGGATGATTTGCGGACATACGGAGCGCCCGTGTGAAAGGGCCCTAAGGGTATTATACCAGATATTTAAAATTGCACTTTATTTATGCACAATACTTAAAAAGGTTAAACAAGAAAAAAAAAAAAAAGCGAACAACATAGGCAACAGTTATAAAAGGCTGTAAATATACATAAATTGCCCGTTACAAATAGACACATCTATAGTTGGTCATATAAAGTGTTCCATGCAGAGATCTCCAACGTGTTTCGCAGGGACAATGCCCGCTTCCTCAGGGAGAACTACCATAGAGCTCTGTCAAAGATGCATAATCTACAAACAGCCTGGACCAAACGGGTTGCTACAGCTCTACCAAGCACCACAAATGGGGAAACGCCACTAACCGAGTAATCATGGTGACCGAACTACATACGTGTAGGGTTATCCCTGAGACCCTTTGGACTCTTTCCATCTTCTTGGTTATCTTAAAGGAGTATACACACTTCTTCTTCTATACATCCTCGAGTGTGGCTGATTTCCCTCATGTTCAATAGTTGCAATCCTACCGGTTTGGTCCAGGCTGTTTGTACATTATGTATCTGTGACCGAGCTCTATGCTATTTCTCCCTGAGGAAGCAAGCATTGTCCCTGTGAAATGTGTTGTAGATCTTTGCATGGAACACTTTAAATGACCAACTGGAGATATGCCTATTTGTAACGGGCAATTTATGTATAATACAGCCTTTTACAACTGTTGCCGTTGTTATGTTTTTTTTTTTTATATTAACCTTTTAAGTCGTTTTGTATAATTAAAAAAGTGACATTTTTAAATCTCTGGTATGATATCTTTAACTAAAGTAATAGGTGCAGCGCTAGAGAACAAGCGTATAAAAGTTACAAAAAATCTGTGTGTAGTCCTATTCGGTTTAAATCGGCAAATGTCTGTGATTCCAAGATGGTATTGCTGGGTTAAACATATCACCACCACCAGATGTCACCAAACACACTGACCCTTACCGTCAGGCTGATAAGACTGCACCAGATAAATAATCTCCACGCTGGTTCATCCAAACTTAACCACAGATCTCCATAAATTCTCAGGAACATGAATGGCAGATGAATCACAGATCCTCATATGGCCCCAAAAATAGTAAAAAGGCTCATAGTGCAGTAAGTTAAATTAGAGTAGTGCTTCACTAAATCATAAAATACACTCACATTCTATCAGGGTGGCTTCAGCGTATAAACAGTGTGGGTTATTTCCTTCCAAGAAGATGGCCGCTGCGTCCTCCGGCGCAACGACGTCACACGCTCCGTAGCCCGCCCGACGTGGCGCTTCGTCAACAATGACGTCGTCAGGGGCGTTGTTTTCGCCCACGCCCCAAACGACGTCATTGTAGACGAAGCACCGCGTTGGGCGGGCTAAGGAGCGTGTGACGTCATTGCGCCGGAGGACACAGCGGACATCTTCTTGGAAGGAAATAACCCACACTGTTTATACGCTGAAGCCACCCTGATAGAATGTGAGTGTATTTTATGATTTAGTGAAGCACTACTCTAATTTAACTTACTGCACTATGAGCCTTTTTATTATTTTTGGGGCCATATGAGGATCTGTGATTCATCTGCCATTCATGTTCCTGAGAATTTATGGAGATCTGTGGTTAAGTTTGGATGAACCAGCGTGGAGATTATTTATCTGGTACAGTCTTATCAGCCTGACGGGTAAGGGTTAGTGTGTTTGGTGACATCTGATGGTGGTGATATGTTTAACCCAGCAATACCATCTTGGAATCACAGACATTTGCCGATTTAAACCGAATAGGACTACACACAGATTTTTTGGAACTTTTATACGCTTGTTCTCTAGCGCTCCACCTATTACTTTATATATTGTGTATGTTTATATCCTGACATATGTGCAGCTGCTGTTGTCTTCGTTTTTTAAATATATCTTTTTTATTCGCTTTTATTGAATTGATTGTTCCAAGCGCAGCTCTTTCTTGTTTTATATGATATCTTTAACGCTATATTAGTTTGCTATTGGTGGGGACTGAATATTTTACAGGAAATGTATATGGACTGAATTGAGGGTAAAATGTTAATGATATATTTTATTGGCTTGCTATTGGAATCCCTGATGAAGTGGATGTCCTTGGACCCTTGAAACGCACTGGATTTCCTCTTTTGAGGATTCGGTGGGGTAATACTTCAATCTTTTACCTTCAGGTTTGCACTACGAACCAAGGATTTTGTTTGAGGCGCTGTATATGTCAGTGCATAATTTTTTTTAAAGTAGAACTAAAGCCAATTTTTTTTCAGTTTTGGATAGAGCGCAGATGAATTAGAATACATGTCAGTATTTATGGCTGTCTGTGCCACAGTTAAGGAAATTCACCCTCTCTATTTGTCCTGTTTACTGTTATTATTGAAAGTGAAAGTAAAAGAATATCCCAAATTTTGGGTTGTCCCCAGAAAAGTAATAGAGGGGAAATCTTCCAATGGGGACACTATAGTGTTCTGGTGACCTGGGGGGTCCCCAGGGAATTACCTTAATTTGCAGGGATTTCCTCTCACTCCCTGTTTGGCTATGGGACTATGGCATGCTTTGTTTGTCTGTGGACATCCTGGGAATTGTGGAGGAGTGGGCATCACTGTCTTTATTCTATATTCCCAGGGCTTTTTTTCCCAGAGAATAGGTGCAGGATCCCCCCCCCCCCTTCAGAGTCACCCCTTGTGTATGCCACCTACTTGCCTTGAGCACCGTTCCTAATAGTTCCACCCCTCCCCACCTCCCAGCACTACTTCTTTTAGAGAATACAGAAGCAAGTATCATTTTGTGGTGCTAAGTAATTTGTATTAAATTTGTTAATTACAACAGGAGAAATAGATTCCCTGTAGCCAGCAACAATGGACCCCCAGCAACAATAGATCCACCCCAGCAACATTAGACTCCCAACATCCAGCAACAATAGACCCCTCCCTCAATAGTCGATCCCTCCCACCAACAATTGATCCCCCCTGCAAAAAATAAGACCCACCCCCAGCATCAATAGATCCTCCACCATCTACAATAGAACAAAAAAGTAGATCCTCTCCAGCAACAATTGATTCCCCAGCAGCCAGCATCAATAGAATCTTGAGCACAACCCCAGCACCCCTTGCCATTACATACATCCAGTGCTGGAGGTGTCGAAACTGGGTTCCCCAGCATTTCCGCTGAAAAAAGCCCTGTATATTGCTGCCAGAAAAAATGCAAAGATGGGCTGTATTACACTTGTGCATATACAGTATGTATGTATGTATGTATGCATACACACGCATTTATCATCAAGGGAGTGCGGTGTACACACCTACAAGTACTGACTAGCAACGCACAATTTTGTATTTTTTACTGATCCATAAGCAGCAAAAGTTTTTGCATCTTTGTGTACAGGCCCACTAAAGCAATAGGCTGCATTTTTAGATAAATGCAAAAAAAGAATCAGTTTGTGCCCAAAAGCGTGGCGTTTTAAGGTGTATGCGTGCAAGAGGCCAAAAGCATTAGCACTTAGCGTATGTCAGGTAAAGAAAAAAAAAAAAAATAAAATAAAAAGTGGTGTGCTAAAATAAAAATTCCGGTGCCGGAAATGAAATTGACAGTTTTTTAAAATATATATATATATTTATAAATGATTGTATTATATTCAACTTTTTTAATAAGATCATAAATTTAAATGAATATGAATTTATTGTCGGCCATTATTGGCACCTTTTTGAAGTGATGTTAAATCCTGCTTACTGCATTATTTTGTTGCATATTTATTTGCTCAGCCCCTCCCCATTAATGCGGCATCAAAAATGCACCCGTGTTGTGTTTTTGATGCATTTTTTGAGTCACATGACCTAAGAAAAACACACCATAAGCACCGTAAAGATGCGGCAAAATCACAGGCGTTTTCACCATCAATATTGCCAGCTTTTTTTTGCTTTCCGGACGACACTGAAAACCATATCATTTTTGGCGGCAGAAATTTCTGTACATCGCTTTTCAGTAAATATTTAATACATGCACATATGCCCATGTTTTAACCTTTGGAAAATGCTGCAAGTACAAAATGATATGTAACAATCGGCCAGAAATTCAGTCTGCTCATAACTTTCTGTTTGAGTTTACAGAGCGCCTTTTCTGCACAGAAATCCCAAGTGGCGTTATCCGCCCCGCCTTCCGGACTACAGAACACCGTCTATTCTTCAACCCCCACTGTCACTTTCCATATGCACATATTGATTTCTTTTGCAGCAAAATGATGATGATGCTGCTGCTAGGTTAAGGTCATTTGGGAGATGTAGTTTTGGATGCGAAGGGTGGCGCCGCTGCCTACTTCCTGCATTTTTAAGAACTGAGCTTCCAGCAGCTGCACCTGCATGGATTTTTACAAGTCTGGTGATGTCACAGAGTAAAAAAATCTGATTTCTGCTACATGAACAAGGAGAAAGGAAAAACCTAATGCTGGGACATGATCTTGAGGGTGAGAATGATGTCTGGGGGTAATATTAAGCAATGCCTGGGCATGAACTTGAAGCACCACTGAGAGAGAGAGAGTGAGTCCTTTTTTCTTATAAGGGACCCATAGACTTACAATGAGAGAGAAGAATTGTAAGGTGCACTCACTCTGCAGGAATAATGAGCAGCAATCGGAGGCTACACGTGTAATGAGTAAATATGCCTGCCCTAGTATGTACATATCTAAAGGTAACACAATAATTGTATTTACATTTATCTTATCATTGACATGTATGATTAAATCGCAGAAGAAAAAGAATATGGTTTTCTTAAAAAGCCATTGTATAGAACAAGCTAAACCAATCAGTGAGCTATTAAAGTAAAACTGTAGGCAAAACTAAGTAGAGAGGGTGCAAGAAGAGCCTACGCGTTTCGTGCTAATTCAGCACTTATGATTATAGTTATGATGAAACACTGAATTAGTGCAAAACCTGTATACTCCTCTTTCACCCCCTGCACATTTCTGCCTGTACAGGCGGTCCCCAGGTTACAATTATCTGATTACAAACGACTCCTACTTACAAACGGAGAGAGACAACAGGAAGTGAGGAGAAATCTCCCCCTAGGAAGGGAAATTCTCTCCAGTAGGAGTTCTCATGGGGAAAAAGGTGTCTCCACTGAATGTACAGGCGGTCCCCAGGTTACAATTATCTGATTACAAACGACTCCTACTTACAAACGGAGAGAGACAACAGGAAGTGAGGAGAAATCTCCCCCTAGGAAGGGAAATTCTCTCCAGTAGGAGTTCTCATGGGGAAAAAGGTGTCTCCACTTTTCTTGGTTCTTGGTTTTTCTTAAAAAGCCATTGTATAGAACAAGCTAAACCAATCAGTGAGCTATTAAAGTAAAACTGTAGGCAAAACTAAGTAGAGAGGGTGCAAGAAGAGCCTACGCGTTTCGTGCTAATTCAGCACTTATGATTATAGTTATGATGAAACACTGAATTAGTGCAAAACCTGTATACTCCTCTTTCACCCCCTGCACATTTCTGCCTGTACAGGCGGTCCCCAGGTTACAATTATCTGATTACAAACGACTCCTACTTACAAACGGAGAGAGACAACAGGAAGTGAGGAGAAATCTCCCCCTAGGAAGGGAAATTCTCTCCAGTAGGAGTTCTCATGGGGAAAAAGGTGTCTCCACTGAAGCTTTATCACCAATCCTTTGTTCCACAACAGCCCAAAATTTTCAATCCAGTTATCATAGGGACAGAAAGTCAGATGAAATCCTCTGAACAGGGGCACAGACAGCAAAACACATGTTACAGGGGTGTTAACCCTTCCCTATGCTATCCAAAAAACTTAAAAATTATTATTTTGGCTGGGGCTACACTTAAAAAATGTACCTGTTCTGACTTGCAAACAAATTTGACGTAAGAACAAACCTACAGTCCCTATCTTGTTTGTAATCCGGGGACTGCTCTATGAGTTTTCGGTGCAGCCACCCGGAGGTGTTGCTTACCCTGGATTTTAGTTGTAATCTTTTTTCTTTCTAATTCACTGCAGCCTGAATGTGGAGTGCACCTGAATGAATGATACAAGAAGGGGGCTGAAGCGGGGTGTTTGGGAATTTCTCTCCTGCATCACAATTGGGGGTTCTCAGATTACTGACAAAAGGGTGTGCTGACGCATTGCATCAGTGTCTAAATGAGAAACCAACCTGCAGAGCAGGTGGGCCTTACTCCCTGTATGTTTCTCTTGTGTTTCGTTTCTTCTGGATTGTACCTTCTAAAAAGTCAGTGGACAGTTTGTCTCTACTTCTGCATGACCCTTATGTATATTTCAGCTTTGCCAGACGCTTATATAAAATTCAAGGTTTTCCAGATTTGGATACATTTGTGACTCTTATTGTAACCTCTTTTTCTTTCAACAGATTGCACTGCAATCTGTTCCTACATTGCCGCACCGCAGGGTGTGCTACTCGATGAAGAATACGGTTTGTCCTGCGTCCAGCAGTGTCGGCTGAAGGACATTTCACCATAGAAATCGTTAATGTGAAACGTCGCCATGAACTGATGTATTGTCCCAAGGTTTAATATTTATCCAGTAGGGATCCTGAGGACTGCATTGTACAGAAATGGAATATTGGTTCCAGCTAGGGGAGACCATTGAATCTGCAGTAAATTGATTTCCTTCTCATTTGACCGATCACAGATAGCAGCCTTTGAGAAGTTTTGGAGATGAATAAGTAGGTCAGAGTAAAATTGCAAAAAAATATAAAAAAATATATTAAATACACATCTGTAATACATGCATGTTTCCGTGTGCTTTACACCTTTAAAAACGTTTCCGCTAACATCCTGTGCACAAGGGCCGAATATGGGCCGGTTCAACAGAAACTGGCTATAATTCAGCCTGTGTGTACATCAGTCTGATGGCCGACTTCTGTCAAATGGGCATGCTGGAAAACCAGCATCCGATCAGCGCTGGCAGCCATTAACTGAGAGCACTCACCGGTGTGTTCTGGGAGGGGGGGGGGGGGTTCCGCAAAGTCACCCTGTCCGAACACAATAACACAGTGGGGAGATTGCTGTACTAACATCGGATAGTTCGTACAGGGTGCTTTTCCAAGCTCTTCAGTTTTGTTTTTTTTTTTTCGTTCAGCCCGCAGGGTGTCTGTTGCTCAAAAGAAGTTCCAGAACTGGGGTGCTGCAATTGGGGTTGCCATTGGAAATGACGGGGATCGCAAGCGCGTCCCGCGATAGATAAATGCTTTTTTTAAAAAAATTACTACATTCCCAGTAAAATCCAAGGATATAAAAATATGTTTTAAAAATAAATACCCTACCTGTCCAAAAAAGCCATGATTATTACATTCGGGTTGACTAAAAAAAGATGCAGAAAGAAACAAAAAAATAAAAATAGAAAAAAAGACAAAGGGATTAATGCCTGGTAAAAATAAAAACTTGTATTCGGAGCGATCGTTTAATAATCTGAACATTAGTACACAGAGCTGATCATGACAGTTCATGCGATTTATCTGAAGTGACAAGCACGAGAATTTTTCTTGTACGATAACAGAACGAAGGATTTTCTTGTAATTATTATTGTATTCGGACTAAACAAATCGAGCCAACAAGACCACACATGATTGGAAATGGAACAAAATACAGGAAACAAGGAAATTGAAATGAGAAATCATAGTTTGCGTTTTGTGAAACATATTCTGTTATGATAATAGCCCTGTGGAGTATAATTTATTGTATGAGGAGAGGGGTCACATGTATATTACATCACCTTACACACTAGAACAGGGATCCTCAAACTACGGCCCTCCAGCTGTTGCAGAACTACACATTCCATGGAGCATTGTAAAACTCTGACATTCACAGACATGACAATGCATGATGGGAATTGTAGTTCCTGAACAACTGGAGTGCCATAGTTTGAAGACCCCTGCACTAGAAGGTAGCTAGGTACGTGGGAAGTTGTATCCTGTTGTATGAGAATTTTCATACCTTTAGCAAGCCCCTTGTTTTCGATATGAGACTAGCGTGCAAAGAAGAAAAAAAAAACATTGTCCGATTTTCTCATCATGTGTACTAGCTTTTAGGGAGAAGAAGGCCAGTGGACTCAAGTGGTTGGAAAAAAAAAAAAAGTTTGAAACAACTTGTGAGATTCCTATAGTCCATCACCCAACAGTAGTGGACTCCAGGCACAGTTGTGGTTCCTCCTTCGATGCTCTGAACATGAGTGTGTGATCAAAACATTCCTGTTTATGCTGAAAGCTTCCCTAAGAACCAAGGTGATTGGATCATGCATGCACATCCAATGATTTACTGATGGCTATGACCAACTTTTAATTCCACTGATCTACAGGATTTACCAAAGTTTCAAGAAATGATGAGGAATTTTGATACAAAGTTCTGGCCTTGAGGGAAGACAGACGTCTTTGGTTTCCATGTCCGACACCTTCTCAGGATTGCTATTGCTTAAGTCCCATCATTTCTCATCACTTCCCAAAACCCTTTTATTGCGCAAGCGCGTGACTCGCTGTACTGTTTACTATCCTCCTTCATGTGGTCCGGGCTTATCGCTGTGTTATGACTTTGTGGCCAGTGACTCATTCTGTTATCAGGTGGAAAAGGACTAGAATCTCCCGGAAGCTGTTATTTAATTTGTGTGTTTTGTGGGAGTCTTCGTAAAGATAACGGGTACTGGCTGCGTCGCCAGGACATTGGAGCCAGTGTGTTATCGCAACTTTGCCCAAGCCGCAGCCCCAGTGCACTTTCTTAAAGGAATCCTATAGTACGTTTTTTTCGTTGGATTGCCTTTTTGGTATTTGTAGTTTTTGGCCCGGACTGCACATTTTAATTTCTTTGCTGTTTCTTTTAACAACATTTATTTTATGTACGGATTAATAAATGGCCCCTCCAGTCATTGGCTGTATACTTGGGAATCTTGACTAGCATCCTTGTAGAAAATAAATCTAAATAAAAAGAGAATTAAGCAAAGCAGTGTACTTACCAGTACCGTCTCTGATTAGTCTTGGAGCTGTATGGTGTCAGAATGAATGGCACCTCAATGCACCACACTGCTTCCTGGGTTAGTGACTCCGAAAGTATTGAAGCCAGGGGTGGCTGGGCCGCTAGTACTCGTAGGAGCTCAAACCATAGAAAATAAAGAAAAGAGTGCCAGACCAATGGAGGGATGAAAGAGTTCTAGTGGAATTCCAGCCTAAATGGCCGAAATTAAACTCTTCTTTTGGATTACCAATGTATTAATGCTAAATGTACAATACTCCCATGCTGCTTTGTTCAGCACAGGGGGAAGTATCCAGTTCTAGAGATGTGAATGACGGAAAAATTTGTTTAATTTCGTCCGGTAAGTTAATATCTTTATTTCATCATATTTGTTATGTTAGAATGATTAGTTTTTGGAATTTGTTTAGTATATTGAAATTTGTTTCAATGTATTCGTTGTTTCGGCTCGATTTGTATTTTGGAAGATTGGCTATATTCGTTATAACGTGTTAGCTTGTTATTTCAGGAGATTACTTATGTACGCTGTTTGGGTTGGAAGAAGGTGGATCCATCAGAATCTCCGAATCATAACATAACGAATGGAACTAAATTAATTTTGAATTCATTCATTTTGTTATGATTTGGAGATTCTGACGGATCCACCTCCATCCAACCCAAACACAACAAGTAGGAATTCTCTTTTTCCACTTTTATACCTTACTTTTTTTATTGCAATATGTTTCAATTTCATATGTAGTGAATTTTTTTATAATGAAAAAGATTAATGCAACATTCAATTTGGATAATTTGTTACGTTGTTGCATTGTTTCAGATCCGAGTGAAACAAATACATTTGTTGTTTCATTATAATTTTTTTGGGGATTTGTTGAAATTAATTACTGTTGTGATTTGGATACTTCCGAATCATGAAAAGTTTGTCCAAATGTTGATTCGTAACAAAACGAATTGCACATGTCTACTCCATTACTATAAGGCTCCGCTCACATCTAGGTGTTGCCATTTTTAGGGGTGTTTTTCTGGCGTTTTTGCAGAGGTTTTGAGTTGACAAGTGACCAGTGAAAACAGTTAAATGCCTGTAATCTGCCAAAAAAGAAGCTCATGTACTTTTTTTGAGCGGCGGGCAGTTTGCTTAAGGCGACAAGTGTCAATGTGATTTGTCTTGTTGGGTGTTTTTGGAGCCGAGGCTTAGAGCAAAAAATCACCCAAAAACACCTAGATGTGCGCGGAGCCTACAGCATGGAGGAATAAGTGACTCGCCATGTGACTGTACTGGCCCAATCATCGCACAGGGAGTCAATAGCTCTATGTAAGTGATGGTCCTGGTCGTTACCCACCATGGGACTCGCCATGTGACCGTACTGGCCCAATCATCACGCAGGGAGTCCATAGCTCTATGTAAGTGATGGTCCTGGTCGTTACCCACCATGGGACTCGCCATGTGACCATACTGGCCCAATCATCGCGCAGTGAGTCAATAGCTTTATGTAAGTGATGGTCCTGGTCGTTACCCACCATGGGACTCGCCATGTGACCGTACTGGCCCAATCATCACGCAGGGAGTCCATAACTCTATGTAAGTGATGGTCCTGGTCCTTACCCACCATGGGACTCGCCATGTGACCGTACTGGCCCAATCATCACGCAGGGAGTCAATAGCTCTAAGTAAGTGATGGTCCTGGTCCTTACCCAGGACGTTTCCCATGGTGGTTAAACAGAGCAGCTGGGGAAGCAAGGACAGGGGAGTTTTTTTTATTCTGGGGAGGGCTTAATTCAAGTGAACATATTGCTTTGTGGACATGGCACCTAGAACTGTGTGGGCTTAACACAGGTTCACTTTAAGGACCAGATATTTACCTACTGCAAAGTAAATAAACTCTTAAATGAGCCGAATACAGGAGGTGCCCAGCTAGGGCTGTGGCATTTGTGTTTAAATGTTTCCCTCGTGTGTCACACTGGCGTTGGAACCTTGTGCCGCTGGCTGTGCGCAGCGAGAGGGTTAAAGTCTGATGTCATTCCTTCACGTCCATCTGGTCCTGGTAGCAGAAACAGCTGTTCCCTCGCCTGCGTCTGGGAGTGTGAGACTCCGCTGGTAGCTGCTGTGTGTAATTACAGTGGAAAATCGTTCCCCGCAAAGCCTTGAAAAACGACCCTTTGAAGCCTTTCCCAGCCATTCTTGGGCAAATTTGATGTGTAATATTTCAGAGTTTTCCTCATATGGGCACAGCCATGGCTGCGGCTTAGTGCGTTTTGTTCCAAGCCTAAGCATGGATTACTGACCTCAAACTCTCACACGCTGGAAAGTCGCCGTTCTCACACATTACACAAGAAATGTGAAGGACCTCAGTTGTCTCCTGAAAAGCCCTGGTTGCCTGGCTGATATGTTGAGCCAGTGGGTTTAGCACCGGAACCAAGTATACAGATGAGGAGTTCTGAAATCGCTGTACTAGGCACTTTTTTATTTCAGGTTAAAGACTCAAACTATTGAATCTAGGGGTTTAGTATGACACTCAGGCAACTAGTATTCTTAGGGGGACAGGTCCGTAGAAGTACCCATCTATTTCTTCCAACAGTGGCTTCTTAAAAGGCCTCCTACACACAGTGCGATTGCCCAGCACTTTCCCCTGGTAGGATAAAAACAACTTAAAAACATGCCTAAAGTGGCGTTTTGCAAGTGCGTTTTGGTGTTCACTCATTCCATTGGCCAGAATATTAATTTATTCTGTCCATTGAAATGCAGAATGCTCAAGCACTAAACGCACTTATAGTCTAGGCACGTTTAGACACAAAAACCAAACTTCAAACTCCCTTAAAAGCAGCATTTTTGCCGCCCAGGGTGTATGAGGCCTTTAAATGAATGTCCAGCCAAACTTTTTTCTTTTTGCATTTTTCTATAGGGCGGGGGACGATTAGAACACCCCATCCCTCAGCGTTTCTTCTTTTTTTTTTTTTTTCTGCTCTCAAAAGTTCTATTAGAGCAGTGGTTCCCATCCTCAGTCCTCAAGTACTCCCAGCAGGTCATGTGTCTGAATTTCCTTCACCTTGCACAGGTCCTTTATATCAATGGCTTGGTATTTATGACCACTATTTTATCTAACTGATGAATAAATTACGGAAGAGGATTTTTGGGACTTTTCATGTGCTACTTAAAATAATAGGAGATAATAAAAAAAAAAAAGATTGATATAGGTATTGTCACGTGTGCTGTTGAAGTGTTTGGTATAATATGGAATAGATTCTAGCCAACAGTCAATATACCCCAGCCATATATAAAGTCTCCTTTTTTTTTTTTTTATATTAAAATAACAAACCTGTTCTACTTACCTCCTCTGTGCAGTTGATTTTTCATAGGGCAGCCCGGATCCTCCTCTTCTCGGGTCCCTGGCTGGAGCTCCTGGCCCCTAGCTTGCTATTGGGGCACCCAAGCCAAGCTGCGGCTCCATGTATCCATTCAGACACGGAGCTGCCATTCAGCCCTGCCCCCTCTATCACCTGATTGGCTAACTGAGTTTGATTGACAGCAGCGGGAGCCACTGGCGCTGCTGCTGTGTCTCAGCCAATCAGGAGACATCGCTGGATATAGAAGGGGGCTCAGGTAAGTATTAGGGGGGCTCAGACGGGGCTGCTACACACAGAACGCTTTTTATTCTAATGCAAAAAATGCATTAACATAAAAAAAACCTTCTGACTTTACAACCACTTTGAAAGGGGTAATAAACCACTGCAGATAAAATAAAAAACACCTGTAAGACAATGGCATAATGTGCTAGCATGTATCACTTACTATCACATTATGAAATACCTTGGAATGAAGCTCTTCCAGTGGTGCCCGTTCACCGCTGAGAGTGCTGACATCTTCCCCTGTCCTTTCTTCCGGGTTTGCAGGCTCCTGCACTGTGAGTGGCCGGAGCTGTGATGACGTCACTCCTGCGCATGCACGTGGAGTCCTCCGTTCCGTCAAGAATTTCTGAAGGTCCAGCATGGTTTGATGGACCTTCAGAGTGCATGCGCCATTTACGTCAGCAGCTGCATGCAGGGTGAAAATCTCCTAAATGGTGCAGGTTCAGGAGATATTCATTGTAGCTACAGGTAAACCTTATTATAGGCCTTATTATAGGCTTACCTGTAGGTAGAAATAACAAAGCGGCTTTAAGCTAGCACATGGGTCGAATTCCAAAAGAATTTTCTTTCGAAAATCTTAACTAAGAATTTACATTCGAATTTCGCACCATAAATTTTATGTATAATTTTTATATTTTCTTTATCTATGTGTTTGCCTTATTTGGCATGGTATTTGGGCATGGTATGATTCATGACAACTTTAGTCTAACATTATGAAATATGAATAGAGCAGCGCCAAACCCACCCCTTTTTTTGCAAATTCAACATAAGATGAGATTGAATGCTTGGTTGGTCAAATTTTGATATCAATGGTGGCACCATCAGATGGCAAAATTTCTGATTTTCAAAAGAAAATTTGTTCAGAATTCGACCCATGTATGGCCTGCATTATACAGGTCTTATTTACTGCTTGCAAAACAGCTTGCCTCTCCTGATCCAGAAATTCGCTTCCCTACATAGATTCACACAGGAAAGCTCTATTCAAAGTCCATTCAAGGTTCTGTTAACTGAAACCCTGATGATGGAGGCGCTTCTTCTGACCCCCGAAACACGTTGGCTGTTTTTAGTACAAACTAATACATTTGGACTTTATCCTTTGGTCTGGCACATCTGTTTGTAGATGATTATTTATTTATTTTTTTCTGCCAACCATATACACAGTAGATAAATGATTTGGTATAAATAGAATACTAGCAAACTTGCTATACATGTAAATTCTGTTGTCCTTATTAGAGAGGTGGGGATACCCATTCTTTGGCACGTTTCACTGGTGTAATAACCAGCTTCATCAGGAAGAAGGCGGAATGTGTAGATATATCTGTGAGTGAAGTCTGTTGACCTATTGACACCAAAACCATAAACAGGATAGAAGAAGAAAAGCGTAGTAGCGGTCACCCCCAGCTCCAAATGGACCAAAGGGAAACGCCCCATAATCGGGAGTGCCCACTGGAAGACGGCAGGATCTCACTGGCCTCCCCACCAAAGGTGGATTATAATTCTTTATCCAGAAATATGATGACCGTGTAATAAGACCAAGCGTATAATGCAATTGGGTAAAAGACTATAGAAAGGACAGCCCAGTTCAGTAAATAGCTGTCCTGTACCGGGGGGGGGGTTATGTTCTGAATACATACAGCAACTATTTTATTTAAAGAGGAGCTCCAGCCAACAAAGTGTAGTGGAGGAAGTGGGGGACCTGTCAGTGTCCCAGAAGACTGCAGGGGGGAGGGAAGGAGGAGAACTTCCATTCCCGAGCGCTATGGCGCTTGGAACAGAAGTGGGAGCAGGTACCTGTCAAAATCGGGTACCTGCTGCCCCCGATCCACCCCGGCTCCTCAAAAGTGGCAGTTCTTAAAGTGGAACTTCCCCTTTTGGGTGGAGTTCCAGCTTGGGGGAAAAATATTATATTACAGTATTTGTAGCTGCTGATTTTGAATTTTAAATTTAAGGACACTTACCTGTCCATGGATCACGCAATGTCGGCATCCCAAGCTGATAGGTCCATCAGCTCCGGGTGCAGGCACCACCATCTTCACTAAGGTAAGGAAAACAGGAAGTGAAGCGAGTCGCATTGTGCTTTTTGAATGGTCCGGCTGTTTTCTGGGACCTCTGTGTCTTCTAGAAGGCAGTGGGGGGGAGGAGGAGTGGCCGGAAATTTTGTAGATTGCCGCACGATCTTACCTGGAAGTGGGAGCGGGTACCTGGTCTTGACAGGTATCCCCCCCCCCCTCCCCGATGGCAGCGGAGGAGGGAGGAAGCAAACAAGCAGAGCTTCCCCGTTTGGGTGGAGCTCAGCTTTAAGGAAAATTCCCAAAATACAGTCTGTTGGGTGTACTTGAGGACTGAGGTTGTGAAACACTGCATTAAGCCGGCCGGTTCAGCAGAAACCAGCTGATTTTTGATCCATTTGGTTATACTAAAGTTGATCTGTCGAACCACTTCCGTACAACAAGCCTGTTGGATTTTTTTTTTTGCATGATCCCTGCCGGGGGCTATGGCCTCCAGCAGTGATCATTATATTCTGACAGCTGGGAAACCTCTTGCTGTTGGAATACAATAGCGCAGCAGGAGAGATTCCCCCATCAATAATGACTGCGTTGATAGGGGAATCGAGCGATTTTTTTTTTTTTTTTTTTTTTTTTTTTTTTCTTCTTTCCTTCAACCTGTGGTTGTGGTAATGTATGGCCTGCCATGAAACAGAAAGTCAAGGAAAATCCACAAAACAGACAAATGAAATGCTTTTTTTCAGTAGAGCAGGGGAAGGCTAGAGCCTCTGTCAGATTTCTATTGCAACTTGGGAAAGTGGATCAGTAGGGTTGGAACCTCGGGGGTTGTCCTGCTGATATTTTTATCTAATAGTATTAAATTGGTGTTCATACATGGTGTCCAATTTCTGTGCCAGCAGCTTCCACACCCCAGAGGACCCCAATAGTATTACTATATTGTAGTAGAAATGACTGCAACTGATCCTATTGGATGCAGTCCTCGTTCGGGTATTCAAGCAGCCGTGGGATGCTGTGGTTGTCTGAAAGCAATAGCCGGCAGTGAAGATTCAGCAATGTAAATGGAGGAATCTGTTGATTCCGGGGCTGAATGGGACATGTATGGCTAGTTTCAGTTTTGCCAACTGTGCATGCTTGCTGATAGGGTGGTGGTTGGAGGGTGGTGATTGTGGGGGGGGGGGGGAGGGGAAGCTGGAGCAGAGCAGAAATCCCAGTTTACCTTGCAGTAATCTGTTAAAGATATCCAATGTGGTGGATAGATACAATAACTTTGCCTGTGATTAGTCACTTTGGGATGTTGTAGCGTTTTGCTCAGTGTGTGGGTTTGGTATATTCAGGTCTGGAATTTTTTCTTTTCTACATTGTCACCTATTAACTGTAACATTTTTCTTTCCAATTGATATAAAATGAGCAACAATTTTCTATTGTTGAACTTCGACCTTGAATTTAAATTCCATAGCCATGAGAAAGAAAAGTGTGTGATAGAACAGTCTTGTAACAGCGGATATTGATCCCAATGACTTTACAGTATAACCGAATGCTAACTTTTTTTTTTTTTAAAGGCTTGCAACGGATAACAATAAAACATTAACTTAATACAGTTTTCAAATGCACTACGTAGGTGTAAGGCAATTTTCCAATGGTGTCCAAAAAAGGGTTGCAGCAATACATGCAGAGAAGCACTAGGGGTAGGGTTAACCCCATATCCACACTTATTTTTTTTTTTGTTTGGGGGGGGGGGGGGGGGGTTGTGGTGTTTGTTGCATTGTCTCCCCTGTTAGTTTGAAGAGTACAGGTACAGGCCTGGTAGGATTTAGGTGAGGGTTTTTTTTTTTCTACAAGACATACAGAGGCTGCATTATCTTAAAGGAACCAAAATGCACAGGCAGGGCTGTTGAAAGAAATCACAGGGCCCCGTACAGCCTACCGGACAGGGCCCCCCCTCTTCTGAAAATATTACATTATATTTTTGCTAAAATCCAACGACCGTATTTCCCCCGAAAATAAGACCTACCCTAAAAATAATCCCTACTGTGTCTTTTGGGGACAAAATTAATTTAAAACCCGGGCTTATTTTCGGGGACACATGGTATGCTTTGCCGCCAAAGCAGAAATGATGCCGCCATTGAACAAGACCCATTCAAGTGAATAGTGGTACAAAGGCAATGTCTGCACCCCACAGTGAGCGATCAGTACTAATCACTCACTGTGTTAATTCAGGATGGTGAGCCCCCCCCCCCCCCCCCCCGCTCACCATCCTCAGCAGGAGAGGAAGGAAAACAGCACTGCGGGGAATAGGGGTGCCAGACGGCAGGGGGAGGGGGGCGCAGATACTAGAACCGATCCCCCTGCACTGCAGACGGTGGAAGAAAAGAAAAGTAGAAGTCGGCAGCACTGCACATGAGTCACACTTGTCAGTAATAAGGCAGTGCTGCCGGCCCTCATGCTTGGCAGGTGCCCAGGGCCCCCCCTTTGAACTGATGAGGCCTAGGTCCCAGTACAGGAGGGCTGGCTGTACTGCTTCATCAGCGGCCCTTTGCACCGGTATCAGCAACCTTTGACGGTAAGCCTGGATAAAATAGCCAATTGCAAGCCTCTGGGCTTCAAGTATTGGCTATTGAATAAGGAGCCATATTGCAGAAATGTGAAGAAGTAATTTAAACCTAGGTTTGCCTGGATCTGCATGCACCAAAATCATTTTTTATTTATGCAGAGAAGGGAGTAGACGAGGATAAGAAAATAAAGAATAGAGAAAGAAAAGAAAAAATCCTGATGGGTTTCTAACTTTCAAGGTATAGAGGGCCTCAAACGTAGCCCCTGACCTCAGCAAAGGCATGCACCTAAGATCTATTTAATGTAATGCTACAGAAGATTGTCAGAGGCTGAAGATTTGCTCGAGGAAATGATCAGACTATAAACAAGATACAGGTATGATTGAAGACTGGAATCGTGTTGTAGGAGACCATCAAAGACTGGGAACACTTTCTAGAAGACTGCCATTATAGCCGCTTTACCAATCATTGCTCCTCCTACTACTGACTGCTGCTGAAGTGCTTGGACTGCAAACCCCAAAGGAACATAGAATGAGCACCGGAGGAGTTGAGACTTTATTGCCATTTGGACACATTGAAAAAACATCCCCCCCACTTCCTGTTGAGTCTTCAGGACAGGAAGTGAAGGGGAATGTCCTTAATGGAATGCAGATGGCATTAAGTGTAATGCGTACCGCCCTCTAAAAAGCGATCTGCAGTGGATCGATTGTCAAAGGGCAGTATAGCAGCTGTTGGCAGGCGTTCAGGAGGTGGTGATTAGAAAAATATTGCAACAAAACCACAAGCAGAGCGTTTGGCTAGAGACTGTGGTGCTCTCCTACTGAACTCAATGAGCGGGTTTGACAGGCGGTACTGAATGTCAACACTCTGCAGCCCAAGTTGCAAAGCATCGCATCTGTGGTATGTGTACAGCCCTGTTAAGCTGTAATGTTCGCATTTGAGTGGGTGGCCAGGGGGTAGTAAAACTGTGGTGCAACCTCCTGTTTTTCTCCCCCCACCATCTGTGTGAAAGAACCCTAAAAAAAGAAAAATCAGGGGGTTTTAAATCCTTCGCTACTCTATTCAAAATTGGGAAACATTTGTTGGGCTTTAGATATACATAAAGCCCAATTTCAGCCACGACTTATCTTGTTTGAAATAGAACAGTGGTCTCCAAACTGCGGCAGGGCACCATTCCTCCCACTGACACCAACAATGGGACAATCATTTCCGCACTGACACCAACCATAAGGCAATCATTTCTGCACTGACACCAACAATGGGACAATCGTTTCTGCACTGACACCAACAATGGGGAATCGTTTCTGCACTGACACCAACAATGGGGAATCGTTTCTGCACTGACACCAACAATGGGGAATCGTTTCTGCACTGACACCAACAATGGGGAATCATTTCTGCACTGACACCAACAATGGGGACAATCATTTCTGCACTGACACCAACAATGGGGAATCATTTCCGCACTGACACCAACAATGGGACAATCATTTCCGCACTGACACCAACAAAGGGACAATCATTTCTGCACTGACACCAACAATGGGGAATCATTTCTGCACTGACACCAACAATGGGACAATCATTTCCGCACTGACACCAACAATGGGACAATCATTTCTGCACTGACACCAACAATGGGGAATCATTTCTGCACTGACACCAACAATGGGACAATCATTTCTGCACTGACACCAACAATGGGGAATCATTTCTGCACTGACACCAACAATGGGACAATCATTTCCGCACTGACACCAACAATGGGACAATCATTTCTGCACTGACACCAACAATGGGGAATCATTTCTGCACTGACACCAACAATGGGACAATCATTTCTGCACTGACACCAACAATGGGACAATCATTCCTGCACTGACACCAACAATGGGACAATCATTCCTGCACTGACACCAACCATAGGGCAATCATTTCTGCACTGACTCCAACAATGGGACAATCATTCCTGCACTGACATCAACCATAGGGCAATCATTTCTGCACTGACACCAACCATGGGGCAATCATTTCAGCACTGACACCAACCATGGGGCAATCATTTCAGCACTGACACCAACCATAGGGCAATCATTTCTGCACTGACACCAACCATGGGGCAATCATTTCAGCACTGACACCAACCATGGGGCAATCACTTCTGCACTGACACCAACAATGGGACAATCATTTCCGCACTGACACCAACCATAAGGCAATCATTTCTGCACTGACACCAACAATGGGGAATCATTTCTGCACTGACACCAACAATGGGACAATCATTTCTGCACTGACACCAACAATGGGACAATCATTCCTGCACTGACACCAACAATGGGACAATCATTCCTGCACTGACACCAACCATAGGGCAATCATTTCTGCACTGACTCCAACAATGGGACAATCATTCCTGCACTGACACCAACCATAGGGCAATCATTTCTGCACTGACACCAACCATGGGGCAATCATTTCAGCACTGACACCAACCATGGGGCAATCATTTCAGCACTGACACCAACCATAGGGCAATCATTTCTGCACTGACACCAACCATGGGGCAATCATTTCAGCACTGACACCAACAATGGGACAATCATTTCTGTACTGACACCTAGGATGGAGCACTATTCCTCCCACTGACAATAATGTTGGGGCATTATTCCCCCCACTGACACCAACGTTGAGGCACTATTCCTCCCACTGACACCAATGTTGGGACATCAATCACACAAAGGTCACATGACTGCCTGCAGTCCCATCATCCTTAGCGCCATGAACAGAAAGTGCATGCATGTGCTTGAGTAGTCAAACGTAGGAATTTGGGGGTTTGTAGGTGGGAGTGATTAGATGCACAATGCAAATCCATTGAAAGAAATAAAAACATTCTGGTTTGCTCAGTTGGCTTTATTCTTATTCTACTTGAAACCTTTGGAAAGGGCTCAAAATGAACTCCATACTTTTTTCCCAATAGACTCAATCTATAATACATTGCAAGTTTTAAAGGATAACGGCATTGAAGTGTGTCGGCACTTCTAGCTGTCATACTGGTCAGTGGGATGATTATTCTAGAAAAATGACCAAACTCGGTTCGGGGGATTAAGCTAGCACAGCTGGAGAGCCAGCATAATCCTCTCACCCGGCGGAGACAGCTCATCTGTCTGAATGCCTGATATGGGATTTGTGTCTCTATTTATGTGTCTGATTGGCTGAATATCCTCTAAATGGAATCATTTGTAATCTCTAATGTGACTTTTATTACCTGAAATTATTGTCCATTGACCAGTGCTGAGAGAGGAACATTTGTGGGTTTCAAGGGTAGAGGTATCACTAGTAGCTCTGCAGACCTAGTGACCGGAATAATGGACAGCCTAGTGTTGGGTCCACCATACAGCTCAGTGGCTGATCGTTGAACAACTGGTTTCTTGTGGTACAACGATGTTTCTCAACAATTTGGCCCTTTGTAAAGACTTTTACTGATTGTCCTATGACCAACTTCCTGGTTGATATACACTATATTACCAAAAGTATTGATTGTCCTATTACCAACTTCCATTGCCAAAGTCCAGTTCCCCTAAAGTCTGAAGGACAGTAAACCGGCCCTTTGTTTAAAAAGTTTGAAGATCCTGATCTAAGGTCTCTATTAAACTTTCATACACATTTGAGGGTCAAATTTAGGCTCCATTCACACCTGAGCGTATCGTTTTCAGGAGTTTTTTTCTGGCTTTTTTTCCAAGTGTTTTTTTCAGGTTTTTTTTCAGGTGTTTTTTTTTCGTTTTTTTTTTTTCAGGTGTTTTTTTTCTGGGTTTTTTTCAGGTGTTTTTTTTCTGGGTTTTTTTTTTTCAGGTGTTTTTTTTCTGGGGTTTTTTTTCCAGGTGTTTTTTTTCTGGGTTTTTTTCAGGTGTTTTTTTCTGGGGTTTTTTTTTTTCCAGGCGTTTTTTTCTGGGTTTTTTCAGGCGTTTTTTTTTTTTTTTGCTTTTTTCAGGCATTTTTTCGGGCTTTTTTTCAGGCATTTTTTTCTGTTTTTATTCTGGCTTTTTTTCAGGCATTTTTTCTGGCTCTTTTCATGCGTTTTTTGCAGGTGTTTGGAGGCAGGCGTTGACATCTAGCAAAAAGGCTTGTAATCTGCCAAAAAAAGAAGCTCATATACTTTTTTGAGCTTCAGGCGACAAATCGCTCAGATGTGAACAGGGGCCATTGAAATGAATGGGATTTCGCTTGTTGGGCATTTTGAAACTTCAAAGATGAGCGTTTTTTACGAGCTGAAATATGCTCAGGCGTGAACAGGGCCTTTGATTTAATTAAACCAGCTTTTTTTTTTTTTTTTTTTTGGTGATGGAGAAAATCAGAGTACCTGGGGGAAACCAAAGAGATCATGCAAACTCAATGCAGATAGTGTCCTAGTTTGGATTTGAACCGGGACCCCAGTGCGGCAAGGCAGGTGTTCTAACCACCAAGCTGATGTTCTCTAAAGGAAACTTTTCTTCTTCGTTTTATCATGTGTACTCCTTTAAAAGTAAACCTGCCGTAGTGCTTAGCACTTTAAATTATCCGGAACTATTGAGATATAGATGGAAAATCTTGGTAAATATGTTTAACCGGTTGCCGACCGCCGCAAGTACATATACTGTGGCGGTCAGCCCCGGCCAGGCAAAGTGACGTATGGGTACGTCACTCGCCTGTCACTTGCATGTGAGCCAATAGCGGGCGAACGTGCGCCCGCTGAGGCGCGCACCCGCCCCGGCTTGTTCGCGGGGAAGTCCGTGCGTGTGACCGGCGGACATGATGTCACAGTTAGAAGCACGCCCCTAGGGACACACTTAACCCCTCCTTCCCCAATAAAGTTAACCCCTTCCCTGCCAGTGTCATTTTGCAGTAACCGTGCATATGTATAGCACTGATTACTATAGTAATGTCACTGGTAACCCCAAAAATGTCAGTCAAGGGTCCGATCTGTCCGCCGCAATACCGCAAAAAAAAATTGCAGATCGCCGCCATTACGCGTTAAAAAAAAAAAAAACACCAAAAATGACAGAAATCTTTCCCTTAGTTAGTAAACGCAATAACTTTTGCGCAAACCAATCAAAATACGCTTTTTGCGACTTTTATTTTACCAAACATATGTAGCATAAAACAAATTGGCCTAAAATGTTAAAAAATTTTGATTTTTTACATTTTTTTGGGGGGGAATTTGAAAAATATTGTTATTTTTGCAAAATTGACGCTCTTTTTTTGTTTATAGCGCAAAAAGTAAACATCGCACAGGTGATTAAATACCACCAAAAGAAAGCTCTATTGTGGGAAAAAATGGACGTCAAATTCCTTTAGGTACAGCGTCGCACGACCGCGCAATTGTTCGTTAATGTCACTCAGTGCTGAATCGGAAAAAAACCCCTGTTCGGAATGGGGGTAAAATCTTCTAGGGCTTAAGTGATTCATTTTATGTGGTTGTCCCACAGGTCAAGCTGATAATTTTAGTTCACAGGTTGCACAGGCCGATCTTGGTAAATGCTTGGTCTGGCCGGTCTTGGTAAATGCTTGGTCTGGCCGGTCTTAGTCAATGCTTGGTCTGGCCGGTCTTGGTCAATGCTTGGTCTGGCCGGTCTTGGTCAATGCTTGGTCTGGCCGGTCTTGGTCAATGCTTGGTCTGGCCGGTCTTGGTCAATGCTTGGTCTGGCCGGTCTTGGTCAATGCTTGGTCTGGCCGGTCTTGGTCAATGCTTGGTCTAGCCGGTCTTGGTCAATGCTTGGTCCTGTACATGAGTGGAGAAATGCATTTTGTGCGCACACACTCTTCTCCCCCCACCCTTTCCCCTGCCTCTAAGTCATGTCCCTCATCACATCCTGCTCCATCCAGTGTCACTGGCCTATCCTGGACTCTTCCTTCTCTATTATCATTTTATAAGGCCTTCATCCTCCTTAGGACCCCCACCCGAGTGGCCCCCCGCAGTCTGTGGGAAGCCTGTGCCTCAGGCTCTATTCTCAAGCATTCCTAAATTTGGATATGCCCCCCCCCCCTCTTTTTCCTCTCTGCTGGCAATGTGCCTAATTGATCCGTTATTTCTCTTTTTTTCCCAGCTGGAAGGGGAGGTGGAGAGGGGTCCTCGGGCTCAGTGACATCTCGTTTAGGCCTCGCTGTGTGACACCACCTCGGGGAGGGGAGAGGACGTTAACTGATGCTAAATCCTGGAGTATTCTTAGGCCTATGGCTCTGGATAATGACAGCCTCAAATTGGCACATTAACGATAACTACTTTGTACGGGACTTGAGAATGTTGTATTTACCTTTCTAGTTACAGGAGTGCTGCTGCTTTTGGCTGAAATCCCAGCTACTCAACCTTCCACGTTGTAAGCTCTTATTTAAAGATATACTCCAATCACAATTAAAAATTAAAATGTATGTAAACCCACAACAGTGATCCTAGTTCTGGCCCGTGAAATCTACCATTTTGTTGTTTTTGTTTAATTTTTGCCAAAAATACGGTGAGCTTGTACCTTCACGTTCGCTTGGTTTCTTCTGCACCCCAGGCAGTGTTCATCTGCCTTGCCCAGTTATTTTCTATGACCCGCAGAACACTCCCTTCTGTTATGGAGAGGTGGAAGTGCTCTGTAGCCCAAGCCAGGAGCAAGCAGCCTAGGGTGACAACGCTGCTGCTTCATAGTTTAAGGGAAATGAGTGTTGTCACTCTAGGACAGGAAGTGTGTCACTGGTCAGATTGCCAGATGAAAATATACCCAAACATTCCCACTGCAGGCTCCTTTAGGCTCTTGCAAGCAGAAAGTGTTTTATCCTAATGGTCTCTTAGCCCCGATTTACACTGCTGTGACATGCCGTGACTTGCGACACAGAAAGTCGCATAAGTCAAAACGCATTCATTTCAATGGGTGCCATCTTAATTAGTGGTCCACTGAAATGAAAATTTCTGCCTTGGATCAGACGAACTTTGGTTTTGGGCCTCTTGTCTATAGGCTCCGGTGCCTCCTTTTCCTGTGAGGGCACGTTCTACTAGAGCCGTCATTGCCTCTTGGTCTTTCCGCCATCAGGCTTCCTGTGGCTAAGGTGTGCGTAGCGGCGACGTGGTCGTCTGTGCACATTTTCACAAAATTCTACTGACTTGATGTACTGGCATCCTAGGATGCTTTCTTTGGCCGCAAAGTTTTGTGCGCGGCGTTTGTTTTGCAGAGATGTGTTTCTGTCTCTTCTTGGGGTGTATTTGTCCAGGTTTGGCTCCTGTTGAGCTTTTGCTGCCCTGTTGGCTCAGTTTTTTCGACTCTGGCCTGGTTGCACTTTGCCTTTTCTTTGGTTGCGTCTTCCCACTCACATCTGCACTGCTTTGGGACATCCCACTCGTGAAGGCTAACTGAACAGGCGGAGACTGTCAGAGGACGTAAGAGAAAATAGAATTTTTGTAAGAACTTACCGTAAAATTATTTTCTCTGAGTCCTCTAAAGGTGCTTTTCCACTGCATGGAACCGAACGGTTCTGCTCGCTTTTGTGCTTTTCCACTACATGGTACCACATGGTACGGTGTAGAAACGGTTCGGTACGGTACGGCAGCGCTTTTACACTACATGGAACCGAACGGTACGGCTCTCTAAACAGTACCATAAACAGTACCACCTCAGTTGTGGTTCCAAGAGGGCCGTACCGGTACCATATCCCACAATCCTTTGCATGCAGCCTTGACTGTTTGTCACTACTAGCCCCTGATTGGTCAGAGAATCGTTGTTATCCCACCCACTTACTTTAGTACTACTTTAGTGGAAAAGCAAACCGTACCAAACCGTACCGAAGTGTTCCAACACCGTACCATGCAGTGGAAAACCAAACCGGGCCAAGTGGAGCCGAGCCGGTACTTGCAGTGGAAAAGTGCAATTACAGTCGCCGCCCCCGCCCCACTTCTTTTTGGGGTTGATAGTCTTCATGTACTGCTTGCTACAAAACTGAAGAGCAGCTCCTAGTGGCTGATGGGTAATAGCTGAGGAACAGCCCCCTAGAGGTGTGTTATGTGTAAAGGCTTTTGTTTGTTAACCTTTTCACTGCCTAGCCTGCTCCTGCAGAGAGGCGCATTATTCACTTGTGAAGGCTAATTGAACGGGCGACGACTGTCAGAGAAAAGAATTTTACGGTAAGTTCTTACAAAAATTCTATTTTTTTTCCCCCTCTTGCACATGATTGGTTATGCTTTGAAAAGTAAAACTTCGCCACATTCACGAACCTCTGGGGGAAAATTCATTGTGAACAGCCTATTTGCCTTTAGTAAATCATATTTTTGTTTCTGCACAGATTCCATGTCTCCTGAACAGCATTCGCAGTCTAGGATTTTTGTGGCTGTTTCACAAGTGCAGGATTTTATTAGGAAATTCTTTTGCAGATGTAGAGAGGACATACTTTAATTTTTGCAACTGCTGGTGTTTACTGTCCCCTGCAGAGCTCGCAACTGGCGAGTGGTAAGACTATAAGCGTGCACATTCTGCTTTGATTAGCGGGAGAATTCCAGGTACGCCGGCTTGCACAGTAGTGCTTTCGGGGTGAAGGAGACTTCTTGGAATATTCGCAGTGGTGGCTCTGTGTGAGCGCGTACATATGGAACTGAAGCAAGATTGCGCAACCTTGAGGTTGAGGCTGAGTGTTTCACACCTGGACATCTTCAGGCCTTGCCAACAGTTGTCACTCATTGTGATTTAACTTGAGGATGTTGCCCCATGCCTGTTCCCCTCTGCAGCATGTAGAGCTCTTTGTCCCACTTTTAAAGGGGAATTGCAGGGGAAACTTTTGTTGCCCTCAGCAACTAGAATCTCATTTTCACCCCTCAGTGCTAAGGCTTGAATTTACTGTGTCCTATTTTCTCTGTAGAAAAGGAAAGCATTGGTGACTTTTCCCACAAGGGTCCAAAAAAAGATAGCGATCCTAATGGCTGGAAGAGTCTGTTGTGGTCTCTAAAGGGCCGTACACACTTGACGAAAATCGTACGAAATATCCTCCGATTTTTCTCTGTCTTCTCAGCGTTCATTACCGTTTTTAGTCGACAGTGCATAAATGTTCACAAAATTTCTCGTCCAATTTTTCTTTTTTTTGGCACATTTGTTCCTAGACTTCCGGGTTGTCAGCAATTTCAGATCATGCGCGGTCTTTCGTATCCGATTTTTCACGGACGTACTGCATACACATTAAACGAAATCGGTCGTCTGGGGACGGACGAAAAAAATTTTGGTGTTTGTCGCTCCGGTTTTTTTCGTTGAAAATGTCGGCATCGGCTGCTGAAAGTTGTGTACACACTAGGCGAAAATCGGACGATTTCACATCGGGCGGGAATTTTTGGCAGATTTTCTACTAGTGTGTACCCTGCTTTAGAAAGGATTCCTGACCGTTGAAGGTTATGACATAGGCTCCCAGAGTTGGGCCGTATGCTGTGAAGAAAATGTAGAAAATATTCTTGCTTTACTTCAAAAGTCAAAAATCCAGTTTTTCTAAAGGGCCGTACACACAGACTGAATATCGGGCGGCAACGGCTGGTTCAGTGGAAACCGGCTGAGGTTTGGCCCGTGTGTACAGCAGCCGATCCTACAGACAGCTGTCTTCTGACCAAGGGGCATGTCCGAAAATGGTCTGCCGATCAGCAGTGGCTGAGAGCTCTGACTGTTGTGTTCAGTAGGAGGGGGGGGGGGGGGGGTAAATCGCTCTACTAACATTGCATAGTTAGTACAGCAGCTCCTCCCAAGCTCTTCTTTTTTTTTTTCATGTTCAGACCGCTGGGTTGAACGAGGAAAAAAAAAAAACGACTAGTGTGTATCAGGCTTATAAGTCAGACTTTGCATATAACTCCTTTAGTTGCCTGTATCCCGATGTTCTGCGCTCTGCTTATGTACTTTTTTTCCATCATACCCTCCGTTTAAAGTAACCCTTTGAATTGCCCCTCGTGACAGGTTTACTTTAAGGTGATCTTTGTATGTACATTCCTGGTCATGTTGTGTCGCTACAGTAGATGTATTATGTCTACTATACAGCCAACGGTTCAATGGACTGACGAATTAATCTTGGTAGACACGTCGGTGATAAGCTGTGGTGCAGTCAGTGTGGACAAGGTAATGTTGACTTACAAGGTCATATTTTTTTTTTTTGTTCATTAGTGAGAGGTTCTCCAGATAACCGTTAGGAATAGTCAGATGTGCGTCAGAAGGTTTTGCGATATTAAAGTTGTTCCAGATGATGTGTGTGGAGGTGGAAGAAATATGGACATCAGGGTTTAATTCCTGCAGATTTGTTAGTATTGCTGCTGTGCGTCATAACATTTGAGCAAGTGCAGTGTCTATGCTGTCCTTAGCAACCAATCAGATTCCAGCTGACTTTTTTGGGGGGGGAACAAAAGCCACCATCTATCTGGTTTGTATAGGCAACACATTCCTTTCCTTTTGTATGTTGTTGGTTTTTCAACTTTCAAAACCATCAGACTGCATTCACATGTCAGCGTATTGATCGCGGGCAGAATCGCCGCGATTCCGCCCGCGATCCGGAAATCATTGCAAATCGTGGGATGCCTGTGCGTTGCCCGTGATTTGCAATAGCACCCCAAACGCGGTGCGATGTTGCCGCGATTTCCGCCTGCCGAATTGCGGTAACATCGCGCAAACAAAATTGCGAGACGCATTACGCTCCAAAGAAGCTCTTGCACTTTTTTGAGCGTAATGAGTCCTGCGATTTTTTTTTGCGCGATGTTACCGCGATTCGGCAGGCGGAAATCGCAGCAACATCGCACAGCATTTGGGGTGCTATTGCAAATCATGGGCAACGCACAGGCGTCCCGCGATTTGCAATGATTTCCGGATTGCGGGCGGAATCGTGGCGATTCTGCCCACGATCAATACGCTGACATGTGAATGCAGCCTCAATGGATTTTTATCCAAAATACTTTGGATTGTATATTTTTATATGCGCGTTTTAATCCTATACAGTGTATGTATGTGTGAATGTGTGTGTGTAGGTATGTATGTATGTATATATACACTGATCAGCCATAACATTATGACCACTGACAGGTAAAGGGAGTATCTCATTATAATGGCATCTGAAAATTGGTGGGATATATTAGGCAGCAAGTGAACATGTTGTTCATGAAGTGGATGTGGTGAAAGCAGAACAAATGGGCATCATTTTGTTGTCTATGGGGCTTTGAAGCCCATGGTGACCCATGTCCACAGCCAAAAGCTTCTACAATGGTCACATGAACATCAGAACTGGACTACAGAGCTATGGAAGAAGGTGGCCCGGTCTGATGAGTCACGTTTTCTTTTACATCATGTGGATGGCCGGGTGCGTGTGCGTCACTTACCTGGGGAAGAGATGGTGCCAGGATGCGGTAGAAGAAGGCAAGTCGGCAGAGGCAGTGTGATGCTTTGGGCAATGTTCTGCTGGGAAACCTTGGCTCCTGCTATTCATGTGGATGTTTCTTTGGTGTCCATGCCTCAATGGGTCAGGGCTGTTTTAGCAAAAGGGGGCCATACTCAATATTAGGTGGGTGGTTATAATGTTATGGTTGATCTGTGTCGGTGTGTGTTTTGGAAATATTTTTATGTATTCGGTGAGCATAAGCCTACTACTTGCAAGTTTTTTTGAGCCTGATTCACTGCTATGTTGTGAACAGCCCGCGTTGGGAATAGACTTTAATAACAGCAGATGAAATCTGCTCCATTCTCCAGGAATCTTCAGAGTCGGTAAATATGAGGACACAGTGAAGTCTGTAATGTATTTGTGGAAGTGACTTAATGTTCTTTCTTGTACACGTATTTTGTCATAGCTAGTCTGCACTATTGGGATTTATATATATATATTTAGCCCAGTTGGTTTTATTAATAGACTGTGGAAATTAATTCTACGAGCATCCTGTGATAGCGGCTTCGGAGCCAACTTCATACAATATCTCCTACAATGAAAGCTCCACGCCCAGCGCTCACTGATGAGTTTGCCTCCTGCGTCTTTGTTTTATTCTTAGATATGTTTTTTTTTTTTGTTTTTTTTTTAAGCTCAGTGGTCCTTTGGCCTGTTTGTGAGGAAAAGAAGCAGATCGTGTTCTTTCATGTAAACGTGTTAAAAAAAAAAAAACACAAATAACACCCTTCTCTTGCACCTTAATGTCCTGCAGGAACCCCTCAAACCTTATCACCAACCCCCTTTTTAGAAAAGCTTCCAAAGAATGAAAAAAAAATTATATATATCCCAAATACGTACCTAAATACGCAGTCACATGACACCCTGGGTCTATCTTCTGGATTGAAGGGTGGAAGGGTCCTTCTTTGGGGGCTCACGTCCCTGCCTGGTAATGTGTACGCTTCCCTCCTATTGTTTTCAGCCAGGGAAACTGCCATCTTGGCCTCTGTTTGATCTTCAACTGCCATGGTGCTGCACATGTGATCAGTAATGACACCAGCCATTTGATGGTTTCACAGTTTGGTTAAGAGCACAACCAAAGTGAAAGTTACATTCCCAAACAGTTTTTTGAAACTGTTAAACTGATTGGTTTAGTTCCACGTTAGATACATTGCCAAGGTCCTCGTAGGTCCTGAAGCATGGTGAGGTCAAGACAGGTGTTAGTGACAAGACCTGTTGGTGGCAGTTACCACCAGTCTTCACCCATAGAAGAGGGGCAGTGGAGAGAAGTATAGAAGTATTGATTGGTCGAGAGGCAAGGGCAGTGCTCAGATCAGGCCAGAGATGGGTTTTTAACCACTTGCCGACTGCCGCAAGTACATATGCAGCGGCGGTCAGCCCCGGCCAGGCAAAGTGACGTATGGGTACATCACTAGCCTGGGAGCCAATAGCGGGCGCGCGCCCCCGGAGCGTGCTCCCGCCCCCGGCTCGTTCCCTAACAAGTTCGGGCGTGTGACCGGCGGACCCAAAGTCCGCCGGTCACTCGCGATCGTCCGCCGTGAAGGGAGAAAGGCAGGCGGCTAATGTAAACAAAGCCGCCTGTCATTCTTCCCTGTGTAACAGCAGTGATCTAACGGTCCTGCTATGTAGGACCGTTGATCTGTGCTGTTACATGTAAAGCCACATCCCTGCACAGTTAGAAACACGCCCCTAGGGACACACTTAACCCCTCCTTCCCCAATAAAGTTAACCCCTTCCTTGCCAGTGTCATTTTTACAGTAACAGTGCATATTTATAGCACTGATTACTGTAGTAATGTCACTGGTACCCCCAAAAGTGTCAAAAATGTCAGTCAAGGGTCCGATCTGTCCGCCGCAATGTCGCAGTCCCGCAAAAAAAAATCGCAGATCGCCGCCATTACTCGTTAAAAAAATAAAAAAAATGACAAAAATCTTTCCCTTAGTAAACGCAATAACTTTTGCGCAAACCAATCAAAATACGCTTTTTGCAATTTTTTTTTTTTTACGAAACATATGTAGCAGAAAACAAATTGGGCAAAAATGTTAAAAAATTTTGATTTTTACATTTTTTAGGGTAGAATTTCATATAAAAAAAATTTGAAAAATATTGTTATTTTTGCAAAATTTTTGCTTTTTTTGTTTATAGCGCATGATCAAAAAATCGCACAGGTGATCAAATACCACCAAAAGAAAGCTCTATTTGTGGGAAAAAAAACACGTCAATTTCTTTTAGGTACAGCGTCGCACGACCGCGCAATTGTCCGTTAAAGTCACGCAGTGCCGAATCGCAAAATAGGGCCTGGTCAGGAGGGGTGTAAAATCTTCCAGGGCTTAAGTGGTTAACTTGCTTTCACTTCTATCATCCTTATATCCTCCGCCTTAAAAATCCTAGTATTGGCAGGTATAGTGGGGGATATGTGACACTTGCAGGTATAGTGGGGGATATGTGACACTTGCAGGTATAGTGGGGGATATGTGACATCCTGCCAGCCTTCATACAACCCAGTACTGAGATTCTGCGTATGTAATGACCAAATATGGCCGCCTCCATTTAAGAGTTTAAGTTGAAAAGACTACATAGAAATAAGGCTTTCTAAATATTAACAGTAATGGATAGTATTAACATCTAGCTTATCTAAATGACTTGGTTAAACCCAAATAAAAATTCCTTTACTTCCCTTTTAATGGGTCATCTATAAAGGGAAACCTGGAGTTATGTCTTGACAAATCTGGATGATCTATGATTGCTATCGTTGTGTGTTCTACTCTGGTGGACTTTATGCCTTCAGTGAGAGTGGTGACCGCCTCTTTATGGATCTCCTCTTTTTGGGTCTCCTAACAGAGGTCCATCCGGTCAAGAAGTTGTATGTTCTTGCTAGAATGGCTTTCCATCACGAAACCTGACTTATATTGACTAATCTGACTTTATTCACCAAGTAAACCAAAATGTTAAATGACAAACCACAGGTGCTTTGAATTGAAGTCCTTCCAAGTGTATCCGGTCACATATTTGCGCTATTTTTTTAAATGTAAAACCCTGTTGAGGTAGGTGACTTTCACCACAACCGGCAACATCCACTCTAATGCATCTCATACTGCCAGAGCTGTGGTGACTGCTGAAAGAGCCCAGTTACCAAAAAGAACTCTCATCTGTGCTATTTTACCTTGGCTTAAAGCAACCATTTCCAACCAGGGTTCCGTGCATCCCTAGGTTTCCTCCAGAGGTGGCCAGGGGCTCCTTGAGGCTGATTGACCTTTCATTTGATGGTCCATGCATAGTTCCAACAACAACGCCACTTGGCAAAGCCAGTAGCACACCACCAATTATCTCTTTAGCTGTGGCATTCTGATCACTACTGCAGAGGTTACATTTTTTTTTTATTGACCAATGATATAAGGGGCATTTTTGCCATTGGTCCCAATGAATTGGTTTTAAAAGGGTTCCCCAAAACCTGAAAATGTATTTTAGGTGTTCCTCTGGGGTTAAAAGGTAGAGAAGGGCTGGCTAACGGACACACTGAAGAGCTTCCCATGAATTTATTATGAAAGTGGAGCAGGAGGTAGCATAATGGTTGCCAGTGTACCAAAAGGCCTTTATAAGACCGTCTCTCAGCAGATGGAACTCGGAGACATGTTGGACAAACATACTATAAAACCTAAATGAGATGCAGACTAGTTACAGACTTTAGAAGACTTGGATAGCTGGACTCTGTTTTCTAAGAATGGGAAAATGACTGGCCAGTTCGCCTGTATAAAATCTCCAAGGGGGGAAAAATGTTAACAGTTGTGTATCTCCGCTTCAAAAATATTTTTCAAAGCTGAATGTCAAACGCATTTCACTTAATAGGTGTAAATTACATTTTTTTTTTAAACGTGTCTATATAATGTAAATACTACATAGGCACTTTACAACTTCTCTCTTTACAAGTACCCTTAAAAAAAAAAAAAGGTATTAAAATCCCTAACAGGCGGCATTGGCTCCATATCTTCTCTAGCAGACTGGTCCTTGAAGTTGCTTCCCAGTTAGGGTCCATCCTCTCAATCTGTTTGTGGTAATGTGCGACAATGCGTGTTAAGTGCATTAGTACTATGCAGGAATGAATGGCACCATATCATTCCAGCACACTAAATGTGCATTGCCATTTGTTGTATTAATATGCTCGTTACCCTGCAGGACCATTCACACGGTTGTTTTAGTTCTGTGTGGTAACGTGTGTTGGCAAGATGCACATTGCCATTGGACTAGGTTGCAGTGCAATGCAGTAAAGTATGTGGCGGTGCACCCCCAAAAAATGAAGCATGCAGTTGTGCAAAGCGAATCTGGAAAATGTGATGGGGTACCATTCAGAATGAACACTACCACATTGCACCATCCTTGAAAGCACCTTTATTTAGGGAAGCCTATCCAACCTTTAAGCCTCGTACACACGCAACGATTATCGGCCGACCGATCGTCCCGACTTTTGTCCAGAGTGGTGTTTTGTTGGTTGGAATGTGCCTAGACTGCGCCGATTTTTTTCTTGGCCAACAAAAATCTACTTCAGAAGTGATGTCATGTGATGGTTTACTTTCCGTGTGTTTTTTCTTCTCTGAGCATGCCCAGTCTTGCTCATCAGATTTTTGTCTGCTGAAATCTGTACTGACTGACGGAAAATCGGCTGTTGTGTTGACGGCCAACAAAAATTTTATAGCATGCACACCAGATTTTTTTCGGCCGAAAAGTCGGAGTCGGTTGTCGAAAGCATCGTACTAACAAGCTGAAAATCGGCCGATCGGACGTTGGCCGAAAATTCCCGACCAATAATCGATGCGTGTGTACGAGGCATTACCTAAACACTGTACTTCGGCCACCTCCATCAGATCAGCCACCTCCCATCAGATCATCCCCTGCTCCCATTGCCTTTTGTAGTACATCCCCCTCCATTTAGGTTGTAAGTTCTATGAGCAGGGCCCTCCTATTCCTTCTGTATTGAACTATATTATAACTGTACTGTCCCTTTATATTGTAAAGTGCTGCACAAACTGTTGGTGCTGTATAAATCCTGTATTATAAGTAATTGCTCCAATACATGTAATGTGTATTGCATTACATAACATGCATTAGGCCCCATTCACACCTGCACAACACTTTGCGGTTTTTGGCACGGGACAGCATAGGGAAACCCATTCACTTGAATGGGCCTTCCTACATGCGACAAAGTAGGTCAAGTACCTTTTTTTGGTGCTGAGCGGAACATATTTTGTGCACGACAAACACAGGACTGTTACCTGCGATTGGGGTGCCTTTTAAGAAATAATGGCACCGTAAGCACGTTGCGAGTTTTGCCATGTTTTTAGCACCAGGAAATGCACCCAGAAATGGAACTCCTAGATGTAAATGTGGCCTTACCATAACATACAGTGTGACCGTGCAATGAGGAGGAGGATTTGTATAAGGTTGGCCACAAACTATACCAAGCATATGCCAAACTGGATCGGCATATACAACAGCGTGTTCCAGGTCCTGCCAATATCCAGCAACTTGACACAGCCATTGGAGAGGAGTGGACCAACATTCCACAGGCCACAAACCCCAACCTGATCAACTCTATGCGAAGGAGATGTGTTGCACTGCGTGAGGCAAATGGTGGTCACACCAGATACTGACTAGTTTTTGGACCCCCCCCCCCCCAATACAGTAAACTGCACCTTTGTGGCCAGCCTAAGGCACACCTGTGCAATAATCATGCTTTCTAATCAGCATCTTGATATGCCACACCTGTGAGGTGGATGAATTATCTTGGCAAAAGAGAAGTGCTCAATAATACAGATTTGGACAGATTTGTGGACAATATTTAAGAGAAATAGGCCTTTTGTGTACATAGAAAATGTCTTAGATCTTTGAGTTTGGCTCATGAAAAAATGGGGTTTTGCCCATTTGCAAAATTATAAACGCAACATTTTTGTTTTTGCACAAAAGTGTTGCATTTATAATTTTGCTAAATGTAACTTTGGATAGTTAGTACAGCGGCTCCGTTCAGAGCTGATTAAAAAAAACTCAGTGTGTACCAGGTTTTAAAGTTGTTCTAAAGTCAGAAGGTTTTTTTTTTATCTTAATGCATTCTATGCAATGAGATTAAAAAAAAAAACCTTCTGTGTGTGTACCAGCCCCTCTCATACTTATCTGAGCCCCATCTCAATCCAGTGATTGTTGCACGAGAGACTCTGCTGTTTGGGACTCTCCCTCCTGATTGGCTGAGACACACAGCGAGCGCCATTGGCTCCCGCTGCTGTAGTTTAAAGTCAGTAAGCCAGTGAGGAAAATGGTGGGCGTGGCTCCGTGTCTGAACAGACACATGGCGGTAACCGCTCAGGTGCCCCCATAGGAAGCTGCTTGCTGTGGGGGCACTCGGCAGGAGGGAGGGGCCAGGACCTCCAGCGATTCTATATAAAATGAGAATCACAATTTTTTTTGCTTAGTATAAAGATCACGATTCTCGGCGAAACATCATATTTCACATTATACAAAAAAATTGTAAAAAAAAAACTTTACTGTTTTTTAAATTCATAAGTGTATTTTTTTTTTTCCAAAAAATTTGCGTTTAAAATATCGCTGTGCAAATACAGTGTGACATAAAATATTGTAACAACCGCCATTTGTTTGGGGGTTCTAAGTAATTTTCTAGCAGAAATACGGTTTTTAACTTGTAAGCAAAAGTGTCAGAAAAAGGCTTGGTCTTTCAATGGTAAACTGCCCTCATTTACAGACCGAAGTTAAAGTGGAGTTCCACCCATTTTTAATAAATTGGATTACATAGATGTATGTAATCCCCTTTAAAATGACTTTTACCAATGGAAATTTTTTTTTTTTTTTGCTAGTAAATACCTTACTTTCTGCTTTATTTATCCTCTTCTCACTTCCGGGTCCGGTCGGCGATTACGTCTTTCGGTGATTCGCAGTGTGTGCTGGGATGTATCTCCGGGCATGAAATCTCGCATTATTACACAGGAGATGAGCTGCACTGCGTGCTCTGCCCCGCCTCCGCCCCGCCTCCTCTCAGTGAGCTGTATGTATGTATTGTATTGAGGCCGTGCTCCGCCCCGCCTCCTCTCAGTGAGCTCAGTGAGGATATAATGCTTTCAGTCCTCGCTCACAGAGGATAAATAAAGCAGAAAATAAGGTATTTACTAGCAAAAAAAAACTTTCCATTGGTAAAAGTAGTTTTAAAGGGGATTACATACATCTAAAGTCACTAAAATGGGTAGAACTCAACTTTAATTCCTTTGATCTAGAACCAAATGATACAATGTAAAACGTGTTTATAGTAATCTCTCAGTCCTTAGCAATGTTAATGATAAACATTTGCTGGAGGCTTTTTTTTTCTTTTTCTTTTTTTACAGCTGAGTGAACAGAGAACAGCTCTGCACTGTATGAATGGAGGAAATTCCGAATTAAGATCGTGGGGGGGGGGTGAATCAAGATCGCAATTTTTTTAACGATTAATTGTGCAGCTCTAGTCTTATGTAATATTCTAATTTTCTGAGATACTGAATTTTGGATTTTCACTAGCTGTAAGCCATAATCATCTAAAAAATTAAAAAAACAAATGCTTGCAATCTATCACTCTGTGTGTAATGAATTTATAAAATACATTTGTTTCACTTTTTGAATTGAATTACTGAAATAAATCAATTGTTTGATATTCACATTTTTTGAGGTGTACCTGTACAATCTTGCTACCGAACAACCTTTTCCCACCAAAGGCTGATGTTCACACATTCCTGTCTGGCAAGTAATGTCAGTTTTTGCTTTTTGGATAAAAGCTGTGATTTTGTAATCAGTACAGATGTAGATAATCCACATCATAGTACACCAGGATGATTTTGTACATGTCAGTAAAATACACTTACTAGCATTATTTGTGCGGATTATCAGTGTTCAGGCATTCGCGGCACCCTACACGCCCAGAAGAAGCATCCTGTCCCTGCGTTCCAGCATCCCACATTTACACTTTTCACCTTGTGGCCGCCTGCATCTCATCCGTTCACCCATCGTCCAGATTTTGTACACCAAGCCCTGGACAGTGTTGCATGCTGGAGCCGAACTTCAGCATAGCCATGGCTCTCCCATTCACCTCTATGGATCCCGTAGTTGTGCCTACACATTGGAGTACAGGTGCTTGGGAGTAAAATCAAATATAATTGATCAGCAGATTGCTGGGCTGTGTAAATCACCTGGGGTTTGCTGGGCTGTGTAAATCACCTGGGGTTTGCTGGGCTGTGTAAATCACCTGGGGTTTGCTGGGCTGTGTAAATCACCTGGGGTTTGCTGGGCTGTGTAAATCACCTGGGGTTTGCTGGGCTGTGTAAATCACCTGGGGTTTGCTGGGCTGTGTAAATCACCTGGGGTTTGCTGGGCTGTGTAAATCACCTGGGGTTTGCTGGGCTGTGTAAATCACCTGGGGTTTGCTGGGCTGTGTAAATCATCTGGGGTTTGCTGGGCTGTGTAAATCATCTGGGGTTTGCTGGGCTGTGTAAATCACCTGGGGTTTGCTGGGCTGTGTAAATCACCTGGGGTTTGCTGGGCTGTGTAAATCACCTGGGGTTTGCTGGGCTGTGTAAATCACCTGGGGTTTGCTGGGCTGTGTAAATCACCTGGGGTTTGCTGGGCTGTGTAAATCACCTGGGGTTTGCTGGGCTGTGTAAATCACCTGGGGTTTGCTGGGCTGTGTAAATCACCTGGGGTTTGCTGGGCTGTGTAAATCACCTGGGGTTTGCTGGGCTGTGTAAATCACCTGGGGTTTGCTGGGCTGTGTAAATCACCTGGGGTTTGCTGGGCTGTGTAAATCACCTGGGGTTTGCTGGGCTGTGTAAATCACCTGGGGTTTGCTGGGCTGTGTAAATCACCTGGGGTTTGCTGGGCTGTGTAAATCACCTGGGGTTTGCTGGGCTGTGTAAATCACCTGGGGTTTGCTGGGCTGTGTAAATCACCTGGGGTTTGCTGGGCTGTGTAAATCACCTGGGGTTTGCTGGGCTGTGTAAATCACCTGGGGTTTGCTGGGCTGTGTAAATCACCTGGGGTTTGCTGGGCTGTGTAAATCACCTGGGGTTTGCTGGGCTGTGTAAATCACCTGGGGTTTGCTGGGCTGTGTAAATCACCTGGGGTTTGCTGGGCTGTGTAAATCACCTGGGGTTTGCTGGGCTGTGTAAATCACCTGGGGTTTGCTGGGCTGTGTAAATCACCTGGGGTTTGCTGGGCTGTGTAAATCACCTGGGGTTTGCTGGGCTGTGTAAATCACCTGGGGTTTGCTGGGCTGTGTAAATCACCTGGGGTTTGCTGGGCTGTGTAAATCACCTGGGGTTTGCTGGGCTGTGTAAATCACCTGGGGTTTGCTGGGCTGTGTAAATCACCTGGGGTTTGCTGGGCTGTGTAAATCACCTGGGGTTTGCTGGGCTGTGTAAATCACCTGGGGTTTGCTGGGCTGTGTAAATCACCTGGGGTTTGCTGGGCTGTGTAAATCATCTGCGGTTTGCTGGGCTGTGTAAATCACCTGGGGTTTGCTGGGCTGTGTAAATCACCTGGGGTTTGCTGGGCTGTGTAAATCACCTGGGGTTTGATGGATAACGATGTGAACGTGGAAGTGGTCAATTTAGGTGGGACTGAAGGTAGAGAGATGATTTCTCTTCTCTCACCTACTTAAAGTGGACTTTTCAATATCTTAACAAGGATGCATGAAGAATATTTGTATTTTTTTTATTACAGGCATTTATATGGCTCACATCAGCCCCTGCCCCAAAGGAGCTTACAATCTAAAGTCCCAAACTCACATCACGGCAATCTCTTGGCATACACATAATGGTCTACAGTAAGCCAAGAAGACACATCCTCAATAATTCATAATACCCCCAGAAATCCATAAAGAAAGTTGTGTTTTTTAAGGCACCCAACCAAAAAGAAAATCAAGCTAAAATTGTAAAGCAATCAACTTTATTAAATATTATATAAAAACAAGGCTGATCTAGAAGATTTATAATGCTATTGTTACACCACCAATCCAAAACCATGTTACATCAATACAATTTTACAATCAATTCGATTTTTACTGATTGTTACATATGAGTCCAACGCGTTTCATTTTTTAAAGAATTTTTATGAGGGAGAGATAGGTGGTCAGTCTGGAACAGAGATACAGATATCAAAAGCATATTCCGTATATGCATCACAATAATACTCATACCTCGATCATTACAAGAACGTACAGTGTCAATGTCAACTATATAGACAGTCGGCCCAAAACCTGTAGTATCCATAGATTACCAGAGACCTACACAGCGGACTCATAAAGGGGACACAAGGAGTCCCCGCTACTATATGATATCTGGGCATCTAAAAATATACAATTTATTATTTATTTTTTTTCCAAAAACTTTTCCATTTATCAATAAAAAGCCATCTTTGATCTCCAGTCCGGTGATTTTGCACAAGCTGAGATAATGTCATCAGTTTGCTGCAGGCAGAAGGAAGCAAGGGTAGGTGTATCCCTTTAGAGAACTGTAGAGGTCCCCTTTAGGCCTATTTTACAGTTGTGTAACTTGTCCTGCAACTTGGGACTGCAAAGTCACATGACAAGTCATACCCCATGATTTCCAATGAGTACCATTCATATCTGTGCAACTTCAAGTTGGTAATGACATTCTTAAAGTGGTAGTAAAGTCTTTTTTGGCACTTGTACCTACAGGTAAGCCTAAAATAAGACTTACCTGTAGGTAAAGTAAATATCTCCTAAACCTGCACAGTTTAGGAGATATTCACACTGCATGATGCTGGTGATGTCACTGGTGCATGGGCTCTGAAGGAATGGCATACTTGTGCCATCCCTTCAGAGCTCTGTGACTCCCGCGCCCATGCGCTGGAGTGAAGCCATTGCGGCGCGGCCAATCAACAATGGCTTTCTTCTTGCCACTCTTCCATAAAGGGCAGATTTGTGGAGTGCACGACTAATAGTTGTCCTGTGGACAGTTTCTCCCACCTGAGCTGTGGATCTCTGCAGTTCCTCCAGAGTTCCCATGGGCCTCTTGGCTGCTTCTCTGATTAATGCTCTCCTTGCCCGGCCAGTCAGTTTAGGTGGACGGCCATGTCTTGGTAGGTTTGCAGTTGGGCCATACCCTTTCCATTTTCAGATGATGGGTTGAACAGTGATTAGTGAGATGTTCAAAGCTTGGTATATTTTTTTTTAACCTAACTCTGTTTTAAACTTCTCCATAACTTTATTCCTGACCTGTCTGGTGTCTTCCTTGGCCTTCATGATGCTGTTTGTTCACTAAGGTTCTCTAACAAACCTCTGGGGGCTTCACAGAACAACTGTATTTATACAGAGAATAAATTGCACACACATGGACTCTATTTACTAGTTAGGTGACTTCTGAAGGCAACTGGTTCCACTAGATCAGGAGTCTTCAAACTATTTCCCTCCAGTTGTTCAGGAACTACAATTCCCATCATGCCTAGTCATGTCTGTGAATGTCAGAGTTTTACAATGCCTCATGGGATGTGTAGTTCTGCAACAGCTGGAGGGCTTTAGTTTGAGGATCCCTGCACTAGATTTTAGTTGGAGTTATCAGAGTAAAGGGGGCTGAATACAAATGCACGCCACACTTTTCAGATATTTATTTGTAAAACAAATTTTGAAAACCATTTATCATTTACCTTCCACTTCACAATTATGTGCCACTTTGTGTTGGTCTATCCCATAAAATCCCAATAAAATACGTTTAGGTTTTTTTGTAACATGACAAAATGTGGACAATTTCAAGGGGTATGAATACTTTTTAAAGGCAATGTATGCACATATATTGACTTGATGGGTGGATGTCATTCTGGAGGAGACTTTATTTGCCTACAGACCACCCTAGGCAATGCCCACATGTGATGCAATGAGATGTAATCCAGTGAATGAAAGGGGCAGGCTACGGACAGTCAGGTTGGGGAGTAAAGCCCCGTACACACGTACCGATTGTCGGCCGAAAAGATTCGGCCGACGACCGATCGGCCGATTGTAGGCTTGTTAGTATGATGCTTCCGACAGCCGACAGCGCACTTTCGGCCGAACAGAATCTGTCGTACAAGCATTAAAATTTTTGTATGCCGACACCAGAACGGCCGATTGTTCGCCAGTCAGTACAGATTTCGGCCGACAGACAGCAGATTTGCAAGACTGGGCATGCTCAGAAAAGAAAAAACACAGGGAAAGTTAACCATCACATGACATCACTTCTGCAGTCGGCTGTTGTTGGCCGACAAAATTCGTGTGCAGTCTTTTGCACTTTTCAGCGGACACGACAGCCCGGGGACAAAAGACGGCCGATCGTTCAGCCGACGATCGGTACGTGTGTACGGGGCTTAAAGGGCTTGGATGATCCTGGATGTCTTCTAGCCACAAAATGGGGTAGGCAGCTTCTAATGCACACTGTGAGAAGCTCACAGTGTGCAGTGAAATCAGAGTCAGCCATTGCAGTCCTGAAGAGGAGCCTGTATAACTGTATAAGCCTGAAGGGAAGGCTGGAGTCCTGTGTTAACAATGGCATGTGTCAGTCAGCCCTTCTCTGTACTGTCTTGTAGATAGGGAGCCGTGTCCATATCACTGCTCAGGTGGAGCAGGCGTCAGCTTGTACCATGAACAAACGCAGCGAGAAGATTACAGTGTTATGAATGTGTCATTGTGCTCTGGATGTGGGAATGTCTTGTGCTGGGGGGGGGGTATGAATACACGGCTCCCGCCTGCATGCTCTGCGCATAGCTGGCAGTGTAAACACACAGAGCTGTTTTGTTTTGCACATTGGAGCTGGTTGCTGTCATCCCTCCACACAGGTTTGTCCTGCTTCATACCTGCACTGCATACCTGCATGTCATTGATGCGACCCATAGACTTCGTCCTCTGTGTACCAACACTATCTAGCCACAGCCAGGGGCCCCATTACCGCCATTTAAAGGGCAAGCTGATGATGAGATATCCTCCTTTCAACGCAGCCGAGGTTGACGAATGACTTATTCGACTTTTGGAGTGTCTGAAGTGGCAAAATCAAACATGACATCTGATGCAGTCTATCGCTAGCATTAAAAAGTGTGACCAAAGCTTTTCGGGTCATACTTCTCTTGTAGGTCACACAAATGTGTACCTACGCCTAGTACACACTATTGGAAAATCGGGTGACAATATCCATATTCTGAACAATAGTTTATTTTACTGTTCGACAGTTACCTGCTTTTGAGAGCCGGTATAGACTGTTTAGACCAGGGGTGTCCAAACTATGGCCCTCCAGCTGTTCAGGAACTACGATTCCCATCATGCCTAGTTATGTCTGAATGTCAGAGATTTACAATGCCTCATGGGAATTGTAGTTCCTGAACAGCTGGAGGGCCATAGTTTGGACACCCCTGGTTTAGACAAATATTTCCGAAAGGGGCATGTTGAAATATATTGTTATCCTAACGCCCAATTTACATTTAGCTAGTACAGTATTCGTCCTATAATAATCAAATGAGGAAGTCCACGCATGATTACAAACAGACCACAGACTAAACTTAGACCATAGCTACATACATGGGAGGTTGTCCGAGAATTTTCTCACCATTTTAGGCATTCTCGTTTTCAACATGGGACGAAAACATGGAAAGCTGCAAACAATCGTTTGCCCGAATTTCTAATAGTGTTTACTAGGCTCTACTTGTGCTTTTCTGTGACCCGGAATAGGCTGACAGTGGGCTAAAGTCTGCTGTCGGCTGATGCCACCGATCCGCTCCAGGCTCTGCAAGGATCCTGACCATATTGTCAGGATCCACCCAGATGCCTGGCAGTAATACACTGCTGTGCATTGTGGTGGGCTGCCTTTCAAAACAAGTACGTGCACTTTAGGGCGCACATCACATGTTAATGCGTTGAATCCCCGTACGTTAACTAAGGTTCTACCTTAAAGTGGGCCTTCACCCCCCCCCCCCCCCACACTCACGCCTCCTTTCACAATATGAATCTGCGTTTTTTTTTTTTTTTTTTCTGCTTTATTCGATCTTTAGGCCCAATGCACACAGGGCATGTTTTGTTTTCCCTCCCCTGGCCGCCTTTGCTTTTGGGGAGGAAAACGCAGCTGAAAAAAATTTGCCTAAAGCCACACGTTGCATGCCCATGAGTGTGCTTTTGGCGTTAATGCTTCTATTGGCCTGAATAACAATTTATTCTGGCCGTTTTTCCAAAAGGCTCCATTCCTGAACGCACTTGGTGGTGCATTGCTTTTTCTTTTTCTGCCTCTAAACGATCTTAGCTCTAGATGCCTTTAAATGCCTATGTGTGCACAGACACATAGGCTAACATAGAGGGGTGTTTAAAGGCAGAAAAAAAAAAACATCGCCTGTAAAATCAGCTTTTTTGGGATCCTGTATGAGAAGAGGCAGCTGGCTTCCAATAACTGAGGATTACCAAGATGGCGGCGCAGCACCCAGGCTGCTACATCTGTTCAGTAAGTTACAGCAGGGCAGCACTGGATCCGCTGGGCAGGTGTGTATCTGAATCAAGAAAAAGCCTGGATAAAAGGAAAATGGGGATTAAAAAAAATTACAGAGGAGCGAGTGAAGTTCCTCTTTAAATTATGTCATGGAGGCTTTAAGATATTTAAAAAGCATAGTAAAAAAAAAAAAAAAATAATAATTTATCAGTATGAAAAAATTATTAAAGAAAAATATAACTTTGGTTTTGATGCGTTGGCAATAGGTACTAGCAGGCCTTGGTGAATGGCTATCAACTCTATACACTCACTCCAAATCCTAAATTCCATTAAAAACGCACATTGATAGCACTTGATAATGCACGTTAAAAGTGCCAATGCACCAGCTTACTGCACCTCTTCCTAAAAACACATAGCTATAAACGGGCCCTCCATGATCGAAAGGAAGGGGTTTCCAATGTTGATCTTCTTACAAATATACTTGTTCCCTGGCCTTTCATGCTGATCCTTTGGCTTCATTTATATTCTAAACCAGGGATCCTCAAACTACGGCCCTCCAGCTGTTGCGGAACTACACATCCCATGAGGCATTGTAAAACTCTGACATTCACAGACCTGACTAGGCATGATGGGAATTGTAGTTCCTGAACAACTGGAGGGCCATAGTTTGAAGACCCCTGGTCTAAACCTCTGACCTAAAATAAGTACTTAGGATTTCTGCAGGCCTGGTGCGGGCCAGAAAGTTTTGAAACTGTTGGATCAGCATGACTGGGAAACCAGTTTAACTGAGGTTTTTTTTTTTTTTTTACCTTTTCATTGCAAGTGGGTTTTTGGCGTCGAGTAGTTTGAACCTTAGAAGTTTGGATTCCACATAAAGAGTTAACACTTCATCTTTGTTAGAAACTCTGAAATAAGTTTTCTAAAAATGTTAGTGCGTCCGCTTTCGTACGCAGAATTGAGTTTAGACAGGCCAAGTCCGGCCCAGCTCTGGAGAAGGTTAAACGGGCAAGCTTGCGATTACCACAGCCGGTGACGCTGAAAGGCCGCAAAGCGATTTGCTAGAAAGCGAGTGTGTGAGATGAAGTAGGGAGCCGTGTCTCTCTCACATCATATCCATATAAGGGCACAGACAGACCCCGCTCGACTGGTGGAATCTTACATTTTTTGTATGCTGCTTGAAGCAGACAGATTAGTTATTTTGGGTATAAGGTCGTGTTCCAATTACACTCTCCTCCCAAGGCATTTGTTTTGGGGAAATTTAAGGAGAAAAAGAAGTTAACCCTGACTCTCCAGTGAAAAGCCAGAGTTCTTTCTCATTTTATTACAAAAAAAGATTGGTCCGCTTTACATTGACATTTCAACAGTATGGATGAAGCACTATAGAAGGTGAAGCCATAAAGAGGTCCCCTGCAGTGAATGTCACAAGGACATCTCCACTATAGAAAGAGGAACCATGAAGAGGTCCTCCTTAGTGGATGTCACAAGGATGGCTCCACTATAGACAGAGGACCCATAAAGAAGCCCCCCTCAATGGATGCCACAAGTAGTCTCCACTATAGAAAGAGGAACCATGAAGAGGTCCTCCTCAGTGGATGTCACAAGAACATCTCCATTCTAAAAAGAGGAACCATAAAGAGGTCCTCAGTGGATGTCACAAGGACGGCTCCACTATAGACAGAGGACCCATAAAGAAGCCTCCCTCAATGGATGTCACAAGTAGTCTCCACTATAGAAAGAGGAGCCACGAAGAGGTCCTCCTCAGTGGATGTCACAAGGACATCTCCACTATAGAAAGGGGAACCATGAAGAGGTCCTCCTTAGTGGATGTCACAAGGATGGCTCCACTATAGACAGAGGACCCATAAAGAGGACCCCCTCAATGGATGTCACAAGTAGTCTTCACTATAGAAAGAGGAACCACAAAGAGGTCCTCCTTAGTGGATGCCACAAGAACATCTCCATTCTAAAAAGAGGAACCATAAAGAGGTCCTCCTCGGTGGATGTCACAAGGACATCTCCACTATAGAGAGAGGAACCATGAAGAGGTCGTCCTCAATAGCTTTCACAAGGATGTCTCCTTTAAAGAGAGGAACCCAGAAGAGGTCCTCTTCAATGGATATCACAAGGACATCCCCCACCTGGTATTTCAAATAGCAGTCAGCGGAAGATCGAGCCACGCAACACTTTTGCAGAATGTCATTTAAAAGTTTCTACATTTTTTTTACGTTTTAGGTTTATTTTTACATTTTAGATTTATCTTCCAACTGTGCAAGCTGGAGACATGCTGAGCAATGGAAATGGCTTTTGGACGACCCTTGTGTTGGGTCACAAGACTCAACAAGAGTCATTTTCCTGTCCATGGCAATATATCAGTTGTCATCCTAACAGACTGCTGCAGTTAGTGTAGTCAGCCAGTAAAATCTCATGAAGTCTTTAGGTTTAAGCAGAGATTAAAAAAAAAAGAAAAAACCTTCCTTTGATGCCACCCATCCCTGCCGCCTTAGTCTGCCAGTGTAGAGATGAGTAATCTGTCATATGCATGCAAGAGTGTGGACTATGACAACCCTTGCCACACCCCTCCTCCATTCATTGAAGCCGTACTGTAGCTTCCATAAATGAAAAGTGCCCTTTAAAATAGAGGACAGATAGATGAATGAAAGGTCATCCTCCATTCACAGATCGCGTTTCATTTATGGAAGATATAGTACAGTTTCCGTAAATTGAGGAGGAGGATGAAAATGGTGGACATGGTCAGGATTTTTGCATACTTATCATATTAAGGCTCCGTTCACATGTAGGCGTTTTGGGGCGTTTTTGGGGAGTTTTTCGGTTTTAGGATCAGCTCTCAAAACGCCCAACAAGACAAATCCTATTCATTTCAATGGCCCCTGTTCACATCTGAGCGTTTTGACGCTGTGAGCAAAACGCCCAACGCTCAAAGTACATGAGCTTCTTTTTGGGCAGATTACAGGCGTTTTCCATTGGTCTCTATTCAATCTAAAAACGCCTGCACAAAAAACGCCTGTTTGAAATGAATAGGATTTGTCTTGTTGGGCGTTTTTGAGAGCTGATCCTAGAGCAGAAAAACTCCCCAAAAACGCCCCAAAACGCCTACATGTGAACAGACCCTTAGCAGAACAGCTGAGCCGGGGATGTGCTCCTGGGCATGCTCCTGGGCGTGCTCCTGATGAGAGCCAGTGGTACAGGGAAAGTTTAGAGCAGCATAGCTACTATCCGTTCCACCAGCTCTTGTCACCCTGTCACATGGGCTTCCAACATAGACTCCATGCAGGCCCTGCCAGCACTCATTACACAGGCATGTTCCACAGTTATCACCATCCGAAACCCTGCCTTAAGCAAGGACTTGCAAAAAGTGCATTTAGTGAAGAAATGGCTTCAAAGAGGTTGTAGGAGATCCCCAGCACACATATGTAACATAAGAAGTGAAAACAAATAAACTAAATGCCATTCAGTCAAGGTTTACATTTACTTTTATTTTCTGTATTTTTTTTTTATTTTTTATTGTGAAGCTCAAGGCTTTACGTTTTCTTAAGAAATGTCTCTTCTTATGAATTTTACTGATATATACTGAGGCTATTTATGACGTCGACCTGTCAAACAATGTCAGAAAATGGTTCCTGGTTATTCTCTTTTTTGTTTTATATTTTGTGACATCCGTTTCTAGTGATCAGTTCTTGGGCTCCCAACCTGTGCCCAGCATGTAAATTTCGAGCTGTGTGTAGATCGAATTCTGTTGAACGGAACTGCTAAAAAACTAATTTGATCAGCCATTAAGCAGAGCACTGTTGCATTTCTTCACTGGTATTGGGGATCTTTGCAGGCACTGTGGTTTTCTTCTACAACCCAAAAGCATCTTGGTCAGTTAATGGACTTCCATCAAAACTCTCTACACTGTTTCCTGATAGCAATGCAGATAGTAGAATTTGAGGACCGGAACTCTGAAATCTGTTACCAAAAATGTCAAGCGGAGGACAAAGGACAAGTCACTGGTACTGTATTCTCTATATCTGGTCTTTTCCCTATTTCTGACTTACCATGTGTGTGTCTGGGGAGGCAGCCAACTTGGAAGAGGAGCAGCGCTTTGCCTCTTCATATCAGAGCTCCCTCACTAATGACTGGTGGGGAGCAACAGGTGAGGGTGGAATAAGCACAGATTCATAGAATGAATGAAGCAGAAGTGGGGAGATCCTGGTACTATTCCTCAGGTACAGCTTCTTCTCCAGCACAGAGAACGATGGGCAACACAGTGGTGGCATCACCAAATCATACTCCAAATCCTGTAAGACCAAAAGCCAGAGGCACATATACGGCCATGAGGCTCAAATTAATGGACTGCATAGATACTGCTATTTTTAAGCAGGGTACACACTAGTAGAAAATCTGCCGAAAATTCCCGCCCCGATGTGAAATCGTCCGATTTTCGCCTAGTGTGTACACAACTTTCAGCAGCCGATCCCGACATTTTCAACGAAAAAAAACGGAGGGACAAACACCAAAATTTTTTTCGCCCGTCTTCAGCACGACCAATTTTCGTTTAATGTGTACACAGTACGTCCGGGAAAAATCGTCAGTTATCCGTAAATAGTTCCTGAAGTCATCAGGATTGTTCTCTTTCAATTCCCTCAATAGTGACATATGAGAGAACTGGTCACGATTCAGCAGCCACCTCTTGCACCATGTCTCCTCCTCTTCATCTTCCCTTTCTGCTGCCTTTGGATAGCCAGGACTCCAAGACCAAGTATAGCAAGGGTCTCGGATGTTTCGATCTCCATCTTCCAAGATCGTTGTATAAAGAAAAAGGTGATAAGTCTCGAAGATTCTAAAAAAATCAGAGGCGCAGTTTCACAAATGATCCGAGAACAAAAGCCACGTCACATCCAGAAGAAGGAAGGCGTGGCCTCGGGGGTCACACGTATACGTACTTACATCACACTCTACGAACAAAACGTCAACAAAAAAAAACATAAATCGGACGAGAAATTTCATGAACATTATGCACTGTCAACTAAAAACGGTTGTGAACGTGAGCATGAGAGAGAAAAATCGGAGGATATTTCGTCCGATTTTCGTCAAGTGTGTACAGCCCTTTAGGAGGGTTTCTGCTATATATCAAGCACAAACAAAGCAAACAACCTCCTGTGATCAAGGTGGACGTTCTGGCAATGGGGGAACCTTAGATCTTCAATACCTTGAAGCTAAGCAATACTATGCAGCCACCTGAGGACTGGGGAAGCCCAAAAGGAACACTGGAAAAACAAAAACCGAGCGCGCACCAGCCTTGCACACTACCTTTTATAAATTCTTATATTGAAGAAATAAAACAGATGCGTACTCACAAACAACATATGCTATCAAGCTCCTCAATATCTGCAGTACCCCGCATCGCTTGGTTCACTGCACTAATCCCAGCGTAGGGAAGACCCTTCAAATGTATGATGCGTTTCTTATGGTAGGTCCCCTCTTTTTTAGAGCCCCTTAAGCACAGCCTTTCTAAACCAGTGTTCCTCCAGAGATTGCTAGGGGTTCCTCAAGCAATTAGCAACTTCTGCCTCTCCGATAAGAAACCACTGACACCAGGGGCGTAACTACAGGGGTTGCAGGGGTTGCAATCGCTACCGGGCCCCATGCTCCAGGGGGCCCGGTAGCAAACCAGTGGGTGAACTTCCAGGATCTCAAAGGTCACACTTGCGACCGGGCACTGGCATTGCACCACTGTGGGGAGGCCCCAAGATTGCAGGAAGGGGGCCCACTGCAGAACTTGTGAAAGGATCCTGCTGCGGGGCCATGCAACGAGAGTAAAGAGCCCCAGGATCAGTGGGAAGAGCCCCGGGCTTGAAGGGAAGGGCCCCGGCCAGGGGTCTGGGGGGCCCTTCATGGTTTCTTGCATCGGGGCCCTGAAGATTCTAGTTACGCCTCTGACTGACACCAATAATGGTTTTCGTTATCTGTAAGGGGGACATTCTTCCCAATGGCCACAAATATAAGGAGTGTTCTTCCCTCTGGCCCTCATGCTAATGTCGTGGAAGCTCTAGATGTAGTAATTATTAGCAGGGGTTCCCTGAGACTGGAACGTTATTTCAAGGATTCCTCAATGTTAAAAAGGTTGAGAGAGGCTGCTATAGCACTACTGTGTCTGATAATGGGAAAGTCTATGACTTCAGTAGGATCCATTGGGGTCTGACTAAGTTGCTGCTTACCCAGCATTTTACCAACCTGGTCGGTAAAAATTGGACTTGACTTTAGTCAAAAAGAAAAAAAAATGATAGGGCTGGTATTTTTTCCAGAAAAGGTCTTCAGTACCCCATGCCACAGAAATGTGACTAGTCTCCAGTAACCCGATACGTTCAACAAAGCGGTGTGGGGTCACCTGCAGCATTTTTCTTTTCACCCAACCCTGAACTTTCTTGCCCTTTGTTTTTATTTTGAGCCAACGTGAACTTTCCCGCCCTGGTGCCCTCCATCAATCTCTCTCTTCTTGGTGAGGTGTTCTGTACACTGTTTACCAGCAGGCGTGTCGTAGTCCTCTTGTTGCTGGAGAAGCTCCAGTCCCTCTACATTTCCATAGAAATAATAACCCCTCTGTCCTGTGAGGAAACATAGAAATAGCCTTGGGGGGGGGGGGGGGGGGGCATATATTATAAGGAAATCACAGAGGAGATTGCTTGCTGGCAGCTTACTGTTCACAGTAAAAACAGACCATTAATAAATCCATGTAGAACTGGCATTGCCGGTGCTGACTTCAGATCTCCTACGGTCCCGGGCTCATTCTGAAACTTGATTTATGTGGTAGTTGTATTCATCACTTCTCCTGGTTTTCATGTGTAAACCCAGCTGTGTAGTTTAGTAGGAAGTGGTGACATGACTTTGGCTTCCCCCCTTAGGGAATGCGATTTTCTCCATTAAATGGCTTCCTGCATTTGGCTTCAAGAGTGAGAAAAAAAAAATAACTTTGCTTTGAATGTTAGTGTATGGCAAGCCAAAAACGTTGTTCTTGTTTGGGTAGAATGGGGAAGGATTTGATTGCCTTACAGGTTTTACTGTTATCTGGGGCTCCATTAGAGAGATTTATCATCACTTCCTGTCCTGGTGACAACGGTTTCATTAGACAGGAAGTGAAGGAGAAATCTGAAAAAGAGAGATGCAAAAACTAAACCCGTTAGAGGGTTCAATCTGCTAAAGAAAAGCATTTTTATTTCTGTCTGTTCTGATGGAGGGTTCTCCTAATTTCCTGGTTGGTGAAACTGCAGTTAGCAGGACACCAAGTGGGTGTCGCTCCCACCCACATGGAGTTTATGTAAAAAAAAACCCTGCTGCTTCAGACGCAAGTACTACATCCACAGCTGTGAAAGGATCAAATGCATACTAGCATAAACCGTAAACTGTGATTTACGTGGACCTAACGTTGGAACTATATGTTGTCGTATTAAGTCTATGCATTCTATGTAATGTGGAAATTTAACACTTCCAGGTATCTACCCCCCCCCCTACCCCCCCTCGTAGAGAAAAAAGAACTCCCCCTGACAATGCCTACATCTGTTTTTCTCTCCAGGTCGGAGCCATCTTTGTTCAGGCATTATCCAGGGTCACCATCTACTTCCTGGACTGCGATGCCGACTCAATCAGCCCCAGCTGCAGCCTCACACCGTTTTGACTTGATACAAATATAAAATGTGTTTAATCCTGCAGGAGAGTAGACTAAGGAAATGCCTCTCCCTGTCTGCAGCAGACTAATGACATAATCTCCATCTAGGCCAAGTCACTACGAATGAAGATCAGGGACGGCTTTTTAACCTCTACCCATCCGCGCTATAGCCGAAAAATGACTACAGCGCGGACCTTAATTGCCGGGAGGGCGTCATGTACATCCCCCTGTGCATGAGCTGCCTGTGAGCTCCCTGCGGAGCGTGGAGGGCTTGCGCTGTAATCAGTGAGTCCATGAGACTCGGCTGATCACAGATCTGAATAAGGGGCCGGTGCAGGGCCCCTTACCACGTGATCAGCTGTCAGCCAATGACAGTTGATCACGTGATGTAAACAGCAGCCAGGGCTGTCAGCGTGAGGAGAAAAAAAAAGCTGATCGCCAGCTGCTGTCAGAGGGACATCGGCCCCGAAGAGTAGAGGAGCATCTGTGCCTCACTGCCACCTATCAGTGCCAATCAGTGTCCCATCATCAGTGCTGCCTATCCGTGTCACCTACCAGTGTCTATCATTACCGATTAGTGCCACCTATTAGTGCCCATCAGTGCCACATATTAGTGCCACCTACCAGTGCTCTTCAGTGCTGCCCATCGGTGCCACTCATCAGTGCCACCTCTGTGTCCACCAGTGACGTCTTATCAGTGCCCATCAGTGCAGCCTATCAGTGGCACCTCATCAGCACACATCAATGAAGGAAAAAAATTACCTGTTTTCAAAATGTTATAACAAACTATAAAAACTGAGAATTGGCCTGGACAGGGGAGGGGGTTTAAGTGCCCAGTAGGCAAGTGGTTAAATCATAAAAAATCATAACTTTCTTTTAAAATTATACTGTTGCTGTATAGTATAAGATGTCAGGAATTTTTTCATGCAAGCTTGTAAAGTTACCAAAAAGTCTATTTTTGTTAATAAAATATGTGTGCCAAAAGTCATGTGAAAAACCATTTTTTATCTGGCTCAGTGCATCTGTGGGGATTTGGGCCCACTTAGCCGAAAGAAGTTGGGTACTGATGTTGGGATGCGAAAAAAAACAGGCTGCAGGCGGCGGTGCAATTCAACCAGTCAGTGATTAGTAATGGTTGAGGTCAGGACTACTCAAGTTCCTCCACCCCAAACTCATCAAACCATGTCTTTAATGGTGATGTTGGATGAGAGAACCTGGCTCATGCCAGTTTATCATAAAATAGAGTTGAGGTCAGGACTATGTGTAGGATACTCCAGTTCCTCTTCACCAAACTGGCCTTCACCTTCACAGAAAAGAACCTTCACCAAACAGTTACCACAAGGTTGGAAGGACACAATTGTTTAGAATGTTTTTGTAAGCTGTTGTAATAACAGTACCCTTCACTGGAGACACCTGAATTCCATGGTTTTGGAGGATCTACATATGCATTGGCCATTTGGGGTAGCTTATCATATTTCTTAACAAATAATATCTCTTTGTTTCGTTATCAATACAGTAAAAAGCAATAGGTAAAAACTCCATCAAATAGCCTTTTGCTAAAGCCTCGTACACACGCAACGATTGTTGGCCGACCGATCTGCCGTCTTTTGTCCAGTGTTGTTGTGTTGGTTGAAATGTGCTCTAGACTGCACACAAATTTTATCGGCCAACAAAAAACAACTTCAGAAGTGATGTCATGTTCTGGTTTACTTTCCGTGTGTTTTTTCTTCTCTGAGCATGCCCAATCTTGCTCATCGGATTTTTGTCTGCCGAAATCTGTACTGACTGACGGAAAATCTGCCGTTCTGTTGACGTCAAACAAAAATTTTATAGCATGCACACCAGATTTTGTTCGGCCGAAAAGTCGCAGTCGGTTGTTGGAAGCATCATACTAACAAGCCGAAAATCGGCCGATCGGACGTTGGCTGAAAATTCACGGCCAACAATCGTTGCGTGTGTACGAGGCTTTAGACTCTGTAAAGGTTGCAGCTTCTAAATCTGGAGATGAAGTGGAGCAGAAACCCCGGATGAAGCCCCCGCAGCCCTTCGAGTCGTGTAAGCAGGAATCATTCAGCGGCCTTTCATCTCCCGTGCTTTGAGGCCTGTGAGTTGGATTACAATAATGAGGGCTTTATTCGCCGCTCTCCGCCTCCCGTCTTGCTCTTTTTCGTCTCCCCCCTGCACAGGGGGAAACTTTTTGTCATTCAGCCCGGGTCTTCTTTCCAAGTGGGTCTGCAGGAGTACAGCCCGGGTTCTTGGCTGCTCTAGTGTGAGAGAAGAGCGGCCCCGCAGGCTTTGTACACACTGCAGCTTTCCCCAGCATTGACCTTTTCCTAGAAGCAAGGCGTCGTGTGATACAACAAGGCACCGGGAATGCGCAGCCCTCTGTAGCGCCTCTCATGCATGACACAGACTTGTAGCATCTGGTACAATTCAATAAAACCGGTTCACCCGGTTTCTTCTCTTGTTTGCGAGACACATCATCTTCGTTCTCCTCGGTGTGGTGAAGATTGGTGCAGAGTAACTGTGCTGAGATGGCCTCTAATTGGCCTTTACATTGTCGCCTTCTTTATTAGTTTGCATAGCAATGTTCTTTATAATCTTATCTAGGTTATCTGCCTTGTAATTTAGTGTGAGGACACCAACCTCCCCCCTGCCAGGCTCCATTTGGGTTTCTGTCTTTGCAGTAATACATATAGGTGAAACCTTTCATTCCATACGGTACTTCCTTACCCGTACCCTGTAATCAGTAACACAAACAGATGAGCAAACGTTTCAAGCACTACCTCTCCCATAAAGTCTATTTATAAAGTCATTTTTTTTGTTTTTAATAGAGGACATGTCTTCTTCTCAAAGGAGGAAAGTTCAAAACGAATCTTAACACGGCGCTATTGTGCCACACGCTTCCACTGCATGTATAATCACGGACTTTAACCACCTAAGCCCCGGAAGATTTTACCCCCTTCCTGACCAGGGCCTATTTTGCGATTCGGCACTGCGTGACTTTAACGGACAATTGCGCGGTCGTGCGACGCTGTACCTAAACAAATTTGATGTCCTTTTTTTTCCCACAAACAGAGCTTTCTTTTGGTGGTATTTGATCACCTGTGCGATTTTTTTTTTTTTTTTTTTTGATCATGCGCTATAAACAAAAAAAGAGCATCAATTTTGCAAAAATAACAATATTTTTCACATTTTTTTATATAAAATTCCCCCCCAAAAAAATGTAAAAATTAATTTTTTTTTAACATTTTCGGCCAATTTGTTTTATGCTACGTATGTTTGGTAAAAAAAAATTGCAAAAAGCGTATTTTGATTGGTTTGCGCAAAAGTTATCGCGTTTACTAACAAAGGGAAAGATTTTTGTCATTTTTGTTGTTTTTTGTTTTTAAACGCGTAATGGCGGCGATCTGCGATTTTTTTTTTTTTTTTTTTTTTTTTTTTTTTTTTTTTGCGGGACCGCGACATTGCGGCGGACAGATCGGACCCTTGACTGATATTTATGATACTTTTGGGTTTACCAGTGACATTTCTACAGTAATCAGTGCTATACATATGCACTGTTACTGTAAAATTACACTGGCAGGGAAGGGGTTAACTTTATTGGGGAAGGAGGGGTTAAGTGTGTCCCTAGGGGCGTGCTTCTAACTGTGATTGGACATGGCTACTGGTGTAGGAACAGTGATCAACGGTCCTACATAGTAGAACCGTATGATCACCATTCCTACACAGGGGAGAATGACAGGCGGCTTGTTTACATCAGCCGCCTACCTTTCTCCCTTCACGGCGGACATCGGGTCCGCCGGTCACACGCACGGACTTCCCAGGGAACGAGCCGGGGGCGGGCGCGCGCCTCCGCGGGCGTACGCTCACCCGCCTCCGCGGGCGCACGCCCGCCCGCTTTTGGCTCACAAGCAAGTGGTAGGCGAGTGACGTACCCATACGTCACTTTGCCTGGCTGGGGCTGACCGCCGCAGTATATGTAATTGCGGCGGTCGGCAACCGGTTAACAAAAAATAAAAAACCCAGTGGTAATTAAATGACACCAAAAGGACTCCTACATATTTCAGAAATGCCTTTATGCTTACTGGTCTATATTGTTTATACAATGCACCGGCTTACACAGTTTTTGCTATCCATTGGAACCTTACTGTTATACTGACTAGCGCCCTGTGTGGTATGACTCCCCTAATGTCGCATTATGGTAACTAAAACAAATTAATCTCGGACCATTCTCTCCTGAAGTGTCAGAGGACTGAATTCTAAGTACAAGCGCTCCTTATTGTTTCTCTATCTAAAGCTACACAGCCCTCATATAGTCATATTGCAAGAAACTCATCTTATTGGCAGCAAAACTCTGGCTTTGAAAAAAACGTAGATACAGAAAGCATTTCATGCAACATATTCCTTGTCTTCACGTGGGGTCTCCATTTTGATAGGCAAGACCGTCCCTCGTACCATTGACAAAGTCGTTATTGATCCCAATGGGAAATTTTTCATGCTGGCAATGTCTTTATGAAGCCAGAAATATGTTATAGTGAATGTTTTTCTGCCACCTCCTAGTTGGATGACCCCTTTATATTTGTTGTTAGAGAAGGTGACTGCATCGCCCTGCTAAAATTCTAATTATGGGCAATTTTAATGCCATTTTACCACAGTTTTTAGACAGACCGGTCCCTCCTGCCCAACTTAACGCTGAATTGTGGTTACCTGGGCACAGACAGCCAATCTTGCTAATTTACAAATTCTTACTGATTTACAAATTTCAGTTTTTTTTTTTTTTGCCACTTTTAAAGTGATTGTAAAGTCTTGTGTTTTTTTGTTTTAATAGCAAACATGTTATACTCACCTATTCTGTGCAGTTGGTTTTGCACAGGACAGCCTGGATCCTCTTCTTCTCGGGTCCCTCTTTGCTGCTCCTGGCCCCTCCCTCCTGTCGAATGTCCCCACTGCAAGCAGCTTGCTATGGGGGCACCCTAGCTTCAGCTCTGTGTCCATTCAGACGGGGCTCTTTCCACCTGCTGATGGACTGTGGCCAATCACAGCACAGAGTTACGTGTTTACGAATTCACAGATCAGTGAGATCGGGGGGAAATGCCAGTCAGTCTGTGAGTAAAAACATGTCATTTGTCCAAAAAAAAAAAAAAAAATGAATAAACTATGCTATAAAAATGATCTACTTACTAAAAATATGGTACTGTTCCCTTTTTATCATGTAATGTGTAACCGAATATGCTGACTCTACCTTGATGACCAAATCTGATATAAAGAGATTTGATTATAAAGGAATTTCACTTGTTATTTATTGGCACAATTACCCCTCAAAAAAGTTACCAGGATCTAATTCTCTTCTCATGTTTGAATGAAAAAAAAAAAAATAAATATATATAAAATCAAATATTGTCTACTGGAATCTTGGTGTGCTTTGTGTATTTCTTCCAGATCTGTGCAGTAATCCAGTGTGAGACTTCCCCTCTGTGTAGGAGCTTCCTGTAATAAAGACCGCTCACTGCTGCTCTCTCTCCTTGTGCAGGGTGACTGGTCTTGTCTCCGCCCCCTCCTGTAGTTTTCTGCAAGCAGCCTGTAATGAGTGGGACTTACTTGCCCCTCTTACAGCTCTGCTCTCTGCACAGGCTATGTACAGCACCGTAATGATGTCACAGCCATTATCTGGATTTGCAAAGGCATTTGGTGCACACAAAGTAGAATCATAACCTTTGCGGCTATTGATTTTGGTTCTTTCCTCATCTAGTGAAGCTACATCTATTGTTGCCATTCTAGCCTTCCGGTGTTGTAAAATTTTGTCGGACCCGTGAAAAAATCGGACCTCGTCACTTCCGGCTGGTGCGCATGCGCACATGGTCCGAGGAAATTGTAAGACTTGGCGAACAGCTGATTGAGAGGAGGAGGGGCTGAGGTGGGACGCACACACAGCTGCGGGAAAATTGCTGACACGGGCGAATCAAAGCTGCTAGAGACCCCAAAATTCTATCGCAGGTAGCCAAGACGCTCCCCTATAGCTGATAGAAATTTGGGGTCTCTGGGATGAAAGGGCGCGGAGCAGTGACCCCGTGGGTCTCGGGGATGAAAGGGCACGGAGCAGTGACCCCGAGAACCGGGGACCACTGCTCCACACCCTTTCATCCCCGAGACCCCAAAATTTATTTATTTTTTTAAATTCAATGTTTATTGGGAGAGGAAAAGGCATACATTGGAGTCAAGATCAACAATACAGGATCATATACATAGTTCTAGACACAACTCAGATCCAGAATGAGTGCTAGCAAACACATAATATACAACGTCAGAACAGGAGAGCAGTGGAAGAAGACATCACATCAAGGTGCCACGGAAGGCCAGGCCCCCAGAGAGGCCCCCCCCACCGGCATCTCCTATATGGCCGGGATACGGAGGCGAGGAGGAACCACCCCAGCAGGCCCAACCCCCCCGCAGTCTATCAGGGAGGACCCAGGTATGAGTGCCCGTAAGAAGAGACCGATAAATAAAAGAAAAAGTGTAGCAAATCCTATGCTCCCGCCTCTCCCATTTCTTTTTACTGAGAAGGGACCCCAAAATTTTAACAGCTGTAGGGGAGCGTCTTGGCTACCTGCGATACAATTTTGGGGTCTCTAGCACATATGGTTCGCCCGTGACAGCAATTTTCCCGCGGCGGTGTGTGCGTCCCACCTCAGCCCCTCCTCCTCTCAATCAGCTGTTCTCTAAGTCTTAGAATTCCTCGGACCTTGTGCGCATGCGCACCAGGGCTCGCACCAGCCGGAAGTGACGAGGTCCGATTTTTTTCACGGGTCCGATAACATTTTAGAACACCGGGTTGCTTATCTTTATCAGTGTTTTTTTTTTTTTTTTTTTTTTTTTAATATATTTTAGTAGAAAAAGTAAAACTCAGTAGGTACATTGACTACAAATAGGGTACATTAGTTGTGTATCAGAATACAAAAAAATTTTACCTTTAAAAAAAGGGTTGCTTATCTTTTTAGGCAGAAATTGTTTCTTTATGTATTTGTTGCATTTGTTTTGTAATTTTTGTTTTCTGCTTGAAGCTTTTGAGATATATTCAGTGTGTTTTTTATGTTTTCTTGCAGCCCACAACCCTCCCTCAGGGGACGATAAACATGAACCAGTGCACGGATGTTATAGAGGCAGAGAGCCGCACTGGCCAGAAGTACTCTCTCTGCATCCTCACCCCCGAGGAACATTTTATCAGGGCCGAGAACAAGGAAATCATTAATGGGTGAGTCGCTGCACAAAGCTCAGTTTTCTTTTCTCGCTGTGTTGGATTTGCTTGTCTCTGTAGTTCTACACCAGCCATGCTAGCTCTTCCTGCCTTACTGACCTACTAATGCCTGTCAGAGGCTGGCCAAGCACTGATCTGTGTCATTGCCTTAAAATTGTATTTTATTTGCTTCCTTTTGGTCTATTAAAGCGGAGTTCCACCCTGGGAACGTTTTTTTTAATAAAAATACCCCCCGGACAGTCAGGGCTAGTACATTCCACAATGGCTAGCCTCTGATCTGTCCCGGGTTGCACTTACCTTTTAGAAGAAATACTTACCTTGAAAATGTATTGTCCAGCGCTGCCATCTCAGGTGTGGGCAGCTTGAAGCCAGCGCGATCCTCTTCTGTGTCCTCTTCCGTCTTCTTCGGCCCCACGATGCACTGCACCGGCCCCGCCGTCACTTCCGGTTCCGCAGCGTCATTCCTGCACAGCTTCTGGGCATGCCCAGAAGCTGTTTAGCAAGGTATGACGCACCTGAACCAGAACTGACGTCGGAGCCGGTGCAGGCGCATTGATTCCTTGGAGCGATGACGTTCAGCTCCCAGGAATCATTGCAGAGCCAGGAAGTGACAAATCGCCATGGCCGCGGAGGGGAGGAAGAGGAAGTAAAGTGAGTATATTATCTTCTAAACAAGGTAAGTTAAAAAAAAAAAAAAAATTGCAATTATCCATTTGTTTTTCAGGTGACCCGGAGCGAGAAGATGGAGGTAAGTATCATTTTAGGGTGGAACTCCCCTTTAAATATATCATTGAAAGTGTTTTATAATGCAGTGCATTCAGGAAAGTATTTATAGTGCTTCGCTTTTTCCACATTTTGTTATGTTACAGCCCTATTCCAAAATGGAATAAATTCATTAATTTCCTCAAGATTCTACAAACAATACCCCATAATGACAATGTGAAAGAAGTTTGTTTGAAATATTTGCAAATTTATTAAAAATAAAAAAAAATCACATCTACATAAGTATTCACAGCCTTTGCTATGACACTCAAAATTGAGCTCCTGGGGCATCCTAGTTTCCACTGATCATCCTTGAGATGTTTCTACCTCTTGATTGAAGTCCACCTGTGGTAAATTCAGTTTATTGGACATGATTTGGAAAGGCACACACCTGTCTATATAAAGTCCCACAGTTAACAGTGCATGTCAGAGCACAAACCAAGCCATGAAGTCCCAAGGAATTATCTGTTGACCTCCGAGACAGTATGGTATGGAGGCACAGATCTGGGGAAGGATACAGAAAAATGTCTGCAGCATTGAAGTTCCAAATGAGCACAGTGGCTTCCATCATCCGTAAATGGAAGAAGATTGGAACCACCTGGACTCTTCCTAGAGCGGGCCGACCGACCAAACTGAGCAACCTGGTGTGAAGGGCCTTAGTCAGGGAATTGACCAAAACCCGATGATCACACTGACAGAGCTCCAGTGTTTCTCTGTGGAGAGGGGAGAACCTTCCTGAAGAACAGCCATCTTTGCAGCACTCCACCAATCAGGCCTGTATGGAAGAGTGGCCAGGTGAAAGCCACTCCTCAGTAAAAAGCACATGACAGCCCGCCTGGAGTTTGCCAAAAGCCATCTGAAGGATTCTCAAACCATGAGAAACACATTATCTGGTCTGATGAAACAGATTGAACTCTTTGGCCTAAATGGCAAGCGCCATGTCCAGAGGAAACCAGCCACCACTCATCCCCTGGCCAATACCATCCCTACAGTGAAGAATGGTGGTGGCAGCATTATGCTGTGGGGATGTTTTTCAGCGGCTGGAACTGGGAGACTAGTCAGGATCGAGGGAAAGATGAATGCAGCAATGTACAGAGACATCCTTGATGAAAACCTGCTCTAGAGCGCTCTGGACCTCAGACTGGGAAAAAGGATCATCTTCCAACAGGGCAACGACCCTAAGCACACAGCCAAGAAAACAAAGGAGTGGCTACGGGACAACTCCTGCCCTCCTGGACTGAATGTTCTTTAGTGGCCCACCCACAGCCCAGACTTCAACTGATTGAATATCTCTGGAGAGATCTGAAAATGGCTGTGCACCGATGCTCCCCATCAAACCTGATGGAGCCAGGTTACCCAAAAATAGGTGTGCCAAGCTTGTAGCATCATACTCCAAAAGACTTGAGGCTGTAATTGGTCCTAAAGGAGCTTCAACAAAGTATTGAGGAAAGGCCGAATACTTTTTTTTAGTAAATTTGCAACGATTTCAATGAAACTTCTTTCACGTTGTCATTATGGAGTATTGTTTGTAGAATTTTGAGGAAAATAATGAATTTAATCTATTTTGGGAAAAGGCTTTAACATAACAATATGTATAAAAAGTGAGGTGCTGAAAATACTTTCCGGATGCACTGTATCTGATTGACAAGTACAAACAAATCCAGGCAAGAAATTTTGTGAGCTGATAACTTCCTGTCTGCCTCTGGACTGTTACTTGTTAGCATTGTGGACTACCTAACAACTTACCCTGTTATGGATAAGAGAGGGAGGTGATATGTAGTCCTAAAATATACCCTTACTAGGATAACCACACTGCTCAGTACGGTTATCACGCTAGGATAGGATATGTGTTTATAACAGGATTACCCGGTTATAATAATAAACTAATGCAGTCACCACATTCAAGGACCGGTAAGCTACAATACTATTAACATTTATTGTTGGGTATAGACATGCTAACCCTAATATAGAGGATCAGCATGACAGCCAGGCAAAACCAGCCTTTCCAGCTGCAAAGTTCAGCAGCAGGCAGCCTCTATAGTGCCCTTTAAGAATCAGAGAAACCACAAATGCAGGTGTGTAAGGTCTGGCCCAACCTGAACCCACGAGCCGACATCCTACAATGGGGACATTGTACCGTCTGCTTTGTTCCAGGGAGACACCCAGAGAGATTATAAGCCGTCCTGACAGCTGGCCCGGGCGGCAGCTTCTAACGTATTCCTCCATCTGTATTTTGTATTGACATTCAGTCCTCGCTTTATGCAATCTGCAATTTATGCAGCATGCCTTTTTTTTTTTTTGCTTAAAATTTTTCCTTTTCATGTTTCCTGTCTTCATTTCATCTGTGAAGAAAGGGTTCTTTGACCCTTAAAGGAAAATGTCATCCTTTTTCAGGTTTATTTTATAGTGGATTATCTTATCTGTGCTATTGCTTCAAAAGCCATTTCTGAGTATAGTTGGAAGCTGCGCACATATATGTGGCAGCTATTGTTTATCGTTAAATGGGCAGCCTCTGCTTTCTTTAAAGAGTAAGTAAAGTTTTCTTCTTTAAATGTATCTACGGGTAAGCCTATAATAAGGCTTACCTGTAGGTACTGTGAATATCTCCAAGTGCATGCAGCTGATGATGTGATCTGCGCATGCACTGTGAAGTTACCATGAAGCTTACCGTGCCGGACCTTCAGAGCCTGTGCCACAAACAGTGGCTACCATGCGCGGGAGTGACATCATCCCCAAACCCCGAAGAAACGACGGGGAAGATGTCAGCTGCCCCTGCAGTGTGCGGGTGCTGCTGGAGGACTTCAATCTAAGGTAAGTATTTTATAATGAGCTAGTATGCAATGAATACTAACTCATTATTATACCTTTTGTCTCGCAGGATTTTTTTCTCAAGGTTTACAACCTCTTTAAAGCGGAGTTCCGGGCACAAAATCGATATTTTTTTTTTGTGCCCGTCCGCTAGTTCGACATCACCTGAAAAGGAATTGGATAGTTAGGTTTTTTTTTTGTTTACTCACCTTGTAATTCAAGATCGTAAATACTCACCTCAGTGTACTTCCTCCCTCAGCGCCGCGGCTCCGCCGTCACTTCCTGTCTCGCGATGATTCCTGGGAGCTGAACGTCATCGCTCCCAGGAATCAATGCGACGGCACCGGCCCCGCTCGTCACTTCCGGGCGACGCACTGGAAGTGACGAGAGGGGCCGGTGCAGGCGCATTCTGGGAGAAGAAGAGGCCGAAGAGGACCGCGCCGGCTTCAGCTGCCCACAAGAGAGATGGAAACGCTGTGGAAGAAATTTTATAAGTAAGTATTTCTTCTAAAAGGTAAGTGCGAACCGGGACAGATCAGAGGCTAGCCATTGTGGAATGTACTAGCCCTGACTGTCCCGGGAGTATGTTTGTTGAAAAATCATTTCTGTGCCCGGAACTCCGCTTTAAGTAGTGCTGCACAATGATTGGGCTTCACTGTACCTCTTTCAGCCTGACCTGAGCCTCATTCAGTATTAACTTTGCTGTTACCTAGTGACTGTAAATGTAAATGACCATAGCATTCTTATCTGCTCAGTGCAATGGAATTGCACAGAGAGGCCCTGATCCTCCTCTTCTGGGGTCTGCCGTCGACTCTCCTGACTCTTCCTCTTCTCAGTGTGCCACCATAGGCAGAAAATAATCTGGCTATGCCTATGGGTAGCCCCAGGGGGTATACTCCCTCTCCCTGCTATAGGTACTCAGTTTTTTTTCTGCTAGTCGGAGTAAGTACCTAGTTCAGCCCCTTTTACTTTCAGTGCAGCAAACTCTCTCCAGAAGTTCAGTGAGGATCTCTGAATGATCCAATGTTGACCTAAATGACCAATGATGATAAATAGAATCCACCTGTGTGTAATCAAGTCTCCGTATAAATGCACCTGCACTGTGATAGTCTCAGAGGTCCGTTTAAAGCGCAGAGAGCATCATGAAGAACAAGGAACACACCAGGCAGGTCCGAGATACTGTTGTGGAGAAGTTTAAAGCTGGATTTGGATACAAAAAGATTTCCCAAGCTTTAAACATCCCAAGGAGCACTGTGCAAGCGATAATATTAAAATGGAAGGAGTATCAGACCACTGCAAATCTACGAAGACCTGGCCGTCCCTCTAAACTTTCAGCTCATACAAGGAGAAGACTGATCAGAGATGCAGCCAAGAGGCCCATGATCACTCTGGATGAACTGCAGAGATCTACAGCTGAGGTGGGAGACTCTGTCCATAGGACAACAATCAGTCGTATACTGCACAAATCTGGCCTTTATGGAAGAGTGGCAAGAAGAAAGCCATTTCTTAAAGATATCCATAAAAAGTGTAGTTTAAAGTTTGCCACAAGCCACCTGGGAGTCACACCAAACATGTGTAAGAAGGTGCTCTGGTCAGATGAAACCAAAATCAAACTTTTTGGCAACAATGCAAAACGTTATGTTTGGCGTAAAAGCAACACAGCTCATCACCCTGAACACACCATCCCCACTGTCAAACATGGTGGTGGCAGCATCATGGTTTGGGCCTGCTTTTCTTCAGCAGGGACAGGGAAGATGGTTAAAATTGATGGGAAGATGGATGGAGCCAAATACAGGACCATTCTGGAAGAAAACCTGATGGAGTCTGGAAAAGACCGGAGACTGGGACTGAGATTTGTCTTCCAACAAGACAATGATCCAAAACATAAAGCAAAATCTACAATGGAATGGTTCACAAATAAACATATCCAGGTGTTAGAATGGCCAAGTCAAAGTACAGACCTGAATCCAATCGGGAATCTGTGGAAAGGACTGAAAACTGCTGTTCACAAACGCTCTTCATCCAACCTCACTAAGCTCGAGCTGTTTTGCAAAGAGGAATGGGCAAAAATTTCAGTCTCTCGATGTGCAAAACTGATAGAGACATACCCCAAGCGACTTACAGCTGTAATCGCAGCAAAAGGTGGCGCTACAAAGTATTAACTTAAGGGGGCTGAATAATTTTGCACGCCCAATTTTTCAGTTTTTTATTTGTTAACAAAGTTTGAAATATCCAATAAATTTCATTCCACTTCATGATTGTGTCCCACTTGTTGTTTTTTCTTCACAAAAAATTACAGTTTTATATCTTTGTTTGAAGCCTGAAATGTGGCAAAAGGTTGCAAAGTTCAAGGGGGCTGAATACTTTCGCAAGGCACTGTACGTGATCCCTCTCCCAATACCGGAACTCACCAGAAACATGCCTTCCATTCTCATGGTTGGCATATCTAACTCAATATGATATTGAATCAGTTGACTCCTTATGCGCATCCGTGTTATTCCTCCGTAGGATGGATAGATCATGCTATCCCATATAGAAAAGAAAGAAAATGCCTCCAATGGTACAGTAACCAAATGATCAATGACTTTATTTAAAATTGGAAAACCACTCACATTTTAAAACACATATATTGAGCCTTTTGATACATTTGTGTTAGGGGTGCATCACCTAAGGTGCTGGTTTGTGTCTCACCACCTCCAGCTGCCGTTGTCACCGTCCTGACACTATCCTCTGGATTGCCGTACAGCTAGAGGTGGTGAGGCACAGCATAAACCAGCACCTTATGTGATGTGCCCCTAACACAGATGTATCAGCCCTCTGTGTGCAGCAACCCCCCTAATACTTACCTGAGCCCCATCACTATCCAGCAATGTCCACGAGTACCTTGGCCGTCTGGGACTCTTTCTCCTGATTGGCTGAGACCATTGGCTCCAGCTGCTATCAATCAAACTCAGCCAATCGGGAGAGAGAGGGGGTTGGAACGAACCGTGGCTCTGTATCTAAATGCATACATGGAGCTGCAGCTCGGCTCGGGTGCCCCAAAAGCAAGCTGCTTGCTTTGGGGTCACTCAACAGGAGGGGGCCAGGAGCAGCAACAAGGGCCCCGAAAAGAGGAGGATCCAGGCTGCTCTGTGCAAAACCAACTGCACAGAGCAGGTAAGTATAACATGTTTGTTATTTTATTAGAAAAATAAAAAATGAGACTTTAGTATCACTTGAGGCTTAAAGTGATATTAACGGTTTGGTTTTAAAAAAAAAAAAAACGAAGACAAACATGTCATACTCCCCTGCTCTGTGCAGTGGTTTTGCACAGAGCAGCCCCGATCCTCCTCTTCTTGGATCCCCTGCTGGTCGATCCTGGCCCCCCCTTCTGATGAGTGCCCCCAGGGCAAGCAGCTTGCTATGGGGGTGCCCAAGCAGGCTCACTCCCAAGCCGCTGCTCTGCGTGTCCATTCACACACACAGCCAGGGCTTGCCCCCCCCCTCATTGGCTCACTGGCTGAGATTCCTCCCACTGCCTCAACCAATGAGGAGTAAAAACCCTGCACATCACTGGATTAAGATGGGACTCAGGTAAGTATTAGGGGGGCTCCTGCACAGAGAAGGTCTTTTACCTTCATGCATACAATACATGAAGGTGAAAAACCTTGAGCCTTTAGAACCACTTTAGAGCACATTGAATGTGCTGATTTGCATTAATGCAAGCGTTATGTATGTGCATTGGAATGGGCTGCCCAACACACTAAAAAAAAAGGTGCATGCACTATTTTTTAGCAGCAAGCTGCAAAGTGGGGTAGTGCAATACCAAGCATTGTGGCGTGCTGCAACACAGGTGTGTATAAAAAAGGGCATTATTATCATTATTACTGTGAAAATGTGGGATTTCACCCCTGGAAACTCGATCACTTCTGGAGCTTTAGACGAGTTGTTGGAAGCTCTTTCTGTCATTCCAGGCATTGGATCATTAGCCCTTATTACCATATTCCCCTTGTGGCCCTCTGTCTTGCCCTGACTCTCTGTGCGTTCTGTTCTTTACACTACAGTACTTGTATATGAAATGCTTCACGACTTGTTATATAAACTCTACACGGCTCTCTTTCCATGCTCGGATGTTTCTGCGTAAATTTCCTTAGCACGCTCCTTTTCCTAACACTCAAAGTTGCCCAGGATTCACTGAGGTCATTCGGAAGGCAGCACATGTTCTCAGTTAATCAATTGGATTTTCTTAAAGCAGACTAATATTGCACAAAATATTTTTAATGTGAACCTTTTTTTTTTTTATTTCTTTTATAAAGTGGGGAGGATTACAACTGGTGGGGGAGATGCCTTCTATTTTTGAATATATTTTCTTTATTATGTTGAGGGCTAAAATTCGTTTAAATTGATACAAGCAAATCTGAAATACAACATAGGTTTTATTTCTGTTTATTATACCGTACTTACCAGGCTAATAACTGCTTTGATCAAAATAGCCTAAGGCTAAGTTCACATGTAGGCGTTTTTGGGGAGTTTTTCTGCTCTAGGATCAGCTCAAAAAACGCCCAACAATACAAATCCTATTCATTTCAATGGCCTCTGTTCACATCTGAGCGTTTTGACGTTTTAAGCAAAACGCCCAATGCTCAAAAAAGTACTTGAGCTTCTTTTTGGGCAGATTACAGGCGGTTTTATTTTTTTCCATTGGTTACTAGTCAACCTAAAAACGCCTGCGCAAAAACGCCCATAAAATTGCCTGAAAAAATGCCTAAAAAAACGCCTGTAAATTGCAACGCCAAGATGTGAACGTAGCCTTATACTTCTCTCTCTCCATCTTGCTATCTCTCTCTCTCTCTTTTTTGATATCTTTTTCTCTCAATCTATCTTTCTCAGTCTGTTATGCTATTTAAAGCCTAATGCAGATTTTCAATCAGAGAGAGATCATCTAAAAGCATATACCTTACTTTTTTCTTCTTCCCCCCCCCCCCCCTTTCTCTCTCTCTTAATATCTTTTTCTCTCTCTCCTTTAATATCTCTCTCTCCTTGCGATCTTTCTCTCTTGATATCATTCTCCTCTTTCTCTCCCTCTTTCTCCTGACTCTAATTCTGATATCTTTCTTTCTCTCTCTCCATTCTCCCTCTCTCTCTCTCTCTCTCTCTCTCTCATCCTGATATCTTTCTCTCTCCCCCATATTGATATCTCTCTTTCTCCTCTTTCTCCCCCCCCCTCTCTCTCTCTCCCTCTCTCTCTAGTCCTGATCTATCTCCCTCTCATCTCGATATCTCTCTCTCTCTCTCTCTCTCTCTCTCTCTCTCTCTATATATATATATATATATATATATATAATCTCTCTCTCTCTCTCTCTCTCTCTCTCTCTCTCTCTCTCTCTCTTTTTACTCTCTTGATATTTTTCGCTCTCTTGCCCCTCTCATCATAATATATATATTTTTTTAATTGAATCAAAATTTTTATATCTTTCTCTCTTTCGTTCTCTCTTTCGTTCTTTCTCTTTCTTTCTATTTCTCTCCCTCCCCCCCCCTCTCTCCTCTCTCTCTCTTTCTCTCTTTCTCTCTTTCTCTCTCTTTCTCTCTCTCTCTTTCTCTTTCTCTCTTTCTCTCTTTCTCTCTCTCTCTCTCTCTCTCTCTCTCTTTCTTTCTCTCTTTCTCTCTCTCTCTCTTTCTCTCTTTCTCTCTTTCTCTCTTTCTCTCTCTCTCTCTCTTTCTCTCTTTCTCTCTTTCTCTCTTTCTCTCTTTCTCTCTCTCTCTCTCTCTCTCTCTCTCTCTCTCTCTCTCTCTCGAAAAACTACTGTTAAAGTTGTAGTCTGTCCTTGTGGTTGAGGATGTAAGGAAGAGCCACTTGGTCCCTCTGCCACCATTTTTGCATTACCATTACATGGCCATGTTGCCATGATGAAGTTTCCAGCAGCAAGCCCTGAAAGAGATCATACTGTACTGTAGCATTGTATGTCATTGTCAAAAGATCTCAATTATGCCTTTTTTTTTTTTTTCTTCCTTCCCACAGTTGGTTGGAGATGTTGATTGTATACCCAAAGACCAACAAGCAGAATCAAAAGAAGAAGAGGAAAGTGGAGCCCCCTACTCCGCAGGTAAAGGGGTCTTTTTTGTTTTGTTTGTTTTGTGATGCCTGCAGCTGCAATAAGTGTTTGGCGGGCTTTATTCTAGGAATGCTGCGTTTTGCATTTGAACGCAATGCCGCACAGACGCATATGTATGAATGCAAAACACAGAAGGGCTGAGTTTAACCTTCTTTGCCTGCGCCTTCTAAAGGTCATCCAAAGGAACGTTACTTTTATAACCAAGGAAAGCAGGTCAAACGCAACCTGCTCCTGATGTCACTGTACTGTATGTAAATGTTTGTGTATGTTCAGCAGAATTGAAGTTTCATAAATAGGTAAATATAGAAAAAGATTGGGAGAAGTATTGGGCTGTAACTTGCTGCTTTTTGAGTCCTGTCTGCTCAGATGTAGGTTCTGTGTTCTATCGTGGGTAGATGACATTTTCTTTTTAGGTACAGGGGATTGCCTTCTTGAAATGAGAGTTTTTAGAGCAGGGGTGTCAAACTCAATTTCATTGTGGGCCGCATCAGCATTACTGTTCTCAAAGGGCCGGTTGTATCTGTAAGACTATGCATCTACTTAGAAGTATGCAGTGTACAGAGTGTAGAGTTCACGAGTGTGCTATATACAGATTGCAGAGTTCAGGGGTGCGCTATGTACAGAATGCAGGGTTGAGGAGTGTATGACATACAGAATACAGGGTTTATGGGTGCGCTCTGTACAGAGTGCAGAGATAAGAAGTACGCAGAGTACAGAGTGCTCCACCAGGGCCATCTTACCGAATGGGCACGCCAGGGGGCCCCACTTGCCTGGAGGGCCCCACCTGCCCAGCGACCCAGCCCCAGCCAAGCATTAGTCTTGATTCCCTTGTGCATCCCACTCCCGAACTTAGCAGGTGGCAAGCGCCTGTCGGCCCTGCGCTGCTGTCAGGCCACTTGGGCCGTGGAGGGGGAGCCCACAACTGTAGGAATACCTGTCTGCCTCCACGGGAACAGGCACACACAGGACAGTCGAGTCTGACTCCCGTCCCTGTGTGTGTTCACCGAACCCAGCCGCCGAACTTGGGAGCTGTCTGGCACTGCTGTACCAAAGAATATCACCTTTTGCATTTTTATTCTCGTGGGTGATTGTGTAGGTAGGGCCCCAGTGCAATGCATTGCCCGGGGCCCTTTAATGCTCTTAAGATGGCACTGTGCTCCACCCCACAAAAAGCTTCCTTACATCTCATCTGTCTGGCTCTCGTGCCTCCCAGCAGTGTAGGTGGCTCCACCGTGGGGTGGGCAGGGATCTGCAAGAGCCAGAGATGGCAGAACAAAGTTCCATCACATTCCAGCGAAAAAAGAAAAAACCCTGGGTGCAAGGGCCACTTCAAATGTCCTGGTGGCCCGGTTTCAGCCCGCGGGCCTTGTGTCTGACACCTGTGTTTTAGAGGATATTACTTTTATTAAAAATCCAAAGAAAAAAAAACTGGAGCCATAAAAATATTACTTGTATGTCTCCAGCTATGTATCCAGAACCACCGGTTATAGCCTGAACTCTAGAGCTATTTGTGAAAATATTATGCAGTAGCTTTAGGCTCAGCAGTTGTTGTCAGAGCAAAATATGCACGCCATGGCTTCTGTTGCAGCATAATCACAAAGCAATGAAGAGGCAAACAGGAGCCCAAGTGGGGTTTGTATCTCACGCCAAAAATAAAAAGCCTAAGGCCCCTTTCACAGGGGCGCACCGCCCGACGGAATCTGTTCTGCTCAGCGGGGGATCAACCTGCCGATCCCTGCTGAGCAGACAGATGACAGCTCAGTTTCCGCTCTGTGTGCTGAGACGGAGGTGTCAGATCCCCGCTCTCCTCTATGGCAGTGGTCCTCAACTCCAGTCCTTGGGGCCCACTAACAGGCCAGGTTTGCAAGATAACTAAATTACATCACAGTTGATCTAATTTGCTGCTCAGTGATTGCAGTATTCTAGTCTGCATCTCCCCAAGGTAATACTTAAAATCTGGCCTGTTAGTGGGCCCAGAGGACCAGAGTTGAGGACCACTGCTCTATGGGATATCGGATGAGAACGGACGGCCTGTCTATTCTCATCCAATCCCACCCGAACCAATCCCCCAGACAGATGGAAAATAGGGTTTCCATCCGTCCAGATTTCACGGACCGGATCGGATAGCAGCGGGTGTCAGCTGACATGTCACCGCTGACATCTGCTGCCCCATAGGGATGCATGGAGCATTCAATCAGGTCCGCCTGAAAAACTGACAGGCAGATCGGATCGGATCACCCGTGTGAAAGGGGCCAAAAACAGCTGTTGTTGACATTTAATAATTAGCTAGCTCTACTTTTTTAACTGTATCTGTTTAGAAAACTAGCCATGGCCATTGAGGGATGATTTGCTTGGCCCTGACCATGAACCATAAAGGGTCAGTTCACCCAGGCTTGATATTTTGGTGTTTTGTAGATGCTGTAGTATTCCATTACAAGACAAGTCTCTGAAACATTGGGGGCGATATCTGCTCTTGATTTGCCATGGCTGATTTGATTTATATTGTGGAGAATATAACTGGAGGAGATGGTATACACAAAGGTGGGCAGGAAAATCCAAAACTCTCAGGCCAACAGGAGCAGAGACTGGAATTATGGTGGGTAGATCTCACTGTTGAGGTATCCAGGACATATAAGAAACCAGGGGCTCATTCCAATTACCAGGCACCACCTACAGCCCATATATCAGTTTTTATTTTCTTTTTTTTTTTAACTTGACTGGTCCTATTGAAGAGTGACCCCCTTTTTTGTTGTTTTTTTTTGTATTTGTGAAGGTATTAAAATACTTTGTTTTAGGAAGGCAACGCTGTAGATGAGAGCATTCTTACCAGGGGTGTATAGATTCCCTTTGGGCCTTCACAATACCATGGCTGATTAGAACTCCTCTCTAATGCATTTCTTATGCTTTTATGCGTAGTTGAGATGAGCTGCACTCGGCACATCTTGGTAAGAGCATTAACCCATTAGTGGAGCAGCCACAACAGATCTTGGCTGCAAATTGAGAAAACAGGGAGATATAAGGTATTAAACAGGGACCTGGGCCTCATCGCTTCTCCCTGATAACGTGGGTGAAATTCCATCATCTCCCACAGTAGAAAATGATGTCAGAGAGGGTCTCTGTGTCCAGCCTTAGGCTCATACTATAAATGGTAATAGACAGCCGTCTCTCTGACTCACCCTATCCGACTCCCTTGGGTTGCGTGGGATCCCTTAGCTCAAGCCATACTTTTGCTTACATTTCTGGGGAGATATGTGCCACCAAGTGCTGGTGACATTTAGATAAGATGCCAAGGCTGGCACAGGAACAACAACGACTTATAGAGGATAGCACTTCCCCAACTAGCTGTCTGCCTGAGAATTGAGAGTGGGCTACAAAAATATGGCTGCCTTCTAATGACAATATTGATGCTGTGTCTGTGCCATATCACTGCAACTTTATCATTTTCCACAGCAGTTCACTGATCATCTGCATGAGAGGGGAGCAAACTTTGTGAACAAATGAATACATCATTCAGGAGCCAGCTGATCTAAGTTAGGAGGAAATAGACCTGTGTAGGGCATCGCTGTCCTTTAACTACTTGACCCCTGGAAGATTTACCCCCCTTCATGACCAGGCCCTTACTTCAACTGCGCAGTTGTGCAACAATGTACCCCAAAAAAGTGTATGTCCTTTTTTCCCCCACAAAAAAAGCTTTTGGTAGTATTTGATCACCTCTGCGTTTTTTTATTTTTTGCGCTATAAACAAAACAAAAAAAAAAAAAAAAGACGTTTCTTTTTTTTTTTTTTTTTTTTTTTTTTACTTTTTACTATAAAACATATCCAGTATCTTCATAATTTTAGGCCAATATGTATTCTGCTTTATATTTTTGGTAAAAAAAAAAAATCCCAATTAGCGTACCAGAAAAACCTTGGATTGCGAGCATAATTCGTTCCGGAAACATGCTTGTAATCCAAAGCACTCTTATATCAAAGCGAATTTCCCCATAAGAAATAATGGAAACTCAGATGAATCGTTCCACAAGTCCTTCAGTTTATAGTCTATATACCAAGATTATAGCAATGTGATAGGTTGTGTAACCATAAAATGTCCATCCACAATATGCAGCCTTCCCAAGGGGATTAGAAGCAAAATCTAGCAGAGCTACAGAATATAAGAGAGATGAGAGGCGCCTCTAAGTGTAGCAATATGATTACATTTAATGAAGGTTCAACATTGAGCAACTCACATGGTTGATGATTAAAATAGGCACATCTAAGTATGCAGGCATCCAGGGTAAAGCTGTCCACATAGACTATCTTCTGCACCACCGGCTCTCTCCACTGTCAGTCTGCAATCCTGACCGGGAAGAATAGCCTGCAGTAGAGTGATCTGAAAGTGAGGCTTTGAATCACTCATGGAGTGCAGCGGGGAAGGGATGATGAAGATGGCAGTGCGGAGGATGGTCTATGTGGACAGCTTTACCCCAGATGCCTGCATTCTTAGATGTGTTTTAATCATCAACCATGTGAGTTGCTAAATATTGAACCTTCATTAAATGTAACCATATTGCTACACTTTAGAGGCTCCTCTCTTCTTTTTTATACATGACGCTGCTTGTATATTAAGACATCGCTTGAATATCAAGTCAAAATTTATTTAAAAATTTGCTTGTCTTGCAAAGCGCTCTCAAACCAAGTTACTCTCAAACCAAGGTTTTACTGTATATTGATTGGTTTGCACAAAAGGTATATCATCTACAGACTATGGGATGTATATATATTTTTTTTACTAGTAATCGGGGGGGATTTAATCGACCTATAGCGGGACTGCAATATTGCAGATGACAAATCGGACACTGACACTTTTTGGGGCCACCAAGTGCTAGGGACATTTAGATAAACAGTAAAAATATGCACTGTCCCTGTACTAATGACACTGGCTGGGAAGCGGTTAACATCAGGGGCGTTTAAAGGATAAATGTGTGTCTAGCCAGTGCTTTCTCACTGTGTGGGAGGTGCTTTGACTAGGGGAAGGCAAAGATCCATGTTCCTGCTTTTCAGACCCACAGGATAAATACCTTTCCTACTGTCACAGAACAGCAATCTGCCTGATTTACATAGGCAGATGGCCATTCTGCCTGTGTACTGTATAATCGGCAGGTGCGGGTGGACACCGAGTCTGCGGTACTCGCTGCTGGGCTTCCATTGTGTGCGTCCCAGACCCCTTATATCAGATCACGTAGTAGGTACGTGACCTGGCACAGAGCAGCTGCCCTGCCGCAGTATATGTATGGTGGGCAGTCCACAAGTTGTTAAAATAATCATTGACTCATGACAAACATGACATTTTCTGTAAGGAACTATTCCTGGTGCTCCACAGGGGCAACCTGGTTCTAGGACCTTAGTGTAATTATTACCTAAGGTGGCTTCTTCATTCCATCATTTTTTTTTTTTTTTTTAATTCATATTTTTTTTTTTCACTTTTTCCTTTTAATAGTTTATCATTCAATAATGACAAATTTGGGACATAGTTTATTAAATATGAACTCTGGTCACAAAATATTTAAAGTAAACGTGTTGGCTTCCATAAAGAGACATATGAACGTACAGGGCATCCGAAAAGTATTCACAGCGCTTCACTTTTTCCACATTTTGTTATATTGCAGCCTTATTTCAAATTGGATTAAGTTCATTATTTTCCTCAACATTCTGCAAACAATATCGCATAATGACAATGTGAAAGAAGATTGTTTAAAATCTTTGCAATTTTTTTTAAATATTAAAAAATTAAAAAAACATGTACGTACTCACAGCCTTTGATCAATATTTTGTTGAAGCACCTTTGGCACCAATTACAGCCTCAAGTTTTTTTTAAATATTATGCTACAAGCTTGGCACACTTATTTTTGGGCCGTTTCTCCCCTTCTTCTTTGCAGGACCTCTCAAGCTCCATCAGGTTGGATGGGAAGCATTGGTGCACAGCCATTTTTCAGATCTCTACAGAGATGTTAAATCGGTTCAAGTCTGGGCTCTGGCTGGGCCACTCAAGGACATTCAGAGCTGTCCCATAGCCATTTCTTTGTTATCTTGGCTGTGTGCTTAGGGTAGTTATCCTGTTGGAAGATGAACCTTCGCAACAGTCTGAGGTCTAGAGCAGATTTTCATCAAGGATGTCTCTGTACGTTGCTGCATTCATCTTCTCTCGATCCTGACTAGTCTTCCAGTTCCTGCTGCTGAAAAACGTCTCCACAGCATGATGCTGCCACCACCATGCTTCACTGTAGGGATGGCATTGGCCAGGTGATGAGCGGTGCCTGGTTTCCTCCAGACATGACGCTTGCCATTCAGGCCAAAGAGTTCAATCTTTGTTTACTCAGTCCAGAGAATTATGTTACTCATGGTCTGCGAGTCCTTCAGGTACCTTTTGGCAAACTCCAGGCAGGCTGTCGTGTTCCTTTTACTGAGGAGTGGCTTCCGCCTGGCCACTCTACCATACAGGCCTGATTGGTGGAGTGCTGCAGAGATGGTTGTTCCTCTGGAAGCGTTTTCTTTATCCACAGAGAAACGCTGGAGCGCTGTCAGAGTGACCATCGGGTTCTTGATCACTGACTAAGGCCCTTCTCCCCTGATTGCCTAGCTTGGCTGGGCGTCCTGCTCTAGGAAGAGTCCTGGTGGTTCTGAACTTCCATTTACAGATGATAGAGGCCACTGTGCTCATTGGGACCTTCAATGCTGCAGAAATGTTTCTGTACCCTTCCCCAGATCTGTGCCTCCATACAGTCATGTCTTGGAGGTCTACAGACAATTCCTTGTACTTCATGGCTTGGTTTGTGCTCTGACATGCACTGTTAACTGTGGGATCTTATATAGACAGTTGTGTGCCTTTCAAAATCGTGCTGTCAACTGCATTTACCACAGATGGACTTAAATCCACCTGAGATGTTGTAGAAACATCTCAAGGATGATCAGTGGAAACTTAATTTTGAGTGTCTTGGGGGAAGGCTGTGAATACTCCATGTACATGTTGTGTTTTTTTTCTTTTTTTTAATAGATTTGCTAAGATTTCAAACAAACTTTTTGCACATTTTCTTTATGGCGTATTGTTTGAAGAATTTTGAGGAAAATAATTAATTTTATCCATTTTGAAATAAGGCTGTAACCAGAGATGTATAGTAACTAAGTAGAACTACTTCACTACTGTACTTAAGTACCGAAAGGCGGTATCTGTACTTTCCTGGAGTAGAATTTTTTTCTCCTACTTCCACTTTTACTTCACTACATTTTTTTCAATGATTTCAATACTTCTACTCCGATATTTTTTTTTTTTGCGCTGCATAGTTACTCGTTACAATTATAAAAATTACCAGTTTTCCTTTTTGTCACTTTTGGCTTGGCTCGCATCTCCTCTATGGGTCAACGTTAGGGGTCAGGTTTCTCTGCCTTCCTCCCTTCCACCCACCCCTGTCCTTGTATCCACGTCCTTGCTATCCCCGGCAATTATGGGTCCAGGTTTTCTTAAGGTACATTTTGTTCATGCTTCAATGTCATTTTTATTGAAATTAGAGGTTTTTGGGCATTCAATACAGGACTATTGATATATGCCCTTATTTTGTTTTTTGCTTTTTTTGTTCTGTTATTCTCATTTTTCTCTTTTGTAAATTTAGAATGTTCACCCTCGAAAAATGTCTATCAAACTCCTGAAGAAGCTATTATGAAGATGGCGAAACATGTAGAGTTGACATAATCGAGTGCTTTCTTGTGCTTTTATCATTTTAAAGTATTGTCTGTTATGTCCTTAGTCCTTCATGTACAATAAAATGTGATTTTTATGAGAATCCAGATTTTTCTCCATCATTTGCACCTTTAAAGTCCCACTTTGCCCCTCCTATTGTATCTACCTTTATTTAGGGATGTGGTGCTCTTAACATTTCTCATCTCTGGCAATATATAAAAGAATTATAAAAATTACCACTGCCAGAACAGTAGATGGCAGGTTTCATGAAGCTCAAAACATGTGTATTATCAGCGCATACGGAAATAAATGCTACTGTATGTATAAATAAAAGCTGCATTTGAAATAATAAAAAACAATATGATGTTCAAACTTTTGACTTCTTTCTTTAATAACTACATAAGACAGTACTTGTACTTTTACTTTCAGTACTTGAGTAGCAATTTGTTTTTTTCATACTACTGGTACTTTTACTTTCAGTACTTGAGTAGCAAAATTTAAAAAAAAAACTACTTGCAATATTTAAGTACAAAAAATGTTGAATACTTTAGTACTTCTACTCAAGTCACTTTTTGATCGAGCACTTCCACTTCTACTCAAGTCACTTTTTGATCGAGCACTTGTACTTTTACTCAAGTATGAGTTTCGAGTACTTTATACAACTCTGGCTGTAACATAACAAAATGTGGACAAATTTAAGTGCTGTAAATACTTTCCAGATGCAGCGTATGAAGAGACTCCTTCTACGTCGCAGTGATGCTGAGGTGAATGCAGTGACAGCACCTGATACCAGCAGCGAAGGGCAGTTGTGACCTCTGAGCTGGCGGCCATTGTATACTACAGTGCGCTCCAGCTGGAGGGGCTCCTGGGTTTCTCTGGAAGATATGAGGGCTATGCCTACTTGTAGTTTCTCCTGACACTTGGATGACTTTATCCAAGTGACAGGTGTTTATGGAGGAGCCAAGAAACATTTGCTGCCAGTAGATCCTAGAATGTCTCCAGCACTGTACTGCATATTTTGGAGTGCAGCGGTATCTCGTGGTATCTGCATTCTCTGAGAGCGCTAAGCCATAAGCAATCACTGCTGCTACTGCCTGCAGGCCTCCCTCTCGTCACATTATCCAGTGGCTGAGTTTCTCTGATAGCTTAATGGGTTTTTTTTTTTTGCTTTAATGCAGATTGCGACACACACACACACACACACACACACACACACACACACACACACACACACACACACACACACACACACACACACACACACACACACACACACACACACACACACACACACACACACACACACACACACACACACACACACACACACACACACACACACACACACTTTTGCCATTGATTAGGTCAGGACTAATAAAAATGCAGCCCAACCACAACCTCCGTCTGACCTTTCCACAGCAAAAATCATGCACATGACATGCAGTCGGAAATGCCTGACTGAGCAATGCAGCGTTCACTTTGTGGAAAGGGCACCTTTTGTTTGTGAAGGACGGAAAGTAGGACACATTTTACATGGACTTATTTAGGAGCGCTGTGCGAGATGATGATGATGGGTAAAAGGATGTAACCACCAGTAGTCAATTCTGGGCTACTGTAGTGTCAAACGTGAAGAGGATTCCTGTAGTTTATGTATAACTAACCAGAAATAACTTTTTTGCTTTTAGACTACATTAACTGAAATCTGGTTACTGTACTTTCCACTTTTTATTTATTTCTATTGTTTTTATTTCTTGTGTTAATTTGATGCATTCCATATAAAATGTCTAAATGTACGTGCCTAAAATAAGCAGAGTTGTATAAAGTACTTGAAACCCATACTTGAGTAAAAGTACAAGTGGTCGATCAAAAAGTGACTTGAGTAGAAGTGGAAGTGCTCAATCAAAAAGTGACTTGAGTAGAAGTACTAAAGTGTTCAACATTTTTTGTACTTAAATTTTGCAAGTAGTTTATTTAAAAATGTTGCTACTCAAGTACTGAAAGTAAAAGTACAAGTACTGTGTTATGTAGTTATTAAAGAAAGAAGTCAAAAGTTTGAACATCATATTGTTTTTTATTATTTCAAATGCAGCTTTTATTTATACATACAGTAGCATTTATTTCCGTATGCGCTGATAATGCACATGTTTTGAGCTTCATGAAACCTGCCATCTACTGTTCTGGCAGTGGTAATTTTTATAATTGTAGCGAGTAACTATGCAGCACAAAAAAAAAATATCGGAGTAGAAGTATTGAAATCATTGAAAAAATGTAGTGAAGTAAAAGTGGAAGTAGGAGAAAAAAATTCTACTCTAGTAAAGTACAGATACCGCCTTTCGGTACTTAAGTACAGTAGTGAAGTAGTTCTACTTAGTTACTATACATCTCTGAAAATAAGTTTTTTTTTTAAGTGCACCTGTCACTAACTTGTATACTCAAGTGCACTTGGGAGCCTGCCAACTTCTCTCTGCCCAAGAGCTTACTGTTAAGTTTTCACCTTCTCAGTGCATTCTGGCCTATAGTCAGTAATAGTAAAGCCAGCCCGACCAATAATCGTCAAAGCCGATGTATATGGAGGGCCGATATGCAAAGTTCCTGATATATCGGAATCGGCCCTGGAGGTTACCGATATTGCCTATATTTCGGGAAAGTGCTTGTACCGGAGTGATGCCTGCAGCTAGAGGCATCGCCCCGGTACCGGCGTCCATAGCCGACGGTCGGCTGTCTTGTAATGACAACTGATGCGGCTGAGAAGCTCGCCTGGGTCTCTCGTCCCACCAGGAGACCCGGGCAACCAGCCTGCATGGGTCTCCGCATTCGGCTCTGATCGGGTCTCCATGCAAAATCCCGGACTTGATGTCATGAGTGACATCACTTCTGTGTACATTCTGGTGCCAGATTAAAAAAAATGACAGCATTCAAAACAGCCAAATGTTGGCGTTTTGAATGCTTTTAAGTGCATAGGAGGGGTTTGGGGTCTTTTAGACCCACAGATCCATTCAACAGGAGTACCTGTCAAGGAAAGAAACATTTTTTTTTAAATGTACAAAAATTTTCAGGTGCTTTTTTTTTTTTTTTTTTAACGCAAAAGCGATTGGAAAACTCCTCAGAGTTAAAGGGCCCTAAATCTTTGGCCAGCTTAATCACATACTGGCTACAAGGCATTAGAGACATGGCATTCTGATTAATTGCCAGGGGCGTGGCCACGTCAGAACCACCATATTAGCAGCTTGTCATGAAGTCGTCCTCATACAGCAGATTGGGGCTTATAAATGGTGGAAGGGATGCGCTAGCCCGACGATAAGTTAGCAGCACCTAGAACTCCCTGAACATTGGGAGGAAAATCTATCTTCACTTATCAGATTGGGGCTTGACAGTGTTTTAGATCAGTGGTCTCCAAACTGTGGCCTGGGGGCTTGATGTGGCCCTTTGCTTGCCTTTATCTGGCCCTTGGGGCACTATTCTTTCCCCTGATTCTGCCAACTGACATCAACAATGGGGCACCATTTCTCCTATTGACACCAACCATACCAAGTATGGTGATGTTTACTCCCACCGATGCCAGGAAACTTTCCACTCCCGCCGACAACAGTCCGGCCCCCCTAAAGTCTGAAAGACAATACATTGGCCCTTTGTTAGGAAAGATTGGAGACCCCTCCTTTAGATAGGAGAGAGACTTATAGTGGAACTGAACTCAAAAAGTGAAAGTTTGCTATGTTATATGAGAATTATAGAAATGATATCCTGATGTTGCCTTATTTCTTTTTGTCTGATTTGTATCCCACCAATGTTACTAATCCTGCTGTACGGCTGATTATAGCTTCTCATTTATTGGACTTTGTTGTTGGTTTATCTTTGCTTTTGGTTTTTACCTCCTAACTTGGAAATTGTGTACGTTGCTGAATACCTCTATTCCATTTACTAATCCTGTATAATAAAATTCTAGAAATGGTAACTGCATGAGCAGTATCTAAAAATGTTGACTTTTGTCTGGTAATTCTTCTGCAAAATATCAGTGCAATTTCTGATATGTGAGGGGTTCATAGGCACTCCAGCCTCATATCTGCAGTGTGAGAGTCAAGGCACTGCTGCCTCAGGCTGCTAGATGAGTCCTGGAGGGATATTTGATGATATCATTATTGCTTACTGTTCTTCTTGCTGGAGATTCTGATATGAGGAAGAAAAACCCTGCCTCAGCCAAGATGGCTGTTCCCACACAGAGACAAAAAGGCTTAGTAAGTCAATAATGAGGAAAGTAACACTGGGCCACAGACAATGCCTATAACCAGTTTCTCTTCTGGCCTTTTTTTTTATTTTAAATTGGGCAACAGCTATCAGAATTCAGTTCCTCTTCAGAAAGGCATCCATTTACCCAAATACAAAGCTAACTGGGTTATGTATTTTCCAAAAAGAATGTTTTATTTACCATATAAAGTACATAAAGTTTACATGGCATAATCACACATCTCGTATTTCAGGAACCCGGACCGGCAAAAATGGCAGCAACCAGTACCGGGATCCCTAGCGCAGAGAAGGTTCCAGCCACCAAATCCACCCTGTGGCAGGAGGAGGTGAAGGGCAAGGATGGGCAGGACAGTAGCAGCAGCAGCAGCCCCCTTCAGAGCCCTGTTCAGATGCCCTCTTCCCCGAGTGAGCCAGTTCCGGACAGCAAAGGTGAGCTACACAAGAGGTTATGAGAGATATCTGTTCCTGTCTAGTCTATATTTCCATCGCACACCTTCCCGGAAACGAGGCTCATTTAATGGTGGGTGCTGTAGCTACTACAAGCTGGTTACTGGAAACATCACAGATAAATGCTAATATTTGCCAGGAAACCAAGGATCCTCAAGTATCGTCCAAAGACTTTTATTGTAGGAAGATCCCATCACAAGAACAAGTACAACATTTCGGAGCAGTGCAGGACCCCTTCGCCAGGCATGTGTCGCACGTCTAGCGAAGGGGTCCTGCACGGCTCCGAAATGTTGCACTTGTTCTTTTGATGTGATCTTTCTGCAATAAAAGCCTTTGGACGATATTTGTTGATCCTTGGTGTGCTGGTGAATATGTGCATTTACAGTGCCTTGAAAACGTATTCACACCCTTTAAAAATTTTCCACATTTTGTCATGTTACAACCAAAAACGCAAATGTATTTTATTGGGTTTTTTTGAGATAGACCAACACAAAAGGGCACATAATTGTGAAGTGGAAGGTAAATGATAAATGGTTTTAATTTTTTTTTTTTTACAAATATTTGAAAAGTGTGGCGTGCATTAGTATTCAGCCTCCTTTACTCTGATACCCCTAACTAAAATCTAGTGGAACCAATTGCCTTTAGAAGTCACCTAATTGGTAAGTATAGTCCACCTGTGTGTAATATAATCTTCGTATAAATACAGCTGTTCTGTGAAGCCCTCGGAGGTTTGTTGGAGGATCTAATGCCTCGTACACACGTACCGATCGTCGGCCGACCGATCGGCCGTCTTTTGTCCAAGGATGTCCTGTCCGCTGAAAAGTGCAAAAGACTGCACACGAATTTTGTCGGCCAACAACAGCCGACTGCAGAAGTGATGTCATGTGATGGTTAACTTTCCGTGTGTTTTTTCTTCTCTGAGCATGCCCAGTCTTGCAAATCTGCTGATTGTCGGCCGAATTCTGTACTGACTGAGGAACAATCGGCCGTTCTGGTGTTGGCCAACAAAAATTTTAATGCCTGCACAACAGATTCTGTTCGGCCGAAAATGCACTGTCGGTTGTCGGAAGCATCATACTAACAAGCCTACAATCGTTCGTCGGCCAAATATTTACGGCCGACAATCGGTACATGTGTACGGGGCTTTAGTGAACAAACAGCATCCTGAAAGCCAAGGAAGACACCAGGCAGGTCAGGGATGAAGTTGTGGAGAAGTTTAAAGCAGGCTTGGGTTATAAAAAAATATCCCATGAACATATCGTGTAGCACTGTTTAATCCATTATCCGAAAATGGAAAGAGTATGGCACAACTGCAAACCTACCAAGACAAGGCTGTCCACCTAAACTGACAGGTCGGGCAAGGAGAGCATTCATCAGAGAAGCAGCCAAGAGGCCCATGGTAACTCTGGAGGAGATGCAGAGATCCACAGCTCAGGTGGGAGAATCTGTCCACAGGACAACTATTAGTCATGCACTCCACAAATCTGCCCTTTACGGAAGAGTGGCAAAAAGAAAGACATTGTTAAAATAAAGCCATACGAAGTCCTGTTTGCAGATTGCGAGAAACCATGTGGGGGACACAGCAAACATGTGGAAGAAGGTGTTCTGGTCAGATGAGACCAAAATTTAACTTTTTGACCTAAAGGCAAAACGCTATGTGTAGCGGAAAACTAACAATTTACATCATTCTGAACACACCATCCCCACGGTGAAACATGGTGGTGGTAGCATCATGTTGTGGGGAGGCTTTTCTTTAGCAGGGACAGGGAAGTTGGTCAGAGTTGATGGGAAGATGGATGGAGCCAAATACAGGGCAATCCTAGAAGAAAACCTATTAGTCTGCAAAAGATATGGAACTGGGGCGGAGGTTCACCTTCCAGCAGGACAACGACCTTAAACATAAAGCCAGAGCTACAATGGAATGGTTTAGATCAAAGCATATTCATGTGTTAGAATGGCCCAGTCAAAGTCCAGACCTAAATCTAATGTGTTCAAGACTTGAAAATTGCTGTTCAGACGCTCTCCATCCAATCTGACAGAGCTTGAGTTATTTTGCAAAGAAGAATGGGCATAAATTTCACTCTCTGGATGTGCAAAGCTGGAAGAGACATCCCCAAAAAGACTTACAGCTGTAATAATAGCGAAAGGTGGTTCTACAAAGTATTGACTCAGGGGGGCTGTATACAAATGCACGCCACACTTTTCACATATTTATTTGTAAAGACATTTGAAAAACATTTATCACTTTCCTTCCACATCACAATTATGTGCCACTTTGTGTTTGTCTATCACATAAAATCCCAATAAAATACATTTACGTTTTTGTTTGAAACATGACAAAATGTGGAGAATTTCTTAGGGTATGAATACTTTTTTTAAGCTACTGTAGCAGACATCTGTTACTGCCAAGGCTTTCATACCTATACCTTATTGCGTCTGTTCTAGTATGCGGTAGAGAATTGGAACTAGTTTAAAATTAAATTTACAGCCTGACATAGATAAATGGTGATCTAAATGCTATGAAAACACTTGTCTTTATTCCGTGTCAAGTCACAGCAAAGGCGAAGTGTCCTCCTTAGATACGCCATGATCTCCAACCAAAAATTCATTAGTAGAAAGTTAAGTGTAGCTGCTTTGGCAGCACTCCATGTTTATGGGATCTGAGTATGGCATTTGCTTTGAAGCCTAAACAGACACTCAGCTCCATGTTCAGCTCCATTCTGATTCTTATAAACTCAGAGGTCTGCATGAGACATAAAGACTTCTGAGCACGCTTGAGATAATGCTGGTCTACTTCTAATGTAGAGTTCAATATATAAAGTATGTGTAAACTGAGCTGAAACCAGTTATGGTTTATATGCTGGGGAGAAGTGGAGGTGCTGGGAGATTGAGTTTACCAAATTTCTGAAGCTGACAGTAAAAGTGAGAAATACCATGTAGACATGGTCTAATCTTATAAAGAAGTAACAATGACTATTTTTATCTAATGCTCTCCTTATAGGTGTACCTGTCAGTTATCATGACTCTTTCAATTATATTGAACTGAGAATAGCTCTGACAAGCTGCCGGAGAGAAAGAGAGCAAAAGAGAGATGTGGGAGGAAAAATTGGAAACATAATGTTGTAGGAGACTTTAAAATTGGGTTTTTTTTGTTCAGATTTCTCTGTAGTTCTCCTTTCTCAGCAGTTTTTAGAACAGTGCAAGTCACAATTAGTCTCTAAGAGGATATCTGGGCTGGCCAAAAAAGGAAATGTGCTTCACCCACCAGTTACAGAAAATAATGAACATCTTTCCTGGGAGATGGTTTAACAAGGGAATATTACTTTACTTCTCGGTCCCGCAGTCTTTATCCCCAACAGTTATGGTTGAGATGGCTGGTCCTCAGAAGCAGCTATTCTTGCAGATCATGTTGCTTTACCACCTTGCTGATATCACCTTTAAAGCAAGACCAGTGGCCACCGCTTGTCCTGCATTGCACTTGATGGTGTCTAGAACCTATTTGTGTTCCAACACTGGAGATGGGAAGATAGGAGTGTGTCACAATCTAGGTTCATGCTTGGAGGCTTGTACCTATAGCAGTAGTGATGCACCCACCGACCAGCTGGATAAGTACAGAAGCAGGTCACCCTGGTGAATGACACAAGCTGTCCTGAGGGGCGGAGCTAAGTACTAACTGTTGTTCACCAGAACTTCTAAAGGTGAAGATGGATTTTATGCATGTTAGTACCAGGTCGCAGTCCTTAGGATTGCCCCACCATGAGATGAGAAAGCTGGGGTTTAGTAGCAGATATAGCAGGTAGGGATAAGCAGAAGCGTAGTCCATAAACAAGCCAAAGGTTGGTAACAAATGGTTGCATTTTGAAATCAAGCAGAAGCGTAGTCAAGGAACAAGCAAAGGGTCGGTAACAAGTGGTAGTGAAGATACGGATGGCAGCAGGAGTGACTAGAGAGAGATATTGGTTGAAGAGAGCACAATAATCTGGCAAACAGGAAGTGCAAAGGCATGGCTTAAATAGGAAGTTCATGGGAGGGAGTGGGAGTTGAGAGTTAAATAGAAACAAGGCAGAAGGCAGGATTGCCCAATGGATCAGTCAGGGTGATGTCCAGCTTTCCAGGAGCTCAGCACGTAGAGACCATGCCAGACCCAGCAAAGGGCCCGGGTTTAGATACAGACCTTGATAGAATGCCTGCTGGTGCCTGACCCTGGAGTAAGGCAAAAATTCCTTATATTAAATTTTCCCCTAGACAAAATAAGTGTATTATTAATTGTTGAGGCGTTAGCTTTTTAATACAAGTGTGTATGTGAAATTCCTCCAATGCCAATAAAAGTATAAACAAACAAAATAGTGCAACCAATAATATTTCACAAAATTAATCACCAAACATACATTTTGCAATATAAAGGTCCATGCAAAACAATGAAATCTTCTGTTCCACTTCATTTTCCACCACATGTGAATTATTGATGCATGCTCTTCTTATATAACAGTGCTCCACTTCAATACTATGATCCCCACCTAGTATACGGGGGCCACTCACCAGAAGGCTTTGGGCCACCAGGGCCCTCACCGTTTAATGCTCCCTCCTGGAGGTGGGTGGAGCACAGTATTTAAGTAGAGCACTGTTCTATAAGAAGAGCATGCATCACTAATTCACATACGGTGGAATAGAATATTTTATTGTTTTGCATGGATTTTTATATTGCACATTTGTGTTTTTTGGTGATTCATTTTGTGAAATAGTTTTGGTTGCATAATATTTTTTTTTTATATACATTTATTGGCATTGGAAGAATTTCATACACACACTTGAATTAAAAAGCTAGAGCCTCAACAATTAATAATACACTACATTTTTTGGGTTAACCAAGAATTAATGGCAGCAGCTAAATTGTTAATCACTGATAGTAATTACACTTAGGGGTGCCGTTTTATTTATGTTTTAGACAAAATAAGCATTAGATTTTGCTGCTAGAGGTGGCTAGGGGCATTTTGAATATTTCTGGCTAGCCTTTACGGTACTTGTCACTAAAATCCAATTCCTAAAGCTGGGAACTATCGCCATGCAAATAATGACTTTAGCACCAAAGTCACAGTCAAGTAAATTGCACGGAATTATCCTACATAACTGAGAGGACTGGAGTTTGAACTAAACTTGTCACCAAGTTTTCCTATTAATCTACATCTAGGAGCTATCGGCCTTCAAATAATGACTTTATCCCCAAGTCTGTCAAGTAAGTCACACTTAATTCTTGCACATAAAGTAGATTTATAGTCAAAATTTTTATTTTTTTTTTCATTTTGGATAGAGTAATGCCCCGTACACACGTGCAGATTATCTGAAGACTTTTGTCTGCAGACTTACCTTTTCTATGTAATGCAAGGGCCTGCCGGATTGCATACAAATTGAAAGTGTTTAGGTTTGACCTCATATTATATGGTTTTGGTAAGTCTGCAGACAAAAGTCTTCAGATAATCTGCACGTGTGTACGGGGCATAAGGGAGGGTTATAACTCCTGTCACCCTCTGTGTTCCATTGCTGAGAATTCCCTTCACTTCCTGCCCCATAGCCAAACAGGAAGTGAGATGAAGTCCCTGCAAATTAGGGGACTCCTTGGGGCCCTCCAAGTCACCAGAAATCTTGTCCCCCATTGGAAGATTTCCCCTCTATTTCTTTTCTGGGGAGAACCCAAAATTTGGGGTTTTTCTTTTACTTTCACTTTCAATGAGAACGTTAAACAGGACAAATTAAAAAACGGGGGCACAGATAGCAATAAAAACCTGACTGGTTCTAATCCCTCTCTTCTCCAAAACAAAAAAGTTTTGCCTTTAGGTATACTTTAAGAGTCGGTTCACACTATGGCGACACGACTTCAGAGGCGACTAGTGGAGTCGCCGTGCACCGCGACTTCGGCGTGACTTGCACAGACTTCACATAATGGAAGTCAATGCAAGTCGCTCCGACTTCGGTCAAAAGTAGTGCAGGAACCTTTTTCTAAGTCGGAGCGACTTGAGTCGCTCCTATTAGAACGGTTCCCATAGCACAGAATGGAGCACGACCAAGTCGCCTGACAAGTCGCGGTAGTGTGAACCGTCAGTAAGAATAGGTTTGTGGTAAACTAGTCACAAAGTTTATGGATTTATTGAAATCCTTAAGCTAGGAGCTATCGGCATAAAAAGAAGGACCTAACGTTGGCTTTAGAGAGCTCTGACTCCCCCTTTCCTGTAAGGTAAGCCCCTCTTTAGTGAGGTGCCCTAATTGCATTGATGAGGCATGGTGGAGTTCAACCTTTGTTTGGAATCATTTTACATTTCCTTTGCGTGTATTGTGGCCAAGTGACAGGTGCTCTTTTTTTTGCACATTACATTAGCTCCTTTTACTAGAGAAATTATGTCACGGCTTTTTTTGTATTTTTTTTTTTTAGCTGCATATTAGCAAAAGTATAACACGCTAGTTTGCTCCTCAACACCTCATTAGTTTTTACCTTCATATACGATGCATCTTGGACTCTCTCCCTAGATGGAGCAATGGTGAATGGAGACCGCGTTGATGGCGGACGTAAAACACGCGTGGAAAGCGGCTATTTCTCCTTAGAGAAGACGAAAGATTTGAAAACGGAAGAGCAGCCTTCACAAACACCACCTTCGCCCTCAACACCCGACGCCCCCAGCAGGTATAGTGTCTACGATGACTTCGACCAGGAACAAGACCCTTTTTCTCCCCCAGATAACAGGCACTGCCAACCAGAGGAACTAGATATGGAGCGGAGAACGTCACCTGGCCCCCTATACCTGGCCAACAAAGAGTATGCCGTTCTGGCTGATGTCCCTCGAGCACGCCGGATCTCACATAGAGAACTCTTCAAGGTAGAAAAGAAACGGCTGGAGCAGCGTTCGCGGGCGCGAAGCCCAGGGAGGGAGGAAGTGGCACGTCTTTTTGGCCAACAGCGCAGGTTAGTTTTCTGAGAATTTTCTATATTCTTTGCTTTTAACATAAACATCAGATGTTCTGGGTGGATGAAATATTGCAGAGGCTAAAACTGTGCAGCTCGGCTGTTTTAACATTTTAAATCATTACACTCTTTTTAATGTTGTAAAATGTTGTGGGTTTCCAGGAAATTGATACACCATCTGAATTTTATTTGAGGCAGATTAATAATTTTTTGAAAGCAGATGTTTTATTTTTGTTTTTCTTAATATATATCTTACTTCAACCCATGGCTGTCTGGCTTGTTCAGACCTGTGTTTGAGCAGTAGCTGGAGAGCCATGTTTGAAGACGGATCTGCTTTAAAGTAGAACTATAGTCAAAACTTTTTTTTTTGTTTCATTTTGGATAGTGTAAGGGAGGGTAATAACCCCTGTAAGGTTTATGTTTGCCATCATTGTCCCCTTAGGGAGATTTACTTTCACTTCCTGTCCCATAGCCAAACTGGAAGTGAGAGGAAATCCCTGCAAATTTTTTTTCTTTTTAACAGTGATACTGTATTTGCTTTTTGGCTACAGATTCTATGGGATTTAGTACTGATTTTTATTTTTTTTTTGTGCATAAGCACAACTACTTCTGGCCATTATACGTATTTGAAAAGGTTGTAGACGCCTCCATTTTAAAGTGCGCTTTGTGGAGTGCTGGTAACTGGCTTTTTGGGCCGGTCTTCGCAAATTCCAGGAGCCAGGTAGCCAGTGTGTGACAAAACTTGCTATTTAAAGGAGTTGTAAAGTCAGAAGGCTTTTTATCTTAATGCATTCTACGCATTGAGACAGGGCTCGACAAACCCCAGGCGCCAGGTCACATTGGCGACTAGAATTAGCGGCCTGGCATCTGGGTTACCCTGCGGCAGGTGTCTTGTCGCCAGACATCCCAAGTCTCCTGCAAAGTGCGGGAGTCTCCTGCATGGGGACTGCGGCTCCCTGACACCAGCAAGTGCCGGGCCCACATGCGGGGAACTCCCACACCTCACAGGAGACTTGGGATGTCCGGAGACAGAACGGTGTCTGTCAGCTGTGACAGAACGGAGCCAATGCTTCCTGTATAGTTCCGGTGTTCTAAAATTTAGTCGGGCCAGTGAAAATTCTGGACCCTTGTCACTTCCGGGGACGCTCCGTCACCACCAGCTGCTGCGAGCCCCGGTGCGCATGCGCACAAGGCATTTTCAAGGCCCGATGAAATTCTAAGACTTACGAACAGCTGACTGAAAGGAGGAGGGGCTGAGGTGGGACGCACACACCGCTGCGGGATAATGTTACAACACCGCTGCGTCATCGAGCAAGGAACATGTTGCAGAGCTGACTTAGAGGAGGCGGGAAGGAAGTGAATACTCATACTAAATAGTAATGATAAAAAATGTTTAGTATTTCTTATTATTTTTTTTTTATATCATTACTATTTAGTATGAGTATTCACTTCCTTCCCGCCTCATCTAAGTCAGCTCTCCAACATGTTCCTTGCTCGATGACGCGGCGGTGTTGTAACATTATCCCTCAGCGGTGTGTGCGTCCCTCCTCCTCTCAGTCAGCTGTTCGTAAGTCTTAGAATTTCATCGGAACTTGAAAATGCCTTGTGCGCATGCGCACCAGGGCTCGCATCAGCTTGGTTATGACGTAGCCTCACCGGAAGTGACGAGGGTCCGGAATTTTCATGGGTCCGACGAAATTTCAGAACACTGGCTCCGTCTTGTCACAGGCGGTGTGATCTCAAATGCACTTCGCCTGTCAGAGGGGAGATACAGGAAGTATCTTCTCTGCATGCTTCCTATTGCGCTGCTCCTCACACTCTCCATTGTCTGTCATGTGTCTCAAGAGCCAGCAGTATCCGCCAGCAGTACCCACCAGCCAGTAATACCCACAGCAGTACCAGCCAGTAGTACCCGCCGGAATGTCCCACAGCAGTACCAGCCAGAAGCCCCCAGAGCAGTAACCCCCAGCAGAACGGGCCAGCAGTACCAGCTAGCAGTAACCACCAGCAGTACCCGCCAGCAGTACGTCACATGTGCTATGGGTGTAACTAGCCCCCAGCACATAATTGTAAATATTCCAGCATGTGCAGTGTTTCTGACTCCTCCCACCATGACCACTTCAAATCACTGAAGTGGTCATGGTGGTTGGAGTGTTCCTTTAATATCTCTCAGAAGAAGTAAACAAAGTACACACGGGTCGAATGCCAGGCAACATCAGCCGATTCATTAAAAACTGTCCGCCATTGGGCCCGTGTGGTTGGCAGCCAGTCCGACAGAAGCCGGCCATTCGGCATGTGCAAAAAAAAAAACTGGCTCCTTTTTTAGCTGGCTCCTAGATTTCAAGCAAATTTGTCAAGCCCTGCATTAAGATAAAAAAAAAACCTTCTGGAAGTAACCAACCCCCCCAGCACCACTAATACTTACCTGAACCCCTTCTCTCTCCAGCGATGTCCACGAGTCCCTCGGCTGTCCAGATTGGCTGACACACAGCCGTGGCGCCATTGGCTCCCGCGGCTGTCAATCAAAGTCAGTTAGCCAATCAGGAGAGAGGGGGCGGGGCCAAACGGCAGCTCCGTGTCTGAATGGACACACGGAGCTGCAGCTCGGCTCGCATGCCCCCATAGCAAGCTGCTTGCTGTGGGGACACTCAGTAGGAGGGGAGGGAGTCAGGATCAGGAACGAGGGATCCAAGAAGAGGAGGATCCAGGCTGCTCTATGCAAAACCAACTTCACAGAGGAGGTAAGTATAACATATTTGTTTTATTTTTTTTTTAAAAGACGAGACTTTACAATCACTTTAAATCTTTGAGATCCTTCATTGTCATTTGGAGAGCTTATGTCTGGGCTGCCCTACAAAGGCCTGTTGATTGCACTCTTGGATTGACTGACTCCTGAACTTTGCATTTATATGTCCACCCTTCAGTGTGATTGACTTTTTATGTTGAAATAAAACAAAGGAAAAAAGGGATTTGTTTATTGCCATTTGGTTTTACTTTTTTTTTTTTTAATTAATGGAGACTGATACTCAAATATAATTTAAAGCTGTCTTAAATTGATTGGTTAACCCTTACATATACCCAGTGAAGTTACTGACCTTAGGTAACAGTAAACCAATCCTCCTACATAAGTTGTACCTGCTTATCTGCAGTCCTCTCATCTCTACATGTGCCTAAATTTTAAAATTTGTCTGAGCTGTGAGAAAAAAAATGGGCGGTAAACTGAAGCTACACTCTGCAGATCTCAGTGAGGAGAGTTCTGAGCTCTAATTGGAGGATAGGGAAACACCCCCCTTCACACAGGAACAGAGCTGTGGCTGTAAATCTGCTGGAGGTCCCTTTCCAGTTACCATTTTTCTCTTGGTGTCAGGAAAATTGTCAGAAGTGATTCATGCTGATAGCAGAGGAGGGAAGCAGCAGATAGAAATGACACTTGGTGTTCTTAATTGAGACAAGTACACACTATAGAGGGATATGTTTTGTTCATATTTAATGTCTTGAGGATTACAACCACTTTAATTGTGCTGGTCACATGACTAAAAGCCTGAGTAATTGGCTCAAAAAAGAAAGTAGTACCCAGACAATCCCACTTTCATTTGCCTCTTTATACCAGTAGGTGGTTGGGAGGGGAAGACTTCACATCCCTACTTTTTCTCATGGTTGCGGCCATGTTTTGAAAGATGCAATGAACAATGTTTGATTCCAGCAAGAATGCTAACACAGCTTCAAGTTAACGTTTTGAGTACTGGTCCTTTGTTAATTAAGGAAAAAAAAATGATGTTTAGAGAGTGTCACTTTTAATATATCTTGATAATTGGTTTTATGCAAAGTTGTTATGAAATATTGTCAAATATTGTATTTGAAAAACAGATGACTATTTTAGGGGCCTCTTTTTGTAGTTGACATGTTCGCTCGCAATTGGAAATGTTATCTTGCATTATTTGTTTCTTTAACCTTCTCTTTTCTAAGCTCCCTCATACTTGCTAGCAAAGACACTATCTCTACTCCCTGCCCGCCTACCTAATTCAGCAGAGAGGTTCAGCAGTAATTCAACTTTTATAACATTGATGGTGTGGCTTTGCCTAAAGGTTTGAAGGATGATTAGAAAATGTAATATTTTAAAAGATGGGTTTCTCTAAAACTAGAGATGGTTCAATAATTATATGTTGTTGTAAGATCTGTTTATGTAATATATATATAGTATATGTGCCCAGGGCTATATAAGGTTCTTAGACCTGCACCCGACTTGCTGACAAGAAGATGCCGCTTCAGATTTTGGAGTTTCACCTAACTGCATGGAATAACCGTCACCTCTGCCACCAGCTCACATATGTCTACTAACACACTAACCCTCACTGCCTATGGCGTTTACTCACTAAAGTCTACTTTTGGTGTATCTGTCTGCTACACTCAGTGATGACGTGGGTTGAACCAATGTTCCGCCTACCAGTTCACCAAGAAGTACTGACATCTTGCAGTGGAAGCCATCTTGAAGATATCGCTATTATCCCCATTATGCCTTTATGGCTGACTAGTCCCCAACAAGTTGATGGTGTGCAGGAATATAAGACTGGATCTTCATTGTGTGTAGGAGACAGGTACTCTTCGGTATACAAGACCTTTCACTACTAACCAGAATAATACCCGTTACACTGTGTTTTGTACCAGCTCTGTGGACTAACTTTATAACCTGTGGAATGTGATTCATTTGGGAGCTACTTGTGAAAATGTTTTCATTCTCATCAAATTTGTGGAATTAGGTAAAAGCTGTAGCAGCTGACATCATAGACTATTAACATATTCCTTTTCTGTTACCATCTCTACCGCCCTTCCGGAAGGTTCTTCCCATTTCCTCATAGTGGATAATAGGCAGTCTTACCCACCACCTCTGCAATGCCTCGGTTCTGTTTGGACCAATGGGCAGGGCTGGTTGAGTATTTTGAGGTGGGGGGTAGGGGTTGTGACTGTTCTGATGCAGATGGCAGCTTTAAGAACATCTTTGTTTGCATAGACAGTTCTAAGGCAGAACTTAAATTGCTCAATGAGGGGACTTTAAAGAGAAATATGGCTTTGAGTTTTTTTGAGTATTATATTTACCTAGGTGGATGCAGCATCAGTCCGATGCTGCATCTGTCCCCTGGCGCCTCTGTACTGAGAACCGAGCGATCTAACACAGCCGATCACTCAGTTCTGACTGCTCCCCAAACAGAGAGCTACTGACTTATCAGTCAGCAGCTCTGCGCTCTGCCCCTTCCTCGCTCATTGGAGTGCTGGGCAGGGAGCGGCCAGCTCAGGCTCTCAGCAAGCTGAGCTGGGTGTCAGTTCAGGCACCTGGCGGATCCCGACTTCCATTGTTGTGATGACGCGGTGCCTGGACTGACTTCTGTGATGTCAGAAGAGAGCGGACTTTAGCCCGCTGTCTGCTGAAAACGGGTCAGAGGAGTGCAGAACAAATTGCACTCTTGTGATCCATAGGAGATATACAGCCAAAAAAGCTTTGGCTGTACATCTCCATTAAATATACAATCTTCTGGCGTGGCTGCCAGACAACTAGCGTTTTAGAAGAAAAGGCTTCCTTTAAGCTGCTGTCTCAGCAAACTCAAGGTTGCCGCCTAGTTCATTTACAGCGCTCACATCTATCTTTGTCTTAAATGGAACTCACTGTAAGTACTACCAGCAAGGATATCCATTTCTTATGCCCTCTTTACTGGCATGGTGCTATTTTTTTGGGACGGGATAGTTCCCAGAATTTTAGACCTTTTGGTAGAAACCAATACAAGCTCCATACAAAGACAAATCCAGTTAACGGTGCGTGCCTCCGGAGGAGAGGTCCCCATAAGGGTTGCATCCTGTAGGCAAAGTAGACCCCACCAAAAACATTTTGCTTTGGGTGGACAGTGATGGGAACAATATAGTTTACCTTTGCAGCTCTGATGGTAACATCCTTTCAGTTTTCACCATGGAGTTCCTCCAACTATACCCTTCTAGCGCTGCATGTGACACTGCTGCAGGCTTCTTCATTGAATCAATGTGACCAGAACTGACAAGCAGTAGTGTATGCAATGACCAGGTGATTGTTGGAGGAACTTGGCCTTACTTCAGTGTACAGCATGGCTGCTGAGGTAAGTGTTTATGTATACAACTAGGTTGGAGTGGCATTGAAGTATAGTTTCATCTGACCCATCAAAGAATCAGTTTACCAAGGGGTAACGGCTTCACTTTTGCTTTATGAGTATCCCCACTGACCACTGCATCTCCCTTCCAAGCAAAAGCAGTAGTTTTTTTATTCTAAGCACCTAAATCTCTCAGGACTATAAGGCAGGAATGCCGACTGTGCATCACCATGCACTACTTTTTAAAACTGACTGGTTCTCAAATATTACCATGTTAATTATACTCCTACAATTAACATAACATGTTAATAGTCAAATATTAATTATGCTTACAGTCTTACTGGAAATGATACACAAAAAGTAATGGACGAACACCTTCCTAAAGAAAATGCTGCTCCGGTTTCTCTCTAGTATGGACCAGGATGACCAAAAGCCTAGGCCAGGGTTTCTCAACCAAGGTTCCAGAGGTTGCTAGGGGTTCCTTGAGCAATTTTTGCTCCTCATATACTTTCCCACTGGCACCATTAATCTTTTTAGCTATTTATAAGGGGTTAATTCTTCCCAGTGTCCACAAGAGTAAGGAGCGTTCTTCTATCTGACCGTCATACTAATGTTGGGGTCCCCAAACCTTTGAAACAGCCAGTTTACTGTCCTACAGCTATTCCGGAGGCCAGGCTAGGGCCAGTAGGAGTAGAAAATGTCCCAGTGGCCAGTGGGAGTAAACAATGCGCTGTTTTTGTCAGTGGGAGGACTAGTGCCCTATCATTGGTGCCAGTGGAAGGTGTTCTGCCCCTTTGTTGGTGCCAGTGGGAGGAATAGTGCCCCATTGTTGGTGTCAGTGGTAGGAGTTGTGCCACATTGTTGTCAAAGGAAGGAGTTGTGCCACATTGTTGTCAAAGGAAGGAGTTGTGCCACATTGTTGGTGTCAATGGTGGGAGTTGTGCCCCATTGTTGGTGTCAATGGTTGTAATTGTGCCCCATTGTTGGTGTCAATGGAAGGAGTTGGGCCCCATTGTTGGTGTCAGTGGAAGGAGTTGTGCCCCATTGTTGGTGTCAGTGGAAGGAATAGTGCCCCATTGTTGTTGTCAGTGGCCCAAGGGCCGGAAAAAGGCAAGCAAAGGGTCGTAGTTTGGAGACCAGTGCACTAATGTATTCTGATGTAGAAGTTTTTAGCAGGGGTTCCCTGAGAACAGAAAGTTATTTCAAGGATTCCTGTGTTGAACGGTTGAGAAAGGCTGGCTTAGGCCTTAGTCATATATTTGCTGAAAGTAGGAATAAGCCATTCAAAGACTTGATTCTCCATTTCAATCACATGACCAGATACCTAGGTTTTTTGTAACATGACCAGCACAGGAGAGACTGGAAGCAGCATATTCTCATAGGGATGGAATAGGATTTCACCCTTTCTATTGCTTGGTATTTATCTTTTTAAAAAGACTGTGGGTGTAGAATTAATTGATTATTTGAGCACAGATCTGCTTTAACCCCAAGCTTATGCATCCTCCGTGCTATACCTTCTCTGCGCTGAGATTAACCACTAGACCACAAATTGTCCCTGGAGAAGACCGATCTTTCCATCAAAGCTTGTTAGGCTGTGTGCCTCAAATCAGAAGATGAAGGGGACTGAACACAGGACTTCAGAGGTTTCAGGGGCTCCTGAAATAATGTATCCACCTTTGGTGTCCATGTTTGTTCTTTACATCACCTTCATGAAGTATCAGTACTGCACACAGGTAGGCAGCTAGCTGTTCAGATCTGAAATCTCTGAGAATAGAACTAAAGCAGCCTATAGATGATTTGATGATGGCTCGATTCCCCCGATCAACACAGTCAGTGCAGATGGGGGATTCCCTCTTGCAGAGATATTGTGTTCTGCCGGCATCTGCCTGGTCGGCAGAACACAATGATTACTACTAGTGGCTATAGCCGCTAGTAATCGCATGTAGAAAATTTGACAGGCTGGTTGTACCCAAGTCAATAGATGGATCAATCAGCGTGCCAATACATGGATCGAATCTTGGCAGGTTCCTGCTGAACCGGCCAAATTTAGATCCATGTATGCCCGACTTAATGCTGGCTATACGTGGAGTAGGGTGGCCCTGCCAGCAGTTTTCCGACCATTACCCTTCGATCTGAAAATCAAAGGAGCCAGGCATAATATTGTTGGCCGAGCAGTGGCTGCATCTAATCTGATGTAGTTACTGCTCAGGTATTCTGACAGCTGCAGGTGACAGCTGTCAAAATACTTTAGCTAGCAAGAATGATTCCCCCATCAATAGATTTTTTTAAATCTCAATGTATGGCCAACTTAGTCCGTTCACTTCCTTGCACTGTACAAATGGATAAATAATGGGGGAAAGGAAAAACTACAATCAAATTCCAGATCGTCCCTTTTCTCCTGTGCAGGTTAGGAAATGACAGCTGGTTACTATAGGTCATTGTTTCTGAACTCTGGTCCTCAGGGCACACTAAAGCCCCGTACACACGCGTCAATAGTTGGCCGTGAATTTTCGGCCAACGATCGGCCGATTTTCGGCTTGTTAGTATGATGCTTCCGACTCCAGATTTTTTTCGGCCGAAAAGTCGGTGTGCAGGCTATAAAATTTTTGTTGGCCGTCAACACAACCGCCGATTTTCCGTCAGTCAGTACAGATTTCGGCAGACAAAAATCTGATGAGCAAGACTGGGCATGCTCAGAGAAGAAAAAACACACGGAAACTAAACCAACACATGACATCACTTCTGAAGTTGATTTTTGTTGGCCGAGAAAATTTGTGTGCAGTCTAGGCACATTCCAACCAACAAAACACAACTCTGGACAAAAGTCGGACGATCGGTCGGCCGATAATCGTTGCGTGTGTACGAGGCATAACAGGCCAGATTTTATGTATTACCTTGGGAAGATGCAGACTAGAATACTGCAATCACTGAACAGCAAATTATATCACCTGTGATGTATTACAGTTTTCTTGCAAACCTGGCCTGTTAGTGGGCTCTGAGGACCGGAGTTGAGAAACACTGCTATAGGGGACCCAGACACTTCACTTTCTACCAGTGGTAATATGGAATCCATTATTTCCTTCATCCCAAGCAGTATTTTTAGACAGGTTAGGCCCAGAAAGAGCACTTTGTCCTGAAAAGCCAGCAGGTGTCCTTGTGGTTGCCAATACCTCTACGCCCAATCAGACACAGCATACACCTGACCTGAGCTAGGACACAACGTCCTTCAGTAGAAGTTGATGTATTTTGGACAGGGGGGGTGGGGGGTGGTGGTTATTGTGGCTGTCTCTCTATGCCATGGTTCTTTCTGGTTTCTCAGGTTTTGTGGGTCGCCTCCTTGGGGGGGGGGGGGGGGGGTTTGTTTTGTGCAACTGCTCTGTGTGCTATGTGCTCTTTTTCTGCTTTATACTTTACACTGCAGAAACCTCTTCTGTTTCTGTTTTCAGTCTTTTCAGTGCCAGATAATAAGTAGGAATTAAAACAAAAGATCTGATATCTGGTGGGTGGGGGGACTGGATCTGATGGAGCTTCACGGTGGAACTATTTATAATCTATGCACGTAGAAATTGCAAATTAGTTTCAAGAACATTCAATATGTTTTATATATTTATATTATCACTTCATAAAGTTGCAAGTCTATGGGGCCGTCATAAATAATTTGGCAGTGCCGGTCCCCTTACCTGTCCTGTGGTCTGCTGTGAATAAGATATTATGGCTGCTGCTGCAGATCTGTCTACATAGGAAGTCCAGCCAAACCACTAAATACACAGTTGAAGTAGATATATACAATCCATCCAAAATACTGAGGGGTTGATTTACTAAAGGCAATTAGACTGTGCACCTTGCAAAGTGCAGTTCCTCCAGAGCTTAGTAAATGAGGTAAATATTTACTTTGCAAAGAATACCCAATCACATACAAAAAAATTATGAAAATTAAAAAAAAAAAAAAAAAAAAAAAGTTTTGCTAGCAAATGATTGGATGATGGAAGTCAGCAGAGCTTCTGCTCATTTACTAAGCTCTGGAGCAACTGCTCTTGCAGAGTGCAACTGCTCCTTGCAAAGTGCACAGTCTATTCGCCTTTAGAAAATCAACCACTGTATGCAATTCTGATTCATTTAGTCATGCCAGTGTCACTTCTTATTGAAACTTCCTGAATCATACCAACTCACTGGACTATAAAAAATCTTTCTGCTAAGGTCCTCTGTCTCCTCCAGTCCTGCACCTCCAGCCCCTGGTACCTAAAACATGTCGGAATGACAGCACTGTGAAGTTAGGTAGAACCCAGTTGGCTCAGAGAAGAATCTCTCACTTTGATTTCTACTGGTGTGGGAAGGTTATAGAAAAAGATTTCAGACATTAAGGCTCGGTTCACATTCTTGCACTGGGGTAACACGTGAAAATGCATTCTTTATGGCACCCCAATGAACCACGGTAACAGTGCTGTGTAAATACAAGTCCAATTAGTTATTGCAAGGCTGACATTTACAAGCATGACTCCCAAAGGCAGAGGCATGATGAGACTTGTAGTTCTGCAACAGCTGCAGGGCCACAGGTTGAGCACCCGTCATGCAGGAGGGCCGCCCTGCCGCGCAGTATACTTGCATGGGGTGGTTCTTAATGGCACTTTTCTACTGCAAGTACCGGCTCGGCTCCACTCGGCACTGCTTGGCCCAGCTCAGCTTAGTTTGCTTTTCCACTGCGTGGTACGAGTTGGCACATTTCAGCACTGTATAGGCCAGTGATGGCGAACCTTGGCACCCCAGATGTTTTGGAACTGCATTTCCCATGATGCTCAACTACACTGCAAGTGCATAAGCATCATGGGAAATGTAGTTCCAAAACATCTGGAGTGCCAAGGTTCGCCACCACTGGTATAGGCTCTACTCGACTTGGTTTGCTTTTCCACTGCGTGGTACGAGTCGGCACGTTTCAGCACTGTATAGGCTCTACTTGGCTCAGTTTGCTTTTCCACTAAAGTAGTAAGTGGGTGGGATTACGATTCTCTGACCAATCAGTGGCTAGTAGGGACAAACAAGGCTGCATGCAAAGGTTTGTGGGATATGGTATAGGTACGGCCCGCTTGGAACCCCAACCGAGGTGGTACTGTTTAAGCGAGCCGTACCATGTAGTGGAAAAGCGCCACTGTACCAAACCGTACCGAACCGTTCTAACACGTACCATGCGGTCCCATGCAGTGGAAAAGCGCCAAACCGAGCCGTACCATGCAGTGGAATAGCGCCATAAGAGGTTAAACTTAGACAAAAAAAACCCGAAAGTTAATTGGTTTCAATGCACAGCTGAACCAGGTGTTGCACTCTCTAGTTTAGTAAATCAACCCCTATATTATGAAAAAAATTGTGCATGATTTGACTGCCTTAACAAAAGACATTTTGGTGCGCATTTTGTAACTGCAGCGCAACAGTGTGAACCCTGCCTTTATAATAGCGATATTTTAAAAAAAGTTGATGCTTTGAAGCTAGTGCTGTGCTCCTATAGGGACATCATTCGCATTCTGACACGGGTAACCTGGCACTGAAAAGTACGAAACCTCCTCTGATCTCTTATGATGTGTACCTGTCATCTAAACACAGCAGGTCAGGTTATGAAATGGCCACCTCTGCTGTGTTTATCAGTGACAGGTACACTTGCTGCCCCCCCCCCCCCCCTTCTCTCACATCTCTCAGCAAGACCGGTGCGCTGCTGCTGCTGCTTTGCCCCATATTGACAGCATCCAGCGTCCAGACTAATGACAATCTCCACCAATGACTCTAAGTAGATGTATTGGATCAATGCCCATATTGATTAATGCTTGTAATGACAATATTGATTGTTAATTTTCACTGAGATTTATTTTTTCTGATTTGTATTGATGTAGTATTGTGCACTCATTCTTCAGCCTTGTTCTGTTTCCAGGTCTTGTTGCTCTCCATCTCCTCCTCCCGCTGTGCGAGGTGGCCGTCTTTTCTGAGCCCGCTTCGCTGCCATCTCGTCTTATGTGTCCCAGTGTTTGAGACAAGAGATGTGAACCTCCTTTCTTCTGTCTCCTAGGAGAAACAAACCCCGTCTTGTTTTTTTCTCTGCCTTTCTCCGAATATCCGCTCTCTCTTCCGCTCATTCTGCTCTGTTAACTGGCACAAAGACAGCTGGGAAATAAACACTGCAGCAATGTCACGTTGTACTCTCTACCAATCAGTGGCTTTCATCAATTTTGAGACAGGCTAACAAAAGTCGTTCTCACTGGTCTATAGGCGATATCATTGTACACATGTTTTTTTTTTATTTAATAAAACCAGCTAGAATATTCATTTATATAAATGTGGTGTTGGTAATGCAAAAATTGTGATTGTTACAAAATACAAAATTGTAATTGTTGTTGATGAATACAGAATGAAAAGGCAAATATGGACCAATAGGTAACTTCAACTGTATTTTACAAATGTGAAATGACATGTATAAAAAAGTTGTTGATTTTTTTTTTAAAGCCCATCTCCAGCCAATTTTTTTGTTTTACTTTTGTACAAAAGGAGTAGTAGTGAGAACCTCCCACGGCCGAGGGGGCAGTCACATTGCTTTTGTGTTGGGATGGGGGGTGGAATGCATGGTGACATGCCCTCTCCATCACATGCATGCCCTCTCCATCACATGCATGCCCTCTCTTTCATTTTGCCTCTGGCCTGTCCAGCTCAACTCACAGTCCATGCAATCAGAATGGCAGAAACAGAGAACACAAAACAGGACATGCCTGCATACTCCACCAATCAGGCTTCATGTGGACCTGAAGTTGCACATTGACACTGAGAGGCTTGGTCCACACCTACAGGTGCAACCAAGTGTGGCCACATTTCTGTGTGTCACATGTAGGGCAGCCCTTCTATGTGAATTGGCTGCCCTACATGCAAGAAATGCAGAAAAGAAGTCCCTAAGCGCCAGCTCAGACCATGATTTGCACAGGAATGCGCAATGTGGGTGCAGTGCAGTTTCAGCCCTTTGGTTTGAATGGGCTGAAATCGCACCACACTGAGCCAAAAGTAGTGCATGCACTACTGTAACCTCTTGGCGCTGACGACACTGAAATATGCGGCCTCTTGACTGGTGGACCTTGGCGCCAAGCGGTTGCATATTTGCACACCACATTGCAAACACAGCTGTGCCGAGAGCGTGTGTGCTCCCAGCTGCTAACAGAAAGCTTATGATTGCGGCTTGCGATTGGGAGCTTTCTGATCATGTGACTGCCCTGACAGGCAATCACGGCATTAACGTGATCATAAACCCTGCCCACCTCCTAGCATCTGAAACCCCTAAAGAGTCGGGAGGCGCTGGTGCTCTGCTTTTCTGACCTGCGTTTGGGATGCCGTTAAGTTAACATTGACACCTGCTGCAGATCACAAGTGCAGTGCGTTTTTTAATGCAGATTTCCCGCACCCTGTTCTGATGTGAACATGCACTGATTCTTTTCCAAAAAAAAAAAACGAATGGCACTACTGGTCACAAAGAAGGGGGGGGGGGGGCTTTGTGACTAGATGTTTTGGATGTTGGTACCTAGTATTTCCTTATTTATCTCAGGCACATTAATATTAATGGCACTACTACACGTGTGCTGAAACGCAGCGCGTTTCTCTGCATGTTAGGAAAGTACACGATTTTGCGTACATTCACGACATGCAGAGATCTGAGCCTGGCCTTACAGAAACATTTGTTAAGTAGACTGGAGAGGGGTTGGAACATCTGTCAGATTTGTATTGCTCTCTGCATCTTCCAGTCCCAGTGACACCCACACTCTCCAATTTCTGTATTTAAAGTCACCGGGAGAGGAACTGAGCTAAAATATCCACAATGTTGGCAATAGCAACAAAAGTTTTGACTCTTGCACACTTTATTGAAAGTAAATAAAGTAAATGATTTGGCTGGAGTTAGGCTTTAAGGTGAAATTTAAATGATTATTCCACTAAACGGCGCCTGGCTGGAGGGAGGAGCCATATTTGGATTTACAAACATCTATAGGTAACATCTATAGTCTGCTAGTAAACTGCCAGATTAAGGTGAGCAAAGTTCAACACAGGTTTATCTTGTATATATTCAAATCAAGGTTAATCTTGCGTATATTTTGCATTCCTCGGGTTATCCAATCAATATGCTAATGATATACTGTATTTATCAACGTATAACACGCACCCTAATTTTATGAGGGACGTTTCAGGATAAAAACTTAAATTATATACAACTTTGAAGCAAAATAAAGGTCTGTGCCGATCATTGCAGCTTGATCGGTGCCCATCTGCAGCCTCACCATTGCCCATCGTTGCAGCCTGATCTGTGCCCACCGTAGTAGCTTGATCTGTGCCCATATGCAGCCTGATCTGCGCCCACTATTGCAGCTTGATCTGTGCCCAAATGCAGCCTCGCCATTGTCCATGATTGCAGCCTGGTCTGTGCCGGGTTACACAGAGGGATCTCCTGTTTACTCAGCGCTCGCACAGTCCCGGTTCCTTGGTCGGCTCTTATGATAGACAGAACACTGGTCCAACGCCGGGACATGTGACTTCTATCTTAAGATCCGGTCCAGGAGGCAGGACTGTGTGTGACTGCGTGTCTGACAGGAGATCTCGGCTTTGTTTAATGTGGCGGCGCTCCCTCCACCGTATAACACGCACACACGATATGCCCCCTATTTTCAGGGGAAGAAAGTGCATGTTATACGCCAATAAATAAGGTATTTAAATGAAACTTGTTTTCATTACATACCTTATTTTAGACCTGGTGACATCACCACTGGGCCCCTGTGGTTCTCTGTGCAATAAAGTGGATCATGGCTGGTGGGAGGAGTTGCAGAAAGGTTCCTAAAAACAGCAGTATGCCCTAGGTGAAACCCACATGTGATGTTGAGCCTCCATGATTAAAATAACTGAAATCCAATAAATACAAGGGGGGAGGGGGGGGGTAGGGACAGTAATCCTGGGGAGGAAATGCCTAGATCGGGTTGGCAACCTGCGGGCCACACCCGGCCCACCACCGCTAAATGTCTGGCCCGTGAGTGCCGTGATGAGTTTGCATGCGCCCCGCCCACAAACATTTTCGCTGCTCTCCTCTTCATTGGACAGTGGCCAGTATCACAGTGCTGGATGGAGGCAGGAACTGCTGGAGTTAACTTTTCACATTAAACAGTAGGTGATTGGTTGCCAGGCGCTCCTAGCAACCAATCACCAGCTTGTTAATGTGAAAAGTTAACTTCAGCAGTTCCTGCCCCCTTCCAGCCCTGTGATGCCGGTCGATCTCTGCTCTGCTGTGCACCTGTGTAAGGTAGGAGAGTTCTACCTACACAGTGTGTGTTTGTGTGTGGGGTGGGGGGCAGGGGGGCAGAGGACACTACAGTAGGGGGAGTGCAGGGGACAATGGACACTGCTTTTGCAGGCACAGGAAACTGCTATGGGGGTAGGGGGGCAGAGGACACTATGGGAGTTATGTGAAGGAGGACAAAGGACACTGCTATGAGGTATAGAGGACACTGCGATAGGGGGGTGGAACCCTATTAGGTATCCCATCTCCCCTGTTGATGGGGACCTCTCCTCCCCTGGGGACGGGGACCCCATCTCCGCTGGGAACAAGGACCCCATCTCCCCTGGGGACGGGGACCCCATCTGCCCTAAGGGCAGGAACCCCACTTTCCCTAGGGACAGGAACATCATCTGCAGAACATGCTGGCTGGCAGGGCTGGCGTCAGTCACCCTTAGAAGGATGGGGAGGGGCAGTAAAATCTGAATCTTCAGCCACATGCTCCCTGGGGGTGAACTGGCTTTGTATGAAAGAAGCACCTTAAAGTGAAGTAAACCTTTACTGTTATTATTACTGTGTTAGGATTATTATTATCTTCATTTATTAGCATGTGAATGCGGCTCTCCATGCATTCACATACATTGAATCTGGCCCTTAAGTGGAAAAAGGTCGCTGACCCCCTGGCCCTAGATGATGTTGCTCCAGGCAGGAAAGGAGGAGGACTCTGTCTGACTCACACTCAGAAGTTAGTATTACAGCAGGGAGGCAGAGGAACTGAAAGTGGGAGCAGACACAGAGTGTTTTATGCCCCATACACACGTGCAGATTATCTGCAGACTTACCTTTTCTATGTAGTGCAAGGGCCTGCCGGATTGCATACAAATTGAAAGTGTTTAGGTTTGACCTCATATTATATGGTTTTGGTAAGTCTGCAGACAAAAGTCTGCAGATAATCTGCACGTGTGTATGGGGCATAAGGTACATTGCTACTTAGCTTGCTGGGATGGGAGTATAGGTGTCCTTTAAATCATTCTCCACCGTGCTAGTGTTTTCATTGTGGCCTGTGCCTTTATCAGGGAAATTTCTTCACTTTCTGTTACAGTGCCTTGAATAAAAGGCAATGACGCAGCAGATATGCAGACATCAATATACTTCTTAGAGAAGTTTTAACCTTGCCCTGCAGTAGAAGGTTCTTATAGCAGAAGGTATTCACATTCCACCTCATTTTCCGAAAAAAAAAAAAAAAAAAAAAAAGCTTTTTTTTTTTCATTATTGAAAGCATACCTAAACCCATTAATTTAACTGTTTTCCAATACGGTTACATGCAAAGCATGCCATGATTAATAACTATCACAGCTGCCTTTTCTCTTGGCCAAACTGTCAAGCCATGAAATGGCTGGTGTCCCAACCGATCACATGTGCAGCACTATGGCAATTGCAGATCAAACCGAGGCCAAGATGGTAGTTTCCTTGGCTGTGAAGGATAGGAGAGTATAGTTCCGCTTTAAGGACAGTGGGTCATGTAATGCAAATATTTATTTTACACCCCTTGAATACCTGTACATTCAGAACCTCTGGAGTATAGCACAAGTACAGCCCCATATTAAAAAGCCATTTATTTCAAACTGCATACAGCTGTTTCTGGCTGGTTAAACATCGGTGTATGGAAACCATGGTTTCAAAACCATTAGTGTATGCAAACCATGGCTTCTATGGAGTAGGGCTTGGGGACCATAATAGTATATGGAATCCATGGCTTCTATAGAGTGGGGCTCAGGGACAATTCGTGCATAGGAAACCATGGCTTCTATGGAGTAGGGTTTGGTGATCATTAAAGCGGAGTTCCACCCAAAAGTGGAACTTCCGTTTTAGGTAGGAATAACCCCTTGACATGCCACCTTTGGCATGTCATTTTTTTTGGGGGGGAGCGGGTACCTAGTTTTGACAGTTACCCGCTCCCACTTCCGCTCAGAGCGCTGCGGTGCCCTGAACGGAAGTTCTCCTCTCCCCCTCCCTCCCTGCAATCTTCTGGGACATGTCAGAGGTCCCAGAAGATTGCCGGCCAATTAAGACGCGCATCGCAACTCGCGCATGCGCAGTGCGTACCCGGCTGTGAAGCCGCAAACTGTCACAGCCGGGTGCCCACACCAGTGATGCCGGCGCCGCCGAGACAAGAGGGAAGAGGATCGAGGCTTTGGGCGGCCGCATCGCTGGACCGTGGGACAGGTGAGTGAAAAGGCTGGAACTCCGCTTTAATGTATGGAAACCATAGCTTCTATGGAGTAGGGCTTGGGGACCATCAGTGTATGGAAGCCATGGCTTCTATGGTGAAGGGCTTGGAGATAATCAGTGTATGGAAACTATTGCTTCTATGCAGTAGGGCTTGGGGACCATCAGTATATGGAAACCATGGCTTCTTTGGAGTAGGGCTTGGAGATCATCAGTATATGGAAACCATGGTTTCTATGGAGTAGGACTTGGGGACCATTGGTATATGAAAACCATGGCTTCTTTGGAGTAGGGCTTGCAGATCAACACAAATCTCAACAGGTTCATTCTTCCCCATGCTCTCTAGAGAAAAGAAAAAAAAAAAAAAGATTATAGCTTGTATATGACTTGCACACCAAACAGCGATTGACCAACGTAGATAGTGGGTTGCCAAAATGACTGCTATAGATGGTGCTGTATAGAATCTAGGTAAAATTGTAAAGTCACCATCACACTCCAATATGATTGTCTAACCAACCCTTCCTCAAGGCATCCTAGGGATGCCACATAAGAAAGTAACCCTGTGAGGCCCCGAAAAAACTGTATTAGAGTGCTGGTAACTTTGTACAGTTTCACTCCTAATCCACTAACTGGAGAATAAAAGTCAGCATACGATGTTGAAATTCTGTTCCGCTTAATCTCACATATAGATTGCTCTGTGCTCCCTGCTGCTGCCGCTGTGTGACAGTCTGGAAATCATCTTATAGGGCCCATCTCCCTCCATCGAGGGAATTTGCAATTATTTAACAAGTGGCTCCGGAGCCCAGGACCAGACGTGGATTTAATGGCTTGTAACTGTGCAAGATCAAAACATTTTGCACAGAAGAGACAGACGCTTCATTAATGTACCTTGTGATCTTGTTAACTCGGAACAACTGCCAAAACTCCCCTGAGCTGTAGGAGCGTGCAACTGCTGATCACCGCAGGAGGGGGGCCGCGCTCTCCCTTCGTGTCAGCCAGGGACTTGGCTCAGAATTTCTGCAGTCACACTTTTCTTTATGAACTTTGCCAGTTCTTCAGAGGGAAAAAAAAAAAAAGGATTTTAGGGACTCAAGGATGACTTGGTGGAAACAAGACGTTGCATTGCAGCTCAGTTTATAAAGTTAATATATTAGAGGAGCTCCAGCCCCCCCCCCCCCCCACCCCAACCAAAAAATTAAGTCAGCAGCTAAAAATACTGTAGCTGCTGACTTTATTAATATTAGGACACTTACCATTGATCCCACGATGTCGGCACCCCAGCCGATTTTTCAATTGGCTCTCGGGTGCTGCTGCCACCATTCCGACTATGGAAAAACGGTAGTGAAGCCTACTTTTTGAATGGTCCGACAGCAGTGGAAGGAGGAAGTCTCCAGGAAGTGGGGACAGGTACCTGAAAGGTGCCAAATGAGGCAGCGGTGAGGGGTAAAAAGCAAATAAGTGGAGCTTCCCCCTTTTGGGTGGAGCTCCGCTTTAAGAACAAGGTAAATTATAGAGTTGGGATATAAAGAAGGTAAAGTATTGCCTCATTCACACAGACGTACATATCCATACATCCTTGCGAAGAGCGGTCTTGTTCCGCACACAGCCATGTGAAGGCAAACTGTGTTCTGATTAGGGCTGCAACTAACGATTAATTTGTCTGTCGACTAATCTATCGATTATTTTTACGATTAGTCGACTAATCTAACGATTATTTAATTTTTTTGTTTTTTTGCTTAATTTAGTCTTTTTGATTAGCTAATTAATCCTGTAATTAATACAGACCCCTCAGTAAGCCCCCCTCCCACTACAGACCCCTCAGTAAGCCCCCCTCCCAGTACAGCCCCCCACAGTAAGCCCTCCCACCCAGTACAGACCACTTAGTAAGCCCCCCTCCCAGTACAGACCCCTCAGTAAGCCCTCCCATCTAGTACAGACCACTTACTAAGCCCCCCTCCCAGTACAGACCCCTCAGTAAGCCCTCCCACCTAGTACAGACCACTTACTAAACCCCCCTCCCAGTACAGACCCCTCAGTAAGCCCTCCCATCTAGTACAGACCACTTACTAAGCCCCCCCCCTCCCAGTACAGACCCCTCAGTAAGCCCTCCCACCCAGTACAGACCACTTAGTAAGCCCCCCTCCCAGTGCAGACCCCTCAGTAAGCCCTCCCACCTAGTACAGTATGTACTGGGTGGGAGGGCTTACTGAGGGGTCTGCACTGGGAGGGGGGGCTTACTAAGGGGTCTGTACTAGGTGGGAGGGCTTACTGAGGGGTCTGTACTGGAAGGGGGGCTTACTAAGTGGTCTGTACTGTACAGACCACTTAGTAAGCCCCCCTTCCAGTACAGACCCCTCAGAAAGCCCTCCAACCTAGTACAGACCCCTTAGTAAGCCCCCCTCCCAGTACAGACCCCTTAGTAAGCCCCCCTCCCAGTGCAGACCCCTCAGTAAGCCCTCCCACCTAGTACAGTATGTACTGGGTGGGAGGGCTTACTGAGAAGTCTGCACTGGGAGGGGGGGGGGGCTTACTAAGGGGTCTGTACTAGGTGGGAGGGCTTACTGAGGGGTCTGTACTGTACAGACCACTTAGTAAGCCCCCCTCCCAGTACACTAGTACAGACCCCTCAGTAAGCCCTCCAACCTAGTACAGACCCCTTAGTAAGCCCCCCCTCCCAGTGCAGACCCCTCAGTAAGCCCTCCAACCTAGTACAGACCCCTTAGTAAGCCCCCCTCCCTGTGCAGACCCCTCAGTAAGCCCTCCTACCTAGTACAGACTGTACTAGGTGGGAGGGCTTACTGGGGGGTCTGTACTGGAAGGGGGGGCTTACTAAGGGGTCTGTACTAGGTGGGAGGGCTTACTGGGGGGTCTGTACTGGGAGGGGGGCTTACTAAGGGGTCTGTACTGTACAGACCACTTAGTAAGCCCCCCTTCCAGTGCAGACCCCCCAGTAAGCCCTCCCACCTAGTACAGGCCATTACAAAGCCGGTGTAGCGCCGCAAATGTGACATCTCTAAGTAGCTGGGGGAGGATGCGAATGTGTTGTGGCAGTACAGGGGTGCTGGAGACGGTCAGCACTCACCTCTCGTCTCCGACGGAGCCCGGCATTTTCCGCACGTCGACGATTTTTTGTAGTCGACGAGTCGTGACAGCCCTAGTTCTGATATGTGTGCTGGTTCCACATAGAGGTACAGTTGGGGACATGCTTGGAGGTCCATGCAGGTCTGTGCAGCTTTCCACCAGTCATTGATTTGAGTCTGCCTGGAACATCTGTGCATTGCGCGCTGGTAAAGCGCGACCCTTTACACATGCATGTACAGATCGATACGCCCCTGTGAGTAAGACCTATATACAGCGGGTAAAATAAATATTGAACACATCATCATTTTCCTAGGTAAATAGATTTCTTAAGATGCTATTGACATGAAATTGTCCCCACATGTCGGTAACAACCCATACAATCCATACGTACAAATAAACCAAAAGAAATAAGTTGAGAAATTAAGTTATGTGTAATAAAATGTAATAACATAGGGAAAAAGTATTGAGCACATGAAGAAACGGAGGTGCAAAAAAACAGTTGAAATCTATCAGTAATTAGAAAGCAATCCTGCCCCTTGTCAGTGCAAACTAAAATCAGCTGGTTCAGTCTCAACTGATGACAGATAAAAAGGTGTCTTTTTACCAAGGTGTCACACAAGAAACATCTCATGCTGGGTAAAAGTAAAGTACTCTCTCAAAACCTTTACAACCTTATTGTTGCAAAATATACTGCTGATATTGGGTACAGAAGGCGTTCTAAACTTCTGAATGTTCCAGTGTGCACTGTTGGGCCCATAATCCGGAACTAGAAAGAACATCATTTTACCATAAACAGGCCATGACCAGGTGCTCCATGCAAGATTTCTGACAGAGGAGTGAAAATAATTATCAGAAGAGTTGTCCAAGAGCCAAGGACCGCGTGTGGAGAGCTTCAGAAAAACCTCAAAATTAGTAGGTACAATGTTTCAAAGAGTCAACCCCCATAGCCTGTATGCACACCCACTATGCAAGACTCCATTGCTGTAGGAAAAGCATATTGAAGCTCATTTAAAGTTTGCTGCACAACATTTAGACAAGCCTGTGAAATACTGGGAGAATATAATCTGGTCAGATGAGACCAAAATTGAACTCTGTGGATGCCATAATACACACCATGTTTGGAGGTCAATTGGCACTGCACATCACCCCAAAAACACCCCCATACCAACAGAGAAGTTTGGAGGTGGGAACATCATGGTGTGTTATTCAGCATACGGTATTGGAAAACTTCATATAATGATTGAAGGAAGGATGAATGGAAAAATGTACTGAGACATTCGTGATAGAAATCTACCGCCATCTACTAGGATGATGAAGATGAAACAAAGGTGGACATTTCAGCAAGACAATAATCCCAAACGCAAGAAAACTCTCAATTAGTTTCAAAGGAAGAAAATAAAGCTGCTAAGAAAATGACACCTGAGCAATGAATGCGACTAGTTTCTCCATACAGGAGGCTTCTTAAAGCTGTCATTACCAACAAATGATTTTGTACCAAGTATTAAATATATTTCAGTTAGCGTGTTCAACACTTTTTCCCTGTGTCATTCCATTTCATTACACACAACCTCATTTCTGAATGTATTTTCTTTGCTTTCTTTGTATGTATGGATCCCATGGGTTGTTACCGACGTGATGAAAATTTAATGTCAAGAAATATATTTACCTGGAAAAATGGTGACCTGCTCAATATTTATTTTGCCCGCTGTATAATTTTGGCAAGATAGAAGGCTATTTTAAATTATTTTCTGACTTTCCATACTAATCTGCTGGTATATGGCAACATTTAGGGAGTATATCCACCCCCCCCCCCCCCCCCAGCTTTACTGTCCTGGCTTGCATTAGGACTGAGGGCTCTTGAGGAGTTTTCAGGAAGCTATGTAAAGCACTACCAACCCCTCCCTACAGCCATGATGGGCCTGCACTGCATAAAGAAGCTCAGATACCCAGTGATGACATGACCAGATCTAAAATTAGGTATTAAAAAAAAAAAAAAAAATATTAGGTTTTATGTAAAACTGTTGCATGTTGATGAGGTGGAGAGAGAAACTAGGGAAGGCAAAATTTAAGCAGATTAAACTTCAGATTTAAATTTTGGGGATCACTTTGTCTCCATTCACACTACCGCGACTTGTCAGGCGACTTGTCAGCCTGACAAGTCGCGGTCCATCGTGGTCCATGCAGTGCTACAGGAACCGTTCTAATAGGAGCGACACAAGTCGCTCCGACTTAGAAAAAGGGTCCTGTACTACTTTGGGGCGACCTCGGAGCGACTTGCATAGACTTCCATTATATGAAGTCGCGGTGCACCCGACTTCACAGGTCACCCCCGAAGTCGTGCCGCTTTAGTGTGAATGCGGTCTTAGGCTTCATTCATACCAGAGATTAGGGCTGATGAAAATTGTAGCGGAAGGATTCACCGCTTACTGCACCTGATCACAGCTCTCTACACAGTCAGTGATTACATGTGGTGATCACTGACTGTTCAGAGATCCGCAAATAACTGTGGCCGCTGGTGACCTGTCAGTACAGGGAACATTGCTGGAAGCCGCAGCATGAACTGTCACTACAATTTTCACCGGCCTTAATTGAGAAATCTTCCTGTGGGAATACCTGGTCCGCTGCCAACTATAAATCAAGGGATTTCTCTTCACTTTATACCCTTTCACACAGGGCAGATCTTTTTGGACAGACTCCGCTTGCTCCCTGCTGAGCAGGCAGATGACAGGTCTGTCTCCACTCACTTTGCAGAAACAGACCGGTCAAGAGTCCCACTCTCCTCTATGCGGAGATCGGATGAAAACGGACAGCATGTTCGTTTTCATCCGTTCCCATTTGATTTGACCCACTGGACGTTTGGCAAACATTTTGCCATACGTCTGTTTTCAGCGAGTCTTGTCAGATCGGATGCCAGGCGTTTGTCCGCTGACATCCGCCTTCCCATAGAGGTCAATGGGCGGACCCGATCAGGTCCGCCTGAAAAACGGACAGGCGGACCCAATCGTGTTTCTTTAGATCTAGGTGCAGTATTACTTTTAGGGGTTATGTTAATGTTGATCTTTAGCAAACCCAGCACAGATCCTTTTATATTTCTGATGCCCAAATATGCCTCAAAAATGTTTTACACATGAACACCTGAGGTAAAACAAAGGTTTATGTAAACAGAACTACATGGGTTCAGATTTTGGGCTCTTTAGAAGAAAAGTAAAGCAGTGTCTATAAGGGATTTGCAGTGGACTGATTTAGCATTAGAATGGTGCTGGACTAGGGAACACTTGAAGGTTCTCATTAACTAGATGGTTCTTCATAATCTCCCTTCCTAGCACATCTTTGGCTTAGTGTTTTGATGGAAGCTGATACAGGTTAATAATAGGGATCTGTACTGAGAGAATATGGAGCCTGCCAATGATAACCCACTTCTAAAACCCCTGGTTGTCAGTTGCCTCTAGCCAAAATACATTAGAAGTCACTACACTGGAGCAAGCATCTTTGTTTGGGGGCAGTTAATCGGTTTATGGAAAACTGGATTTTTGTCTTACCGTAAAATCTTTTTCTCTGATGTTCATTGATGGACACAGCTTCATATATTCATTGGCCGTTGGGTTGTCCTACTCCTAGGAAGAGCAGCATAACCCAACGGTCAATGAAGATATGAAGCTGTGTCTGTCAATGAACGATAGAGAAACTAGCATTTTCAAAAGCAATGGCAGCCTAAGTACTTTCTCAGCAACGGTTATTTTTAAGTGAGAAACCCTAAGAGAATAGGCCCTACACAGAAGTTCCTCCTTCCACCCCGGCTGCCTGTGTGTTGGAGGATGTACTATATCACCTCCATTTTGTTCATGTTAATTGACTTAATGTATGCAGCACATTATAATAAAAAAAATGACAATCACTGGTCCTCCAGATTCTAAATGTTTCCTGATACAAGACGTTACCCTGCTCGATATTTGTCTTTTCATCTTTTTTTTTACCTATCTAGAAATGTTTATTGTACATAGCAAGATGCAAACTGCAGCATTTCCTATTAAGTGAACCTGTCACCAACAGGTGAGGCAGATGCCCAATCTGATGGGTGAGCCGATATACCTGAGAATGCAACCAATTGGGTCGCTAGGTTCCAATGAGATTACCAAAAGTTTGTGTTCTCATGGTCCCGTGCCACTGCCACCTACAGCATGGCAGCCTACACTTTATTCGTGTGATCAGGCTACTTTAAGGAAGAGCTGTTTGCATTAATAGGAAAAGCTGCAGATAAAAGAATCCAGTTTGTTTGATGTTAGCGAGCTTAGGGAATTTGCTTCCATCTTTATGTATATTTTATGATGTTGATTTATTATTTATTGTTCTTGAAAGATAGATGCATTCATCAGTTGTCTCTTGTAAAGTTAGGGCTCTGCTTTTTGTTGTAAAGGTGAAGGCTGATTGAGGATAGTGTGGTTAAAAAGTAAGCAGCACCAACCAATAAAACAGTTGTTAATATCCAAATAGAGGAATTACATACCAGAGTTGCTGAAATGACACATCAGGCTGTCTTCTAAGTTTGGCATTCTCAATGCTGAAATCCCGGGTTATGCCGGGTTATGCCAGGTTATGCCATGTTTTAAAGTTTTTTTATACATTGCTGTATAAATAATACTGTTTACAATATTGCTTTCATAAAAGGTCTGATTTCAAAGGGGTCAATTTACCTAAATCTGCTATTTTCATATTAAATGGCTGGACATTTTTTTTTGGTACCTGCAAGGCAATGTCATAATGTGCTAGTATACATCACATACTAGCACATTGTTAAACTTACCTTAAAACAAAGCTCTTCCAGAATCAAGATGTCAGCACTGCAGGCTTGTTTTTGTTTTCAGGTTTGTGGACTCCGGCTCTGTGACTGGCTGGAGCCAAGATGACGTCACTTTCACGCATACGCAGGGGATCTGCCGTTCACTGCACAGGCGCTGAAGAAGTGGCATGGGTGGTCGTTCCTTCAAAGCGCATGTGCCAGTGATGTCACTGGCTGCATATACAGTAAATATCTCATAAACGGTACATGTTTAGAAGATATTTACACTACCTATTGGTAAGCCTTATTATAAGCTTGCCTATAGGTAAAAGCAAGAGATGGAAGTTTACTTCCTCTGTTATAGTTTGCTAGCATTGGTGTTGGAATACCTGAACATTGACGGCAGCTGATTGGCTGCAGGTACTGTTTGACTGACAATTTTCAATGCAGTTCCTTTGCTCGTTTACACTTGCTTCAACTCTAAAGTGTTACTAAACCTAGAACCTGCATTCACTATATCTGGTCTCCCACAGTACACAGAATAAGGAAATGCAATATTTTTAGTAAATATAAACTGCTAAATACATTTAATGATCAGCAGTATATAGCAGTCTTGTGACTTCTATCAGTGTCTGGTTAACGCTTGTAAAAGGAGTTTTCCTTCTCCCCTGAACCCCTGACCCTCTGTCTGGACAGCTTCGATTGGCCATGTGCTGACCACATGCACTCTCCCAATAACAAAAAAAAAAAAGAAAACTCTCGAACAACACACACCCAACTGAGCATGTGCAAAGAACGGGATGATCAGAGAAGACAGAATCAAACAGCCTTTTTACACAATGCAGAGGATTAATCCCTTAGGTTCCACAGTGAGTATAACAAGCATGCTTTACTGCATATACAGACTGATTTTACTGTTGTGGGTTTAGTAACACTTCAACACACATAAAAGCGCCTACTTCTTCAACATTCTTTATTTTTGATGCTTATATGATGCTTTCATGAAACTTGGCAAATGCCCTGTGTGTAGGGGCCCAGTAGAACCCAGACTCAGTAGTACCCCTGTTCAGCAGATCCCCAGCTTATTGGTACTCTTGTTAAGCAGATCCCCAGATTATTATTAGTACCTTTGTTCAGCAGATCCCCAGCTTATTAGTACCCTTGTTCAGCAGATTCCCTGCTCAGTAGTACCCCCAGCTCTGCTGATGCCCTGTTCAGTAGTAACCCCCAGCTCTGCTGCTCTTCTGGTTTGCTGATCCTCCTCATTGTCTGGTCTATGCTCCCCACACCTCTTGCTATATTGCTCCCACGCTGTGCACCACGTATGACGTCTGATAGTTTCTCCTGCTCTGGTCCCCCAGCTCTGCTGATCCTGTGTGGCTCAGTCCTCTTTCTCCAGTCCCTGCTCACCATCCGCTATATTACTCCAATGTTGCTCACCTTCCTGCTGCTCGATGCCGCACACCAGATGTGACGTCTGCATCAGACATTTCCAGAATGTATACACATGAACTGGAAGTAACTGCTAATGACGTCTTTCCCGTTTGCTTGTTGGTTTCTTAGTGCATACAGGGATATCTCATACCTGCAATACCTCCAAAGCAAAGGTAATGCCAAATAGAAGCCTCTCAAAAGCTTCCGGTGCTGTTAGCATGCTTTATCATAGACTTTAATGGAGGCTTTGGAGACGCTTTGAAGCACGCAGAAAGTGACATGGGGTATAACTGTTGAAGCAAAGCAAATGCATGTTTGAACAGTACTATAAGGGAACCATTTTATTTAGTGACAGATGCTTTGATTGGCATTCAGAGTGCTTTAAAAACAGCGTGTCCATTGCTACATTTTAAGGCAAGTGTTAACAAAACCTTACAGTGTATGGCCAGCTTTAGTGAAGACCAGTGGCAGGCCTAAACTGGGAGCATTAGGGGATAGCTGTTTCCTGGCATCTAAGGATGGAAAAGACAAGACTTTCAGCCTTTCCCCTTACTCCGCAGAAGATGATCTGAGGTTAGATCTGGGTGATTGTCATCAGTTGTATCTTCTTGCATTGTAATTACGAGGCTTCACAGGGACTGAAGTCATGGTGGTTCAGCACAAAGACACAAGGCAGTTCCTGGAACCAAACATACGGAGAGTTACCCGTCTTGAAGAACTGGCTTTAAAGGAAACAGAGCTGAATTTATTTGTTGGTGCTGCTTAACTATACTGTGCTGAGTTTCTGGGGATGCTGATATGGAGGAGATGGTTTTGTATTTTCTTTTTTGTGTGTTGTATTGTCCATTTATGTCGGTCCATCATCTGAAGGGTGTGCTCTGGCGCTTATGTCCTCTACTTCTCTTTTGTCCCCTTCTTCTAGGCGCTCTCTGGTTATTGAGAAGTTTGAAGCTCTGGATATCGAGAAGCCAGAACAAATGGAGACCAATTGTTCTGCAGCTCCGACCAGTGAGGCTCGACAGGGGCGCAGCGAAAAGCGCACCTTTCCCAGGAAAAGGGTAATGTTAGGGTGATTTTTAGTGGTTAGTTATGGAGTAACACATGGCAAAGGGCTTACCAACCAAGGTAGCAGCTCGCTTGCCCAAAATTAAGGTTGACATTGATTGCATTATATAACCATCCACCTATGCAGTATGGATGACCTCTGTATGCCTCAAAGCAAGTTTTTGCACACTTTACCATTATATTTAAATGAGCATCCCATGCCAAAACCACAGGCATATATATATATATATATATATATATATATATATATATATATATATATATATATATATATATATATATATATTTTTTTTTTTTGGAACCATAACTGCCTCCACTCTTCTTGGAAGGCCTTCAACAAAATTTTGTAGACAAACTCCCCTCTACTAGCTTTTGGTACCTAAACTTGCAAATCCTCTTTTGGGATTTTTAAGGCAAAAGAGTATTTGTAAGGTTGGATATTAAAAGCTGCAAGAGAGGGGAGTTTGTCCCTTAAAGGAAGGCTGTAAGGCGATGTCCAAATATGCTTTCTCCCATATAATAGAGAAAATAGCAATGCTATCTTACATTAATCAATCATATGTGTATGTATGTGTGTGTGTATATATATATACACACACACACACACACTGAACAAAATTATAAAAGCAACACTTTTGTTTTTGCCCCATTTTTCATGAGCTGAACTCAAAGATCTAAGACTTTTTCTATGTACACGAAAGGCCTATTTCTCTCAAATATTGTTCACAAATCTGTCTAAATCTGTGTTAGTGAGCGCTTCTCCTTTGCTGAGATAATCCATCCACCTCACAGGTGTGGCATATCAAGATGCTGATTAGACAGCATGATTATTTCACAGGTGTACCTTAGGCTGGCCAAAATAAAGGCCACTCTAAAATGTGCAGTTTTACTGTATTGGGGGAAAGGGGGTCCGAAAACCAGTCAGTATCTGGCGTGACCACCATTTGTCTCACACAGTGCCACACAACTCCTTCGCTAAGAGTTGATTAGGTTGGTTTTTGTGGCCTGTGGAATGTTGGTCCACTCTTCAATGGCTATGCGAAGTTGCTGGACATTGTCAGGACCTGGAACACGCTGTCATATACGCCGATCCAGAGCATCCCAAACATGCTCAATGGGTGACATGTCCGATGAGTATGCTGGCCATGCAAGAACTGGGATGTTTTCAGCTTCCAGGAATTGTGTACAGATCCTTGCAACAAGGGGCCATGCATTATCATGCTGCAACATGAGGTGATGGTCATGAATGAATGGCACAACAATGGGCCTCAGGATCCCGTCACGGTATCTCTGTGCATTCAAAATGCCATCAATAAAATGCACCTGGGTTCATTGTCCATAACATACGTCTCCCCATACCATAACCCCACCGCTGTATGCCATCTGCCCTGTACAGTGAAAACCGGAATTCAACCGTGAAGAGAACACCTCTCCAAAGTGCCAGACGCCATCGATTGTGAGCATTTGCCCATGCAAGGTGGTTACAACGATGAACTGCAGTCAGGTCGAGACCCCAATGAGGACGACGAGCATGCAGATGAGCTTCCCTGAGAAGGTTTCTGACAGTTTATGCAGAAATTCTTTGGTTATGCAAACCGAATGTTGCAGCAGCTGTCCGGGTGGCTGGTCTCAGACTATCTTGGAGGTGAATATGTTGGATGTGGAGGTCCTGGGCTGGTGTGGTTACACGTGGTCTGCGGTTGTGAGGCCGGTTGTATGTACTGCCAAATTCTCTGAAACGCCTTTGGTAGAGAAATTAACATTCAATTCACGGGCAACAGCTCTGGTGGACATTCCTGCAGTCAGCATGCCAATTGCACGCTCTCTCAAAATTTGCGACATCTGTGGCATTGTGCTGTGTGATAAAACTGCACATTTTAGAGTGGACTTTTATTGTGGCCAGCCTAAGGCACACCTGTGCAATAATCATGCTGTCTAATCAGCATCTTGATATGCCACACCTGTGAGGTGGATGGATTATCTCGGCAAAGGAGAAGCGCTCACTAACACAGATTTGGACAGATTTGTGAACAATATTTGAGAGAAATGGGCCTTTGGTGTACACAGAAAAAGACTTCGATCTTTGAGTTCAGCTCATGAAAAATGGGGGCAAAAACAAGTGTTGAGTTTATAATTTTGTTCAGTGTGTGTGTGTGTATGTGTGTGTGTATATATATATATATATATATATACTCATACACACAAATATACGTCCACAGTTTTCCCTGAACAAAGTCGTGATGAAGAAACACATCAGACCCTTGCTGTACGTCAAATGGAAGGGAAGCAATATGGACGTGTGATGGAGGAGCGGTCGGGTGAGTTGCTGATTCCATTTTCCTGGCTATGCTTGGCCAGTCACTGTAGTGACTTTATGTAATGTGAAGGCTATAAAGATTTTTGGGCTTGTGAGTGCAGTTTTAGAAAGATGGGAAATAAATGGTGTTTTTAACATACTACACAATTGGAGTTACAACAATTATGAACAAAATTGTTGTATATGAACAAGTTGGTCTCAAGAGTCCCGATTGTGGAGTGGATCTATTAAAGAGATAATGTGCATTATGCCAAATATGAGAATTTGAGGCAATATAATCCGGTGAGTGTCCTACTGGGAGCTGGTGACACTTTAGCACGTGGTGAAAAGTTTGCACATTATTGAGAAGATTCTCACAGGGTTCATCAGGACTTATAAACAGTGGACTTAAATCTAAATCTTTATAGCCTTAACACTGCATAAAGTCACCGGTGTCAAACATAGCTAGGAAGATGGAATCGGTGTCTCAACTGACCGCACCTTCGTCGCACCACCATCACTTCTGGAGCGTCACTTCCGGTAGACTGTATTGCATCACTTTCGGTTGCCATGCAGCCATGTTCTGGCACGATTCATCATCACGGCTTTGTCCAGGGAAACGGTGGACTTATATTTGTATACATATATACAATCTTCTACACAAGGGTAACTCTGGGTGATTTTTCTTTCTTGTTATTATAAATTTCTTTGGACTATTACATTTTTGTTTTTTTATATCACGAATTGATTCATGTAACACAGCGCTGCTATTTTCTCTATTATGAGAGAAAGTGTATTTGGATTATATGGTACTTTTGCCTTTTAAAGAGACATCAGTCTAGATAAAGGTAAATCAGCACTGTGTTTTATAGAATCTGTGATGCAGAGGTACAATTGTCGGCCATTGGGTGGGGTGCACAATCATTCTATTTGGTTATATAAGGAGACATCGGCTTATTCAGCAGAGCTCTCTGTTGCTGATGCATTTGATATTTCGGTTCTAACACATGGTTTGTATTGATGTTTGTGTTTTGATGTTTTCCTTGACAACCACGACTTTTAAGACCTATGGGTAACTTTACAAGTCAGCATAAGTAAATTCCTGACATGTCCCAATCTAAAGCAAAATTAGAACTTTATGATTCGTAGGCAGTTTTTTAGTGACGTGCCGAGGCCTCAAAAGAGCACCTTGGGAGAATGATGTAACAGAAGAAAACAAAACGAGGCAGCAGAGCATGTTTCCAGCACCTAAAATATTAGTGCTCACCTTTTGGATATAGCCAGGAAGAGATATACAGTATGTGTAACCATGGCAAGTTAGCTTGTGGATAAATTATTGCCGCTGAAGAATTTGTCATCCTTTTGCTAAAGCCAAGAAAAAGCATTTCCATTGTCTCCCCTCCCCCAGTCATCACTCACTCAAGACTGTTCAGCGTAACTTTCTGCCAAGTCACAGGGTGAGAGACTGCAGCAGGGGAATTGATCTGTGTTAGACAGCCTGTATACACCCAGTTAGGATTTTACAATGCAGGCACGCCTGCTACATCCCTGTGCCAGCATCTTGGTTCAGGATTTAGGTGCTGGCCTTGTATGGTGGAATATGATGTAGGTATTGTCGGCAGAGTACTGCGTTGCAGTAACACCTCATGCACTAAACATAAAAAAATACATTTGAGGCTAGTTTTGTTTGAAAACTTCATTTTACAAGGGGACTGAGATCCCCAGATGCACAGAATCCATTTTATAGCTCCAGGCCTGTATTTGCACTCTACATAACACAAGTTTTATCTCTGTATCTTTGTAAACAGGATGAGACCGGGGTGTCCTCCATTCCAGATGTTTCTGCCTCTCATATGTCATCATATCGAAGAGCAAAATCCCTGGATCGCAGGTCTACAGAGTCCTCCATGACGGTAAGGCAAAAAGTTCCGACTCTGCAGCTTTTAATCTAACGATTCTATAAGCACAAATGGTTTTATCCAGTAAAATGATCTCCTAATTCTTTTAAGGTTGTTACATTACTGAGGAATTATGAGAAGTCTTTCAGGTGTATGTCAGGGCAAAAAAAAAAAAAAATAATCGTTACATCTCTACAATTACATGATCAAAAATACCTGTTGGTCTGCTAGAAATCCAACAAGCTCCTAATTTTCTGTTTGAGCAAACAACATGGCGCCTCTACTGCACCGAAAGGCCAAGCAGTGTTGTCAGCCCTGTTCAGTCCTCCCCTGCTGGACTACAGAACACCCTACTATTTTACTGAGGCTTGACAACACTGCTTTGAATTTCACTGCCGTTGAAGCAGCATTGTCAACAAGGATGTTAGGAGCTCACTAATTGAAAGGCTCACCAAGTAATTTTTGGTTTTAAAGAGAAAAAAATAAATTGAGAAATATGTGTATTGTGGAGATGTACTGATTTGTTTTTTGTTTTTTTATTTTGGCCAGACATACACTTTAAAGCTGAACTTGGGGAATTAGACAGCATTTACTCTTGCGGTGGGCCCCCCTGCACTGCAAGGAATACATGCCTGTTTATTCTAGGCGTGCAGGGATAAGGTGTTTTGCTTACCCTTTTCTTCTGGTAGGCTTCAGCACTTTTCTACCCAAAGCTCCAGACTGTGCATGTAAAGGGGGGGGGGGGGGTCCCATCCCTCCCTCCCTCCCCCCTCCCTCATCCCATCCCACTCGATGAGAGTGCCTTAGAGAGGATGCAATAAGGTCAAAACCCTTCAGCATGCACCTCCCCCTAAATACATAGCTGAGCCCAATCTTGATCCAGCGACGTGCCAAAAAGGCGGGGCTCTCTCGCTCCTCATTGGCTCAGATACAGCAGCAGGAGTCTTTTGCTGCTGTCGGTGACAAGGAAGCAGGGGGTGGGGCCGAGCTCTGCTTGCTTTCTGTTATGGACACACAGAGCAGGGTTCAGGAGCTCGCTCGCACGAGTGCCCCCACAGGGGGGGGGGGGGCATTTGGTGGACGGAAGGAGCCAGTAGCAGGGCGCCCAAGAAGAGGAGGAACGGGGCTGCTCTGTGCAAAACCATTGCACAGAACAGAAAGTATGACATGTCTGTTATAATAATAATAATAATCAAAAATAAAATTTACCTTTACAAGAACTTCATGCCAGCCATGCAAGGATCACATGTCGATCACCGGTTCAGCAGGGACTGGCCAAGATTCAATTCATCTATGGGCTGGCTGGTTGTACTGAAGTCGATCCATCGCTTGTCTTCAGTACAAGCAGCCTCTCATATTTTTTCCATGCGATCACTGCCAGCGGCAATGATCATTGTGTTCTGCCAGCAGGAAAGGCTCCCCGCTGGCTTGCTTTACAAAAACAGTGTAATACAAACACCTTTCTTCTTCATCCTGCAAGTGTGTGTGTGTGTGTGTGTATGATTGTGGGGGGGGGTGGTACGATTGGATGTAAGATCTACAGGTTTCATAGACCTCCGTATTACGGTCGCATCTCCGCCTCTCCCTCCTCCCCCCCTCCTCTTGGCCATTCACAAAAGGAAGCTTAGGCTGTGTGTTTTGTGAATGGCTAGGTGGGGAGGGAGATGGGTGGAGTAAACAGGAACATTTGCGGGAAAAAGAGGAAAGCAAACATTACGTCATTTGGCTTTAGAGGAAATGGAGTGTTCAATCCGTTTCAACTCTGGTAAGCTTATTGTGCCCATAGTTGAGCCTCATACACTCAATGAGAATATTGAATGAATTTTTTTTTTTTTTTGGATGTTAGTATCATATTAAAAACCAATAGGTTACTATGGTTACGAGAATTTGCGTACGAAAGAATACAACTTCGGAAGTATTGTTTTGTATTGTATTGTAATGTACTCGTTAGTTTCTGCACACACTATTTTTTCGTACAAATAACATACTACCGTATATACTCACAAGTATAAGCCGACTCGAGTATAAGCCGAGGCCCCTACTTTTACCACAAAAAGATGGAAAAAATGATTGACTCGAATATAAGCCTAGGGTGAGAATGCAGTGTGGCTGGCATGGTACAGGAGAATGCAGGGTGGCTGGCATGGTACAGGGGAATGCAGGGTGGCTGGCATGGTACAGGGGAATGCAGGGTGGCTGGCATGGTACAGGAGAATGCAGTGTGGCTGGCATGGTACAGGAGAATGCAGTGTGGCTGGCATGGTACAGGAGAATGTAGTGTGGCTGGCATGGTACAGGAGAATGCAGGGTCGCTGGCATGGTACAAGAGAATGCAGTGTGGCTGGCATGGTACAGGAGAATGCAGGGTGGCTGGCATGGTACAGGAGAATGTAGTGTGGCTGGCATGGTACAGGAGAATGCAGGGTGGCTGGCAGGGTACAAGAGAATGCAGTGTGGCTGGCATGGTACAGGAGAATGCAGTGTGGCTGGCATGGTACAGGAGAATGTAGGGTGGCAAGCATGGTACAAGAGGATGCGGGGTTGCGGGCATACTAGTGCGGCTGTGTTTCACTTACCTGTTCCAGAGGCGCCTTCATTTTAAAAATGGCGCTGCCACGTCATTGCGCACGCGCCGCCGCCGCTTGGGAAAGCTGGTTTGGCTATTCCCGGCCTGTCCCGAGTGGCGGCGCATGCGCGGTGACATGTATACGCCGGGCGGCGCCATTTTTAAATCTTAAACATGTCGGAGCGGCCGGGAACTTTTTTTTTTTTTTTTGACTCGAGTATAAGCTGAGGGGGACGTTTTCAGCACAAAAAAATGTGCTGAAAAACTCGGCTTATACTCGAGTATATACGGTAACTACATGAAAATCATTTGTTCTCTTCTCTTACGAGAACATTTTTCATGTTTGTGTCCCTTTTGGATAATTTTTGCCAGAACTGTTGTGATCAGCTCTCGAAAGCTGTGTATCAGATCAGATTACTGGACGATCGCTCCGAAAGCGGTATTATTCGTCTGATTTTTTCATCATGTGTACTAGGCATTAGGGTTTAATAATGGTGAGCCACACAGCTATTCCCAATAAGTATTACAGGTAAATATGTGCCACAGTAATTTTCTTATCCGTGTCATCCATTTTGTCACCATATATACTCCAGCCAACGATAGTCATGTAATCATTCACATGGAAAAGGTTCTGACCAGGTCAGTCAAAGACACAACCCCTCGGAGGTGGCACTTTTACACATAAATGTCTTACTTAAAGTCTGGTTTGTGAACTGCGCAGTTAAGACAAAGCACAAAGTAGCAGCCTTGTAGCCGATAAGATGCCTTCTGACACCTCTCCTAGGAATCGCTGGGATGTCTTCTCAGGTTGCAGGCATTGGCAGCTGTTCTCAGAATGTCACATTGTGTCTCGTATTGGAATAGGCGCAGAATGGATGGGACACTTTGTTTGGCGATGGGGCTTCTGTCTTTATGTGCAGATATGTTTGGCACGTCTAGCTCAGAACAGCAGGACCCCTGTCTCACAAATAGCTGGCACGCTGCGCTCGCAGGCGCCTTTGGAGATGTCTCTGCATTCGGACCCCCGTCTTAATTTAAATTGGAAACCTGACTCGAACTCAAACTTTATCAGGGGTTAACGGATGGCAAAAACAAATTCTTCTGCTTTCTGTAGCCCCCTGCTCGTTCCTTAATGTATTTTAGTACTTTGTAGATAGGGGAGTTATTCTGGTGGTCTGGTCATATGACTGGCATCAGTGTATAAGAAGCTGATGTGACCCTCGCGCGCTCAGCGGGGTAGACGATCACCATCCAGCTATGAAGCTGGAGAGAAGAGAAAAGGTTTGTAGTTTTAGACACCAGGAGGAAAGGGCCCCTCTGCACTATAGCTGTGAGTCTGTTGCACTGCCTTCGAAAGGCCTTCCAGAAATGCTTTAATGAATTATCCATGCCAAGTGATTGATCTTTCTGCGACTGACAAATTCAATTTTCTTTCTCTTCAAGTTTGTCTTGCTGTAGATCCCTAGTGTGTCTAGTACTGTATTTGTCACTTTTCATTACACATTATAATTATTTGATTTAAAAAAAAGAGGCAAGGACTTAGTAATTTTCTGTGTAAATGTGTCTGAGCCGGTATAATGAAGATAACTGCTGTTTAATATTTTTTTTTTTCTGCAGCCGGACCTCCTGAACTTCAAGAAGGGCTGGTTGACCAAACAGTACCCAGATGGGCAGGTGAGTGGAACTGCACTGGTAGGGTCAAAGCGAGGCTGGGTTAGTCTGTGGAACTTTCTGTACACGTGGTGCATTGTGTCTGACAGGGTGAAAAGTTGCATAACATTAGGAGCCTCAAAACTCCTGAGATTTGTCCAGTCCCGGTCATTTAGCTTATATCTGAAATAAGATTTGTCTAGCCCTGGCCTTTGTTTTTTTCCATAACTGAGATTGGTCTAGCCTTTGCATATGGTTCATTTTAGGACTGCGATGTGTCCAGCTAGATTTATTCCAGTACTGAGATTTGTCCGTCTTAACCCTTGGTGTATTTTATCACTACGATATATCCAGCCCTGACTTTTGGATTATTCCAACATTGAGATTTCTTTAGCCTTTGGTTTATTCCAACATTGAGATTGGGCCAGCCCATGCATATGGTTCATTCCAGGACTGAGATGTGTGCAGCTACGGTCTTAGATTTATTTCATTCCAGGAGTAAGATGCATCCAACTCGGGCCTTCGATTTATTCCAGTACTGAGATTTGTCCGGCTTGACAATTGGTGTATTCCATCACTGAGATATATCCAGCCCTGGCCTTTGGATTATCCCAACATTGAGATTTTTCCAGCTCCGGCCTTTGGTTTATTCCAGAATTGACGTTGGTCCAGCCCTTGCATTCGGTTCATTCCAGGACTGAGATTTCTCCAGCCCCGACCTCTGGTTTATTCCATCACTGAGATTTCTCCAGCTCTGGCCTTTGGTTTATTCCATCACTAAGATTTCTCCGTGCCTTCCATTGGGTGTATTCCATCACTGAGATTTCTCCGTGCCTTCCATTGGGTGTATTCCATCACTGAGATTTCTCCAGCTCTGGCCTTTGGTTTATTCCATCACTAAGATTTCTCCGTGCCTTCCATTGGGTGTATTCCATCACTGAGATTTCTCCAGCCCCGGTCTTTGGTTTATTCCATCACTGAGATTTCTCCGTCCCTGCCATTGGGTGTATTCCATCACTGAGATTTCTCCAGCCCTGGCCTTTGGTTTATTCCACAACTGAGATTTCCCTGGTCCTGGCCTTTGGTTTAGTCCAGGACTGAGCAAGCTGCAGTCTTTTGTTGTGGAGGAGCTACAACTCCCAACGTTTCCTGCTTGTCTGTTCTGAACTTACCTAATGATTGGAATGTGAAACCCATTACAAAGTCATTAAACTATTTTCAAGTTTGTTTTCTCTTTAAAGGAATTCTCAGTGGAGTCTGTACTGATTGTACAGTCGGACAGTCTAATCCTTGCCTTGTTTATTAACTGTCACAAGAATAGAGTTATTCTGTATAGCAGGCAGTACAGCTTTTTCTTTTTCTACACTGTTTGAGCTGTGATGTGTATGCTAGTAGCCAAAGACAGGTTCTCCTGTGCCGCAGTGTTTGTTCATCAGCTCCCGTCTGCGCAGAGTGGGCTTGTTGTGATGTGAGCTGAAAGTTATGCAGGCGCAGTGTTTACAAGCACAGTTGGCAGGGGAGGAGTGCTTACATCATGACCCTAATTCATCTGCCAGCTGCGCCCCTCCTGGGTCTGCGGGATATTGGGAGAAGGGTAGGAAGAGAAGCGCTTGGGGTTTGGTTACAGAAGCAGACGCTCACAGATGGATTTAGCACTTGCTGGAAATGAATCGCACAGGAGCAGCAGTACTATTTATTTTGGAGGGGTTGGGTATCCTGTGACCTCGGCTTCCTCTCTTTCTCTTACTCAATAGTGCCCCATTGTTCAGTGACACCGTTTAATGCATTTATAGTGTAAATGCCTGTTTTGGAGGCAGTTGTGTTTTATTCATCGAGGACCTATAGTCTATTTATACACACACACACTTTGGATCTTTCCATCCCTTTCAGTCACAGTGACAATAGTCTCCAGGACAAATAAAAATGGGGAATCTCTCTAGCAGGGGCACAAAAAAATAAAATAAAAACTGACAGGGGTTCTAATTCTCACCACTTTATCCTAAACTAAACAATGAGAAACACTTTAAAGCAAAGGTACTCGGGTCTAGTTACACATTCGGCTGGGGGACTGTAAAAACAAGTGGTTGATCTGCCGGGTTTGCCGACCCTGACCGCTTAACTGCAAGTTAGCAGGGCCAGCTGCAAAGGTTGCAGAATGGAGAAAATGATACCATTACATGCCACCACCTGTGTTTGGCAGGCAGCACTGCTGGCATACAGGACCCATTAAAGTGCATGGGACTACAACCACTTTAAAACAGCACATAATGCATGCAATTTCACCGCAAGCTGTGAATAGTGGTGGAAAGTCAACATATTGTGTATTGATAAATAAAATCAGTGCAATCTAATGCAATCAAATTAAATAAAAATAATATGACAAATAGTTAACAAAATAGTGATGATAAACCACCTCAAAGCCGCTTACACTCATACAGCGTTTTCACTTCACACTAAAACCTATAATACTCCAAAAAAAAAAAAAAGAAAATGTGTTGCGCCAAAAGGTATATAATAACATTAATCAATCAATAAATCAAACAGTGAAGTTCATGAAACAACAGTGCCTTTCTAAAATTCTTCCTCTGTAAATAATTCCACCATGCAGTGCAGATAACTACAAAGTGCTCGTGCTGGGTTAAATTTTAGGCCTCATGCACACGGGACGTTTTTACAGTGGCACTTTTTGGCGTCAGACTTTTTTTTTTTTCTACAGCCAATAAGCTCCCCAGCATGTTATCCTATGTGTTATCCCATGTATACATAGGCTTTTATTAGGAGTTTTCTGGCTGGAAAAACCCCCAGAGTGGGTTTTAAGAGGCTTTTTTTAGCTGTAAAAACGTGGCTATTCAGCATTTATCAACGTTTTCGAGACATACGATTTTGTGGGAAAATACAGTAGTTTTACTAATAAAAAAACCCGCTACAGCTGAAAAAAGCTAAACGCTGAAAAACGCTACTGCAAAAAAGCTGAAAAACTCCTTCTACAGCTTTCTACTGACGTTTTGATAACGTCCAGTGTGCATGAGGCCTTATAGTGCTGGTTATTGCCTTCACCTGTGCACACGGCTGCTCGCCTTGTGATCTGATCCCTGGGTTACCAGTAGGTCAGATAAAGCAGCCCCCCCCCCCCCCCTAGAGATATAGAACACCTGGGATGCTGCTGGTTTCCTTCCACCTTTATCTCCCTCCACTTGGCTCCACAGAGCCTCGATGACACTCCTCGGAATATATAGGGAACAAAAAATTGACACCATCTCATGCTCTCTGTTGAATCTAGTTTATTGAACCATAAAAAACAGGTAAAAACTCACAAGAATGGGACTTTAACAGTGCGAGATGGACGGGCTTTACAAATGGTTCCTTTCTCCCTCTCCTGAGCGAGATCGCAAGTGACCGGCGGACATCGGAGCCACCGGTCATGCGCGGGGATGTTAGTGAACGAGCGTGGGCGGGAGCGTGCCGCCGGCGGCGCGCGCTCACCCCCTACAGGCTCGTGGGCGAGTGACGTACCCATACGTCACTTTGCCCAGGAGGGGCTGACCGCCGGTGTATATAGTCGTGCGGCGGTCGGCTAGTGGTTAACGCAAGAAAAGCTCAAGAAAAATGCATCCCATTAAATTCTATGTATGTCTTCCCACTGGTCCCTTGCACTTCCATCGTGGTGTTAAAAACTTGCTTGCTGCATTTTTGGTTAAAACAAATAGCGCATCAATAACACACCTGTGTCACATTTTTTATGCTGCCTTTGAGTCACATGACTTGAAAAACACACCATAAGCACAATAAAATCGTGTTTAAAATGATTTGCGTTTTCGTCGCCATTATCTGCAAAATACTGGAAACACCATTTTCGGCCAATATGTTTCAGCCGCCGAAATTTTGGTGCCTCTCTAATTTTTATTATTTAAGATGGCATATGACAAGATGTCCCCTCATTAATTTCCCTCTGATGGCAACCAGCTGACCTCATCCTCCGCTACCTGAAGATATGAGATCGCTGTGTGATCCACTTTATAAATGTCTGAATCAGATGACTGTCCTCTAGTGTCTGAGAGTACATTGATTCCAGTCTCTTTTCTGGCTTGCTGAATACAATATGCTCCTTATCTGGCTGTAATATCAGCAGCTCAAGGAGGCTAAGTAATTACAGTGAAATACAGATCTGCCTCTAGTGGCTATTTTATAAACCCGTATGTGTAGTACGGCAGTGGAAATATTAAACAGCATCAATAATTAACACTAAAATAGTTTGATGTCCTTTCTCCACTGAGCAGCCAGAGAAGTTATGTAACTTAAAGTGTGACTTTTCTGTGAGAAATGGAGGCACCCGATCCAAATGTAGATCAATCTCATAGTCAAGATATAAGCTATATTGCCGTATACAAGGGTGCTCTGGTTGGCATCTAACAATCTAGGGGGTGCATTGCTTAATTGCTTTAACCACTTCAATACCGGGCACTTTTCCCCCTTCCCACCCAGGCCAATTTATAGCTTTTAGCGCTGTTGCATTTTGAATGACAAGGTACAGTGTTGCGCAGCCATGCAACACTGTACCTACACCAAATTTATGTCATTTTCCCCCCACAAATAGAGCTTTCTTTTGGTGGTATTTGATCACCGCAATTTTTTTTTCTTTTTTTGCTAAACAAATAAAAAAAGACTGAAAAGTTTGGAAAAAAAGTTTTTTTGTTTATGGTATAAAATTTTGTAAATAGATACGTTTTTTTCATGCACTGAGGAGGCACTGATGGGGTGGCACTAATATGCAGCACTGATAGGCAGCATTTGTGGCCACTGATAGGCAGCACTGATAGGGGGCACTGGTGGGCACTGATAGGGGGCACTGGTGGGCACTGATAGGTGGCACTGATAGGCGACACTGATGGGCATTTGATGGGCGACACTGATAGGGGGCACTGGTGGGCAATAATGGCCACTGATGGGGAGGGCACTGATAGATGGCAATGATGGGCACTGGTGGGCAGCACTGATGGGGAGGACACTGGTGGGCAGCACTGATGGGGAGGGCACTGGCGGGCTCCCTGAGCCCTGATTGCCATCCCTGGTGGGCATCCCTGGTGGTTCTAGTGGCAGTGGTTAGTGGTCAGTAGGCTCTTTACCAAGATCAGAGATGCGGTGTGTCAGAGTAAGGGGGCGCGCAGAGCGCATTATCCTGCCGCCGATATATGACGGCGTGTAAGGATAATACAACCACCTTTCCGCCATCAATTCCCTATAGGGTGGGTGGGAAGTGGTTAAAGTTCACCTTTCTGAACGCGATTTCCTGACACCAAAAGAAAAAAGGGGACATCGTGTGTGTATGTGTGGTCTCTTCCCTCCAATCAGCTCTCAGACCTCGCCTCACTGATCTCTGCAGTGTGTAATTTCAGCTCTTCGCCCTTTTTTTTCTGAGCTTTCACTGAAGCTTTATAAATTTAGCATTTAGATGAAGAGAAGACTCCAGATGAACAGGTACAACTTATATAGGAGGATTAGTTTCATCTCTTTGTATCACTGGATGCTAGTTACTTCACTGGGTATATGTAAGGGTTCACAACCACTTTTAAGTTTCCATTTTGAGGCCATGCTTTGATGGGAACCTGTGCCTGTGTAACACCACCACGTGATGCTGCAGTTCTAGCCAGGCAGGCGCAAATGGCGAAAACACTAATTTGAGGAAGGGTGCGGCAGTGTTGTGTCCTGCTGGAAGGAGGGGATGACATACACCTCCAGATATTGGCATTAAAGTTAGAATATTGTGAATTATAGAATTAAAGACAACTACTTAGATTTACCTGTGATGCTGCGGTTTGTTTGTTTTTTGTTATATTTAGCCCATAGTTCTTCATTAATGTGCATAATGTTCTCTAATTTCTGTATTCTTCTGCTGCATGTTTTCTAGTGGAAGAAGCATTGGTTTGTGCTGACAGACCAGAATCTGAGGTATTACAGGGACTCCGTGGCAGAGGAGGTGAGTAAACTTTGCTTCCCAGTCTGTCGTTTTCTCACTCAGTTACTGGAATCCTCTTACATTCTTTGCTCCAACAGGCAGCCGACTTGGATGGGGAGATTGACTTGTCAACTTGTTACGATGTCACAGAGTTTCCAGTGCAGAGGAATTATGGATTTCAAATTCATGTAAGAAACATTATGACTAAAATAATACAACACTGTTCTTCTTTAGTCTTTTCCTCTTAAAACCTCATCAGTTCTGTCTACATACAGTTGTTGGGTGTTTACATACCCTGGCAGAATTTATGATTTCTTGGCCATTTTTCAGAGAATATTAATTTTAACACAAAAACTTTTCTTTCACTCATGGTTAGTGTTTGGCTGAAGCCATTTATTATCAATCAACTGTGTTTTCTCTTTTTAAATCTTAATGACAACAGAAACTACCCAAATGACCCTGATCAAAAGTTTACATACCCCAGTTCTTAATACCGTGTATTGCCCCCTTTAACATCATTGACAGCTTGAAGTCTTTAGTGGTATTTGTGGATGAGGCTCTTTATCTTCTCAGATGGTAAAGCTGCCCGTTCTTCCTGGCATAAAGCCTCTAGTTCCTGTAAATTCTTGGGCTGTCTTCCATGAACGGCATGTTTGAGATCTCCCCAGAGTGGCTCAATGATATTGAGGTCAGGAGACTGAGATGGCCACTCCAGAACCTTCACTTTATTCTGCTGTAGCCAATGACAGGCCAGCTTGGCCTTGTGTTTAGGATCATTGTCATGTTGGAATGTCCAAGTACGTCTCATGCGCATCTTCTGGGCTGATGAATGCAAATATTCCTTCAGCATTTTTTAATAACATACTGCATTCATCTTGCCATAAATTCTGACCAAATTTCCTGTGCCTTTGTAGCTCACACATCCCCAAAACATCAGCGACCCACCTCCGTGTTTCACAGTAGGAATGGTCTACCTTTCATCATAGGCCTTGTTGACTCCTCTCCAAATGTAGCATTCATGGTTGTGGCCAAAAAGCTCAATTTTGCTCTCATCACTCCAAATGACTTTGTGCCGGAAGGTTTGAGGCTTGTCTCTGTGCTGTTTGGCATATGGTAAGCGGGATACTTTGTGACATTTGTGTAGTAATGGCTTTCTTCTGGCGACTCGACCATGCAGCCCATCTTTCTTCAAGTGCATCCTTATTGTGCATCTTGAAACAACCACACCCCATGTTTTCAGAGAGTCCTGTATTTCACCTCAAGTTATTTGTGGGTTTTTCTTTGCATCCCGAACAATTTTCCTGGCAGTTGTGGCTGAAATTTTACTTGGCCTACCTGACGGGGGTTTGGTTTCAACAGAATCCCTCATTTTCCACTTCTTGATTAGAATTTCAACACTGCTGATTGGCATTCTCAATTCCTTGGATATCTTTTTATATCCCTTTCCTGTTTTATACAGTTCAACTACCTTTTCCCGCAGATCCTTTGACAATTCTTTTGCTTTCCCCATGACTCAGAATCCAGAAACGTCAGTGCAGCACTGGATGAAAGATGCAAGGGTCTGTCAGGAGTCCAGAAACTCATTGACATTTTATACACACACACTAATTACAAGCAAACAGATCACAGGTGAGGATGGTTACCTTTTAATAGCCATTCAAAGTCCTTTGTGTCAACTTGTGTGCATGTTATCAGGCCAAAATCACCAGGGTGTGTAAACTTTTAATCGGGGTCATTTGGGTAGTTTCTGTTGTCATTATGATTTAAAAAGTGTAAACCATTGATTGATAATAAATGGCTTCAGCCAAACACTAACCATGAGTGAAAGAAACGTTTTTGTGTTATCATTCATATTCTCGGAAAAATGGCCAAGAAATCATCAATTCTGCCAGGGTCTGTAAACTTATGAGCACAACTGTATACCTTGTATGGACAAAAATATGTGGATACTCCACCAAATGATCAAGTTCAGGTGTTCCGGTGAAGGGCACTGCTAAAACTAGAGCATACATAGACAAATTAGACAATTGTGCTCTACCAACCTTTTGGTAACCATTTCTGTTCCAACATGACTGTACCTCTGTGTACGAAGCCAGCTCCGTGAAGACCTGATTTGATGAGTTTAGAGTGGAGGAACTGGAGTGTCCTGCACAGAGCCCTGACCTCAACCCACTGAACACCTTTGGGATGAATTGGAATGAGCCAGGTCTTTTCATCCAACATAGAGATGGTTTGATGAGTTTGGTGTGGAGGAACTTTAGTGTCCTGCACAAAGCCCTGACCTCAACCCTACCAAATGTCTTTGGGATGAATTGGAATGAGCCAGGGCCTCTTATCAAACATCTCCGGAATGGCGTGGCCTGCATAGCGGCCTCAACCCTACTGAACACCTTTCGTATAAAATGGAACACCGATTGTGAAGCAGGTTGTCTGATCTAACATCAGTACCTGACTTCGCCTATGTTCTTTTGGCTGAATGGGCAAAACATTCCGAAAGTCTTGTGGAAAGACTTCCCAGAAGAGTGGAGGCTGTAGTAGGGGGAAGAGGGTAATTTTTTTTTTTTCTTTTTTATTAGTGATTTGGGAATGGCATGTCCAACAAGCTTGTATAGGTGTGGTGGTCAGATGTTCACAGGTTGTTGATAAAGTATCTAGGAATATTTGTGGTCATCCTTTGGCATTCGATCCCAGAGAATTTCTTCCTGCACTGCATGTGTGTGTGTGACAGGTTCACTTTATGACGATCTGTGGGTTAGGTATGTCAGAAGGAGGCAATATTGAAATTCTGAACTTTGTTTTGTTCAGACTAAAGAAGGGGAGTTCATTCTGTCTGCAATGACTTCAGGCATCCGAAGGAACTGGATACAGACCATCATGAAGCATGTTCGACCCAACACAGCCCCTGACGTCACCAGGTGAGTCACCCAAGTAATGTCTCTTCACCATTGCCGCATTGCTTTGAGGACACCCTTTTTAGCCCTAAGCAGATGCAGTATTGGCCTTTATTAATACTCTCTTCCTCTTCCTCTGCATTCCTTTATAAATCTCCCGCTCCTCTTCCTGTTCTCATTCCTCCATCTCTTTAATTTCCATGCTAACCGCAGGAAAGGCTTCTCTCTGAAATTGTCTGTGCTGAAGCCCAGGTTGGAAAGCTGTGTTCTCTCCTGTATAAACGTCTTGTGGTTTGTATTCTCTGTGATTCCCTGCATGCTTTGCTTCTGTGGCTAGAGTTTTTGCAGTGTGTCTGCCGCCCGGCAGAGTGGGGGCAGCCAGATCATATTGGAAAGCAGCCTTGTCCGTTCACTAGGATCCGTTGACAGCCCAGGGATCTGAACAGTGCTAAGATTTACTGCAGCTAATCAGAGGGGCTTTGAGCACTCCAGTCTAAGGCCTGTCGCACGTGACTATATTGTTTTCACAAAGGATCTCGCTGACCACAAGATCTTGCGTAAAGAGTTGTCTGAACTCCTAAACTGGCATACACCCCATATATACATATTCATAAAAACTGAGATGCTCACATCATGCGCCAACGCTACATAAATGACTCATTCAGGGCCAATATGTAAACTATAGTGATCCCACTGATATTACATACTATTGTTTTATAGTCCTGAACGAGTCATTCATGTGGGGCGGCAGCTTATGCACAGAATGACCTCAACGTCCAGTCGTTATAAAGGACTGAGGACAAGGTAATTCTGTATATAAGCTGCTGCCACATGAATGAATCCGTCCGTGCCAAAATGTAAACAATGTGTAATCCGTGTCGGCGCTGCAGAATACAAACTATTTACATATCCCTGAGCACAAGCATAGTCGAGTACACATGTAAACATTAGCGCTAACATATGCAGGACCGTGGATGTAGATTTTTTATTCAAATAAAAATGTGAGAAATCTTGCGTTAAAAATATATGCAACACACTCTTATGAAAAAATCTCAATTCCATATATGTGCTCTACGTGTGTAAAATATATATATATATATATATATATATATATATATAATGTGTGTGTGTGTGTGTGTGTGTGTGTGTGTGTGTATGTATGTATGTATGTATGTATGTGTATATATATATATATATATATATATATATATATATATATATATATAATTGACTATATATATATATATATATCAGTGTACCCCAACTTAAATAAACCAGTGATAAAATTAGTGAAAGAAAAACATAACACTAGTTGCGCACAACATCCATTAATAAAAGCAATCCTAAATAAATCAAAAACGGTGCATCAATAAACTGTGCCCAAAGGAAAATCCACAATAAAATTGAAAAGTACAAAATCTAAAAATCCAAATATATTGTGCATGGAAAATATATGTGAGTCCAAAAAATTAACCACTTGCCGACTGCCACACGACTTTTTACATCGGCGGTCAGCCCCTCACAGGCAAAGCGAGTAGGGCTACGTCGCTAGCCTGTAAGGGTTTTGGGAGCGAGCGCATGCCGCCGGATGCGCGCTCCTGCTCGGTCACGGACCCCCCCCTGCGCGAATGTGCCTGGCACTCACGATCGTCCGTGACAGCGGGAGAAAGGCAGGCGGCTAATGTAAACAAAGCCGCCTGTCAGTTCTCCCTGTGTAAGAATGGTGATCAAACGGTTGTGCTATGTAGGACCGTTGATCACTGTTCTTACACATCAAGCCACAGCCAATCACAGTTAGAAACACGCCCCTAGGGACACACTTAACCCCTCCCTCTTAAAAAAAGTTAACCCCTTCACTGCCAGTGTCATTTTTACAGTTGCAGTGTATATGTATAGCACTGATTACTGTAGTAATGTCACTGGTAACCCCAAAAGTGTAAAAAATGTCAGTCAAGGGTCCGATCTGTCCGCCCCAATGTCGCAGTCCCGCAAAAAAAATCGCAGATCGTCGCCATTACGCGTTAAAAAAAAAACAACAAAAATCTTTCCCTTTGTTAGTAAACGCAATAACTTTTGCGCAAACCAATCAAAATACACTTTTTGCTAATTTTTTTAACAAACATATGGTAAAAATAAAATTGGCCTAAAATGTTAAAAAAAATTAGATTTTTACATTTTTTTTTTTTTTTGGAATTTCATATAAAAAAAATGTGAAAAATATTGTTATTTTTGCAAAATTGACGCTATTTTTCTGTTTATAGCACATGATCAAAAAATCGCACAGGTGATCAAATACCACCAAAAGAAAGCTCTGTTTGTGGGGAAAAAAAGGACGTCAAATTTGTTTAGGTACAGCGTCGCACAACCGCGCAATTGTCTGTTAAAGTCACGCAGTGCCAAATCACAAAATAGGCCCTAGTCAGGAAAGGGGTAAAATCTTCCGGGGCTTAAGTGGTTAAAGTCCAAAAAAATGACTTCTGTAAACGTGATAAACCAAATAATCTTGTGAGATTCCAGTACTAACGATATGGTGACACCCAAATTAGATCCACCACCGATGTGCTCCACACCTGTCAGATTAGCAACTCGCCCTCATTTGTTGCCTACCATTCTCGTGGATAAGGCAAATTTCGCTGTGTATAATACTGTTGGCTGTAGTGTTCCACCTCGGCAATGCAGACAGCGGTCCTCATATGAACCGAAAGGTTGGGGGATTATCTTTTACTCCAAACCATGTGGAAAAAAACATATAAAAAGGGGACCCCACTGGTGCAGTACCATTAAAACACTTTATTAAATAATAAGAAAAAGTGTATATATAATGCCCGTACATGTATTTAAACTTGCCAAGCGCATATATACATCCAATAAACAAACGAGAGGGATAGGGGAGCTCACTCCTGAGTTGCTAATCTGATGGGTGTGGAGCACATCGGTGGTGGATCTAATTTGGGTGTCACCATATTATTAGCACTGGAATCTCACAAGATTATTTGGTTTATCACGTTTACAGAGTCATTTTTTGGACTCGCATATATTTTCCATATATATTTTCCATGCACAGTATATTTGGAATTTTTGGATTTTGTACTTTTCAATTATATTGTGGATTATCCTTTGGGCACAGTTTGATGCACCATTTTTGATTTATTTAGGATTGCTTTTATTATTGAATGTTGTGCGCAACTAGTGTTACGTTTAGATTTTTTATTCGTTTTTAGTTTATGAAATGCTGTGGACCAAAACAGAGCAGTTGCAAGGACCCATAGCATAGTATACTGTAGGTCTGAGTACATGAGTCCTAAGAGATGTCGGTTCTCTACAGCATGTCATGTGACAAAAAAAAACACAAAGTTAACGGGGCTATTATAGAAATACAGCAACTGTTCTATAATACAACTCAGTTGGTCTTTTATGTCATAAAATAGAGCAGTGGTCTCCAAACTGTGGCCCTTTGCTGGCCTTTATCCAGCCCCTGAGGCACCTTTCATCCCACTGGTGCAAGACACTATTCTGCCATCTGACACCAATAATGGGGCACCGTTTCTCCCACTGACACCAAATAATGGGGCACTATTCTTCTATCTGACACCAATAATGAGGCACCATCTCTCCCACTGACACCAATAATGGGCCACTATTACCCTCTTTGATGCGAACAATGGGGCACTATTCCTCCTCCTGATACCAAATGTGCCAATGTTAACTCCTACTGATGCCAGGACAATTTCCACTCGCACTAGCTACAGTCCGGCCCTCCTAAAATAGGAAGGGCAATAAGCTGGCCCTTTGTTTTGAAAGTTTGGAGACCCCTGAAATAGTCAGATTCACAAAGGCAGATGACCTGTGGGCAGAACTGTGGGCATTTGTCACACGAGTGTAAAGCCTCACCGTCCTCTCATGCTTTAAGTCTGCGTCATCAAGTCTGCACTGGGCCCAGCAGAAGGACATTACTGGAACCAGGGAAAACACTGGGGGACATTTATAAAGTAATATACTGACAAAATTCGCCACAGATCAGGCTGCTTCTCATTTAGCAGTCTATAGACAACATTTCTATGCACTTGTGACCCCAAGGCTGAAGTGCTGGTCAGCAAATGGAGACAAATTTTCTACGATCTAAGACCGATTTAGCTATGTAGATTAAAGCGGTATTAAACCCAAAGCCAAAAATGGATTATGTTGCAGTTTACCAATCTTTCAATGTGGTGGCTGGATGAGTTTTCATTTCTATGGATTTTTTCCCCTCTGTTTTCACCTGGGGATCTGATCAGTAACACACCTCCTGTATTACTGAGAAACCGTTCTGGAGGAATGAGAACAGGAGAGACAGCAGCATTGTCTGGAGGGAGGGTAGTGTTAAATGTATTATCAGATTTAGATACAATAACAAAATGAAGCCAAACTCCAGCTCACACTTTATAATCAGTTACCACAGTTTATTTTTTCCTTATGGGATAAAGGTTTTGCGTGAATAAATAAAAGCTAACCATTTTAATCACCCCAGAGTTAAGTGGTTTGTCTCATCCATGTAAACGAATGCCTAGTACACACGCAACGAATTTCCGCCGACCGATCGTCCTTCTTTTGTCCAGAGTGGTGTCTGTTGGTTGGAATGTGCTCTAGACTGCACACGAATTTTCCCGTACAACAGAATTCTACTTCAGAAGTGATGTCATGTGTTGGATTGCTTTCTTTGTGTTCTTTCATCTCTGAGCACGCCTAGTCTTTCTCATAAGATTTTTCCCCATCGAAATCTGTACTATTGAGACGAAAATCGGACGTTGTTTTGATGGTGGACAAAAATTTTATAGCCTGCACACCAGAATTTTTTCGGCCAAAAAGTTGGTTGTCGGAAGCACCATACTAACAAGTCGAAAATCGGCAGATCGGTCGTCGGACGAAATTTCCCAGCCGAATTTCTACTCGTGTGTACGGGGCTTTAAACATTACATTCTACTCGGAGAGCTTGTGCTTTTGAAAAAACAGACCTTCTGGCTGGATCACCAGATCAAAATAGGAGAAAGAAAGCAAAAAAAAAAAAAAAAAAAAGGAAAATAATGCAGCCATCACATCTAAGAATTGGTAAGCTGCAAGATAATGTTAGCTTTTGGGTTTAATACCACTGTAAATCCATTTTTACTCCAAACAGGCGCACAATAAAATCAAAGCTTGCATACAAATGAGATACACATTGGGATCACACAGTAGTGCTCCTGTGGCCACTGAGTTTAAATGGAACCATTTTACTTTTGTGAACTGTTCTTTTGAAGACAAGCTTCAGGCTATTTGTTTTGCAAATCGTAGGAAGTGTTTGGAAATCCTGTCCGATTTTGAATTAGTAAATCGTTCGATCCATGCAGCACCATACGCCAAATGCTGGGTGCTCAGCTTATCGTAACGCCATGTCCGTTGCAAGAATAATCTGCATACCACACAAAGTGGTCTTATAAAAAAAGACACTTCGCATCCACTAGAGTTGCACAATTAATTGTTAAAAAAATTGCAATCTCACAGGGGTGGGGAACCTTTTTTGCTGCCAAGGGCCATTTGGATTTTTGTAACATCATGCCCCCTTTCAATGCAGAGTGACCACAGCGTGCCCCCTTTCAATGCAGAGAGACCACAGCGTGCCCCCTTTCAATGCAGAGAGACCACAGCGTGCCCCCTTTCAATGCAGAGAGACCACAGCGTGCCCTCTTTCAATGCAGAGAGACCACAGCGTGCCCCCTTTCAATGCAGAGAGACCACAGCGTGCCCCCTTTCAATGCAGAGAGACCACAGCGTGCCCCCTTTCAATGCAGAGAGACCACAGCGTGCCCCCTTTCAATGCAGAGAGACCACAGCGTGCCCCCTTTCAATGCAGAGAGACCACAGCGTGCCCCCTTTCAATGCAGAGAGACCACAGCGTGCCCCCTTTCAATGCAGAGAGACCACAGCGTGCCCCCTTTCAATGCAGAGAGACCACAGCGTGCCCCCTTTCAATGCAGAGAGACCACAGCGTGCCCCCTTTCAATGCAGAGAGACCACAGCGTGCCCCCTTTCAATGCAGAGAGACCACAGCGTGCCCCCTTTCAATGCAGAGAGACCACAGCGTGCCCCCTTTCAATGCAGAGAGACCACAGCGTGCCCCCTTTCAATGCAGAGAGACCACAGCGTGCCCCCTTTCAATGCAGAGAGACCACAGCGTGCCCCCTTTCAATGCAGAGAGACCACAGCGTGCCCCCTTTCAATGCAGAGAGACCACAGCGTGCCCCCTTTCAATGCAGAGAGACCACAGCGTGCCCCCTTTCAATGCAGAGAGACCACAGCGTGCCCCCTTTCAATGCAGAGAGACCACAGCGTGCCCCCTTTCAATGCAGAGAGACCACAGCGTGCCCCCTTTCAATGCAGAGAGACCACAGCGTGCCCCCTTTCAATGCAGAGAGACCACAGCGTGCCCCCTTTCAATGCAGAGAGACCACAGCGTGCCCCCTTTCAATGCAGAGAGACCACAGCGTGCCCCCTTTCAATGCAGAGAGACCACAGCGTGCCCCCTTTCAATGCAGAGAGACCACAGCGTGCCCCCTTTCAATGCAGAGAGACCACAGCGTGCCCCCTTTCAATGCAGAGAGACCACAGCGTGCCCCCTTTCAATGCAGAGAGACCACAGCGTGCCCCCTTTCAATGCAGAGAGACCACAGCGTGCCCCCTTTCAATGCAGAGAGACCACAGCGTGCCCCCTTTCAATGCAGAGAGACCACAGCGTGCCCCCTTTCAATGCAAAGAGACCACAGCGTGCCCCCTTTCAATGCAAAGAGACCACAGCGTGCCCCCTTTCAATGCAAAGAGACCACAGCGTGCCCCCTTTCAATGCAGACTGACCACAGCGTGCCCCCTTTCAATGCAGACTGACCACAGCGTGCCCCCTTACAATGCAGACTGACCACAGCGTGCCCCCTTACAATGCAGACTGACCACAGCGTGCCCCCTTTCAATGCAGACTGACCACTGCGTGCCCCCTTTCAAAGCAGACTGACCACTGCGTGCCCCCTTTCAAAGCAGACTGACCACTGCGTGCCCCCTTACAAAGCAGACTGACCACTGCGTGCCCCCTTACAACGTAGACTGACCACTGCGTGCCCCCTTACAACGTAGACTGACCACTGCGTACCCCCTTACAACGCAGACTGACCACTGCGTGTCCCCTTACAATGCAGACTGACCACAGCGTGCCCCCTTACAATGCAGACTGACCACAGCGTGCCCCCTTACAACGCAGACTGACCACAGCGTGCCCCATTACAACGCAGACTGACCACAGCGTGCCCCCTTACAATGCAGACTGACCACAGCGTGCCCCCTTACAATGCAGACTGACCACAGCGTGCCCCCTTACAATGCAGACTGACCACAGCGTGCCCCCTTACAATGCAGACTGACCACAGCGTGCCCCCTTACAATGCAGACTGACCACAGCGTGCCCCCTTACAATGCAGACTGACCACAGCGTGCCCCCTTACAATGCAGACTGACCACAGCGTGCCCCCTTACAATGCAGACTGACCACAGCGTGCCCCCTTACAATGCAGACTGACCACAGCGTGCCCCCTTACAATGTAGACTGACCACAGCGTGCCCCCTTACAATGCAGACTGACCACAGCGTGCCCCCCTTACAATGCTGACTGACCACAGCGTGCCCCCTTACAATGCAGACTGACCACAGCGTGCCCCCTTACAATGCAGACTGACCACAGCGTGCCCCCTTACAATGCAGACTGACCACAGCGTGCCCCCTTACAATGCAGACTGACCACAGCGTGCCCCCTTACAATGCAGACTGACCACAGCGTGCCCCCTTACAATGCAGACTGACCACAGCGTGCCCCCTTACAATGCAGACTGACCACAGCGTGCCCCCTTACAATGCAGAGTGAACAGCGTGCCCCCTTACAATGCAGAGTGAATAGCATGCCCCCTTACAATGCAGAGTGAACAGCGTGCCAAGCCCCCTAAACCAGTGCACTTGACTTACCTGTTATAGCGGCGGCTTCCTCTCTTCAGTCCCCGCGTCTCTTCGAGTAATCCCGCGCCCCGCCTCCAGCCGAGGAGGAGGAGGATCCGTGAGACAATAGCGAATTTTCATTCGCTATTGTCACACAAATGGGTGGGCTCGAGGGGCACTGCTCTGCGCCTCGGGTCCACCCATTTCGGAGACTCATTGTCAGGACGGAGCCATCGGCTCCTTCTGACACAGCGGCACGGAGAGGGGGGTGGACGTCACGATCGTGCGGGCCGCATGCGGCCCGTGGCCCGCAGGTTCCCCACCCCTGTTTTAGATGAAAGGAATAAACTTCCATCTGTAAGTCCCCGTTCACATTAGGTCGCTCCGACTTCGGGGGCGACCTGTGAAGTCGCGTGCAGTGCGACTTCGGCGCGACTTGCACGGACTTCACATAATTGAAGTCAATGCAAGTCGCCTCCAGGTCGCCCCGAAGTAGTACAGGACCCTTTTTCTAAGTCGGAGCGACTTGTGTCGCGCCTGTACTACACAGTGGGAGCTGGAGGACCGCGACTTGTCAGGCTGACAAGTCGCCTGACAAGTCGCAGCAGTGTGAATGGACTCTTATAGGCCTCTTGCACACTGCAGCTTAAAAAAGCTCAGTACAGTTTTTTTACACTGCTAAAATACAGCCCATTCATTGTAATGTGCCCTTGCACACAGGCGCATAAACGAGCGCCGTGCATTTTCAGTAAAAACAAAATAGAAAAATCTCAATTTTTAGGCAGTAATTTACGCCTCATGCACACAAAATGCGCACAAATGGGCATTTACATAATGCACAAAACAAGAACATGAGAATATGTTTCCGCGCATTTGCGCATAAATGCGTGTGATCGCATATGCGCGAAAATACAGGCAAATCAATAGAAAAAACCAGATGAGAATGTTTCTGCTCATTTGCGCATAAATGGGCACATGCGTGAAATGAACACATATGCGCGAAAATACACGCAAATACATAGAAAAAAAAAAATAGATGAAAACGTAGATGCTCAAACAGGAGTATCGTGTGCAAGAGGGCAGTTTAACCTCTTAACCACTGTCCTTGGGTTTCAGTGGTTATATTGGGAAGATGCCTGCACCTACAGGCATCATCCCGATACCATTATTTTCAGCCGTCGATTCTGTAGAGGGCAGAAGTGATCTGAGTGGCTAATTGCCATTCGATCACTTCTGCGGGTAGCTGAAAGGGGGTCCCACCCTCCTCCCGCCACCGCCTCTTCTGGGCTCTCCAGTCCCATCGTAGAGGCTGGGAGCGATGCGACAACGGCTGCTTGGGAAAGAGAGGAAGTGACGTCGTTCCCCTCTCTCTGTAACCCTGGAAACCAGAAGCGACGAGTATTCGTCACTTCTGGTTCCGCCCCTTTGTTTACCTGGCCACCAGTGGCTAGAGAAGCACCCGATCTTGGTCCGATCGACTGCATGGGGGACCAGAGGAGAGATTTGGGGTCTAATAGACCTCAAATCTCTCTATAAAGAGGACCTGTCGCGGCCCATGCTATCACAAGGGATGTTGTTCATCCCTTGTGATAGCAATTAAGTTTGTACAAAAAGAAAGTGTTAAAAAAAATTTTTTTGTATAAAATAAATAATAAAAAAGAAAATTTAAAGCGCCGTGCTTAGGCGCAAATGCCAACACATACGTTACTCCTCCTGCATGCATATGTGAACGGTGATCGCACCACACATATGAGGTATTGTAGCGAACGTCAAAGCAAGAGTAGTAATTCTAGCACCAGACCTCCTGTGCCACTCTAAACTGGTAACCTGCAAAGGCGTTTAAAGCATCGCCTATGGAGAATTTTAAGCACCATAGTTTGCCCTCATTCCACGGGCAGACGCAATTTTAAAGCGTGACATGTTAGGTATCTATTTACTCAATGTAACATCATGTTTCACATTATACAAAAAATTGGGTTAACTTAACTGTTTTTTTTTTTTTTTTTTATTCATGATTGTCTTATTTTTTTTTCAAAAAAAATTGCATTTGAAAAAACCACCGTGTGACATAAAAAATTGCAACACACACCATTTTCTTCTTTAGGGTCTCTGCTAAAAAAATATATAACGTTTGGGGGTTCTAAGTAATTTTCTAGCAAAAAAAGTATCTTTTTACATGTAGGAGCAAAGTGTGAGAATGGGCTTGAGAAGGAAGTGGTTAAAGACTGACGCTTGTTGCTTACAAGTTAAATTTGTATTTTTTGCTAGAAAATGACTTAGAACCCCCAAACATTATATATATATATAATTTTATAAGCGGGAACCCTAGAGAATAAAATGGCGATAATTGCAATCTTTTATGTCACACTGTCGCTGCGCAGCAGTCTGTCCAAGCAGTTTTTTGGGAAAAAACACTTCAGTGAATTAAAAAACGAAACAGGAAAGTTAGCCCAGTTTTTTTGTATATTGTGTAAGATGATGTTACGCCGAGAATTGTGATCTTTATTCTGAGCAAAAAAAAATCTGTATTTATGCTATAAAATTACTTAGAACCCCCCAAACATTATATATATATTTTTAGCAGAGACCCTAGAGAATAAAATGGTGGTTGTTGCAATATTTTATGTCACAATGTATTTGCGCAGCAGTCTTTCAAAGCTGTTTTTTGAGGAAAAGCACACTTCAATGAATTAAAAAAACGAAAGAGCAAAGTTAGCCCAGTTTTTTTGTATAATGTAAAAGATGTTACGCTGAGAATCGTGTTCTTTATTCTAAGCGAAAAAAATTGTGATTTTCATTTTACTTAGAATCGTGCAGCTCTACCATCCACTGATGTTCCTCTTTTCAAGGTAACAGTTGACTGTGTTCCCCTTGGAGAGGTCCCCCCCTCATTTCCTATCTGGTAACACCCTGAGACACAGAGCTGTCACCTTTTAACTGCAGTTTTTTTCCTCCATGAGAGTGCCACAAACTTAAAAGCAATGGCAGGGGTACAGCGTTTCTTCATGCAGTAGCTGCAGAGCAAAAGCAGGTTCGGGTCTGACATAAGACTTGTTTGTAGTTGTCCTGAAGGAAATTGCATTTTTCTCCATAAAATCTGGGTTTTTCGATATATAAAGCTCAGACTGTCATTGTTGATTCCAGTTCCCGGACTGCACTGCATTCTAATGTGTATTACTTCAGCAAAATGGCTGCCACCACTGTGCTTCACAGGCATTTTTTTTTTTAAAGAGGACCAGTTAGGACAGAGCTTAAGCAGGAGGCTTAACATTTAGTCCTAAACTTTTAGCACTCTGCATGCTTACTAATAACAGATTTATATTTGCTTACTTTACTTCATAGCCTAAGGCTGGGTTCACATATATGCGAATCGGATGCATTTTAAACCGCACCCAATTCGCATGACATGTGAATGTGACCAGCTCTGAATGGAGCAATTCACACATCCGGTTCATCGCAAGTGTCCTGTGTTTGTTTTTTGGTACGGTTCAGGTGCAAATTCAGGCAAGAATTTGCAGCTAAACCAGTGAACCAAAATGCACCAAACCCCGAACTGCAAAGTGCAGGCGCACATACTGTATGTGAACCCGGCCTAACTGTTCATCTTGAGAGCCGGGGATGAGATGCCAAATTAAGCGACAGTCTAGAATTCAACTCCTCTCCTCCTTGGGCTTTTCCAGTACCAGACTCGCCTTTGTGTGGCGATGGCCCAAACAAACCTCTGTTGCTTCCCCGTCAATCACTGGAGTTTTTAGTGTCCTGGGTGTGAAAAACAGGATGGAATTCTTCTTCTTTATATCCCCCTTATCTACCAGACTCTGGTATTTATCACTGCTTTGCACACCTAAGAGCTGGGAAATGGTATGTAAACGCAGGCTGTTACACCTTAGGCCAGGGGCATCTAACCTGCAGCCCAAGACAGCTATGAATGCGGCCCAACACAAAATCATAAACGTATTTAAAAATTTAGATTTTTTTAATAAAAAAGGTAAAAATGCGTTTACAATTAGCAAACACATGCAGCCGGAAAAAAAATTGACAATGTCTCTTTACTGGATTTTTAAAAGTTTTATCTTCCCAAAGAAAAATATCCCATTCTACACAATCGCGCCTTATTCATGTCATCAGTTTCCGGCAGCACCTACATGTGTGAGCAACTACTTTCAGGGATGAAGCGCAAAATTAGAACCAAAATATCCGATGAGCACCTTGAGAATTCATTGAGTATTGCTACTACATCCAATAAACCAGTTAGTTTATCAAAAATAGGGTCAAATATCACATTAGTTTTATTTTGCACTCTTACTTTTATATTAAAAAGTTTTATTACTCAGATAGGTACATTATCTATATTGGTGATCGTTAACTTTGATCTGCCCGACTTTTTCTGCTCATCAGCTGTTCTTATTGTTAGTGTATTTTATGTGAGGCCCAAGACAATTCATCTTCTTCCAATGTCTTAGGGAAGTGATGGCGATCCTTGGCACCCCAGATGTTTTGGAACTACATTTCCCATGATTCTCAGCTATACTGAAGAGTGCAGGAGCATCATGGGAAATGTAGTTCCAAAAACATCTGGAGAGCCAAGGTTCACCATCACTGTCTTAGGCCATACTTTCTCAACCTTTTTACCCCAACAGAACCCTTGAAATAATTTTCAGGTTTTGGGAGCCTCTGCTAATATTGATACATCAGGAGAAAGTGGGAAGAACAGACTGCTAAAAAGATCATTGGTGTCCTGCCAAATCTCATTGGCCGTGGAACTATGCAAGCACCATTGAATTGGAAGGTCAATCAACCAGAGCACAAGGAACCCCTAACAAGTTCTGGAATAACCCTAGGGTTCCTTAAAATGACTGATTGGAAACTGCTGGCTTAGGCCCGTAGGGGATTTTTAAGCTGATAAGTCATTCAAAAACTAAAGCTGAAAAGGTGCAAATGTAAATCTCTTAAAATTAAGCCTGCGCAATTATCAGTGCAGATTTTATATTCAGATTCTTGCTCAAGTCATGACTGATTCTCTTTAAGGGAAAGCAGACTACCTTATACAGTACTTAAGAATGTTTGCTAGGAATGTATAGACCTGTATGCACTTGTTGGTTGTATGAATTTATTTTCTGCTGGCATGGCGGTGGTTTACCAGTTTTGCCTGCCATTGTCTCACTTAGATCAGCTGTTCCATGCAGAACAAAGGTAACCTGGCATGGGAATATGAATATATATATATATATATATATATATATATATATATAGACACACAGTATCTCACAAAAGTGATCACACCCCTCACGTTTTTTGTAAATATTTTATTATACCTTTTCATGTGACAACACTGAAGAAATGACACTTTGCTACAATGTAAAGTAGTGAGTGCACAGCTTGTATAACAGTGTATAGCTAATTCTTTTGGAAAAGCCAATTTACTGGCTGTTATGTTGATCTCAAAGTTTTTGCTTAATTGTTCTTGATCATTGACTGAAGATGTTACAAGAAGATTTTACAAATCCATGGGAATGACTGACCAGCTGTACATTTTCCTGCAATGCATCCCCATAAATCTTATTACATCCAACAACCAGAAAAACAAAGTTCCGCTTATTTAGTTCAACATGCAATTGAACGTTTGTATAAAACGTAATTTTTATTTTGTCAGATATTTTGGTTCTGTTAAAAATCGACTTGAAATATAAAATGGAAAATGTGTAACCTAAAAATCATAGACAATATCAACGGTTTCAACCTAGTATGTAAGCGCCTAACCACAGACACTACCCTTAAATTAGCCCAGAGCTTCAATGCAAGAATACAGTCATATGCGTTTCAATTAAAAAAAAGGAGCCATTGCTAAGCCTTGGGGGAGGGACGAAATGCATCAGGGCTTGGTATAGACTGAGTCATCTGAGGTTGCTATTGCCTTCACAATAGATGGCTTTTTGTATGGTGTGCAGTGACTGGGATACCTTTCATGACTTACAGCTTATATTAAGTCAGGACAGGCTCCTATCCAGCTGGCACCTACAATGAGTTCCACCGTATAGGGCTGTGACCCTAAGCTCTATCCCAGTAATGGAATATATCCATGTTTTAAAGTAGAAGAATATTATGGCGACAATTAGTGGATTCAGAATGTCTATCTTCCTCCTCATCGTATTTTAAAAAGATTATATTTATACATAATAAAAAAAAAAAATAAAGATTCTCCGTTATTCATAATTAGAACAGCACCCACTGTAATCATTTACTGATAATCCCACAATCTTCTCCTTAGCATTTTTGGGAATGCATGTTCCCAGAAGGTATATAGTGGGTTGACACCCAGCCTCCTCTTTATCTGCCACCTAAATACAGTACTGCAACAAATACCAGCGGAGTGTGACATCGCATCCAGGAAATGGGTCACCATGAGGGCTGTGGCAATGTCACTTCTGGAGATCACCTCTGCCCAACGGTCACACAACCTCTGGTGTATCATTGCAGGTAATGCATGTGTTAGGCATTCCCGAGCAGTAAAATTTGCACCATGCTCCACCTAATGACCTCTGTTCAGATTGTATTTCTGGTTTTTGGATGTTACATGATGATCATGATGACTGGAAATTATCTTCAGCAACAGAGGCTACTGATGCAGCCCCTTCTTCTTTTTTTTTTGATTGATAACTTTATTTTTAATTTCTCTAGCTTTTGGCTCCTTGCTTGTCTTTGCCAGACTTGCATGTGCTCCTCTACCATGCCAAACACTTGTCATCTGCACTCATGCCATGTATTGCAATAGCTTGCAAGCGGTACTTGCCAAGGATCTTATCAAACAAGGTCACCTTATAGGCTGTTCCATCTCACAGAAACTACCTGTATTTCTTTGAACTCTACAAGTACATTTTTTCAATTAAGTTCCTGAAATCAGTGTTGCCTCACACAAGCTGAAAGTTGACATAAGGCTTGTAGTGGGAGTACCTCATTTGTAAGTTGTTGGGTGGAAGAAAGGGGTATATGGCTTACAACAGTCAAGATAGTTTAGAAAGTCCTTCACTCTGATAATCTGGTAATCGTTAGTTGTCCAAAGAGCAGGTTCAAGGCAGGACAAGTAGCAAGCAGGATATAGTATTGTGTTGCTGCCTAGTGTCATGCAGCCATAGGACTGGTGGATCACAGAAGTATGCAAATTATAAATAGAATTTGGCATGTAAAACTATTTTTTTGCATATCTTTTATAACCTGGGGGGGGGGGGGGGGGGCGCACGCCCCTTAAGACTTTTCCTGCTCTAGCTTCCCTGTTATGTGATGGAAGCAGAGCTGTTTGGCACTTACTTAAAAGAGGATCTTTACCTTAGAAAGAAAAAAAAATTAAAGGTCAGCAGCTACACATACTGTTGCTGCTGCCTTTTAATAAAAGGAAACTTACCTGTCCAAGGATCCAGCCCTGTCCTTATCCTGTGCCAGTTCTTTGCCAGTCTTGGGGTCTCCAGCATCGGCATATTTAGTGTGGAAAATCAGCTTCCCACTGCGCATGTGTGAGCTGTGAATGGTCCTACAGCTTTTTGGGACCTGTGACATGTTTCAGAAGGCTGGGGCAAAGGCAGGGGAAAAGAGGGGCAAGGTTGGAGCAGGTGTGTGCCAAAAGCTGAAGGGGGAGGAGGCAGAAAAGCGGAACTTCCCCATGTTAAACCTACCTCCTCTGTGTAATGGTTTTGCACAGAGCAGCCCCGATTTTCCTCTTCTCGCCCCCCCCCCCCCCCCACCAAGTGCCCCCCCCCCAGAAAGCAACATGCTATGGCGGCAATCATACGTGCTCGCTCCCAAGCTGGCTTTGTGTGTTTATAAGACGCTCAGCCCTGCCCAAAAATCTTCTGCCTTTAGAACCACTTTAAAGTGTTACCAAATCCAGAACCTGCATTCGCTATATCTGGTCTCCCGCAGTACACAGAACATGGAAATGCAATTCTTTTAGAAAATATAAACTGCTAAAAAAAAACCTTTTCTCATCAGCAGTATATAGCACTCTTGGGACTTGTATCTCTGTCTGCTTAAGCTTGTAGGAGGAGTTTTCATTCTCCCCTGATCCTCTGTCTGGACAGTGCTGATTGGCCCTGTGCTGATCACATGCACTCTCCCAAGAAAAGAAAAACAACTCTCTGGTAATACACACTAAACTGAGCATGTGCAGCCTGCCTCCTAATGACCTGTTCTATCACAAGATGGGTTATAGTAAGTTAAAGGAGTTGTAAAGTCCCACGTTTTTTCACCCTTTCTGCTTCAGCTGCTCCCCCTTTTCTTACCTAAACCCGATCGTTCCAGCGACGAGATCAAGCGCAGCAGCTCCAGCCACTGTCTCAGGTCCTTATTGGATAGATTGATAGTGGCAGGAGCCATTGGATCTCGCTGCTGTCAATCAAATCCAGTGACATGGGGGGCAGGGCCGAGTCCTGCTGTCTGTGTCAATAGACGCAGCAGCGGGACTCGTGAGCACACCCGCACAGGTGCCCCCATGGAAAGTGGCTCTCCATGGGGGCACCCAATGAAGAGGAGGAGCCAGAAGCGATGCCGGGGCACCCCAGAAGAGGAGGATCGGGGCTGCTCTGTGCAAAATCCTTACATAGCATGTAAGTATAACATGTTTTTTTTTTTTAAACAAACCTTTACAATCACTTTAAGCCCCCGTTCACATGCAGGCGACGCTACTTCGCACCGCGACCTCGGAGGTCGCGGTGCGAGCAACGCGCCGCGACCTCGGAGCGGCCGCCACGGACTTCATAACATTGAAGTCTATGGCGGTCGCCTCCTGGTCGCCCCAAAGAAGCTCCGGACCCTTTTTCTAGGTCGGAGCGACTTGTGTCGCTCCTATTAGAACGGGTCCACAGCTTCCCTATGGGAGGCGACCTGCGGCGACCTGTGAGGTGACCAGGTCGCCTCACAGGTCGCCCTAGTGTGAACCGAGCCTAAAGAAGCGGAGGATCAGAGAGACAGTGTCACACAGCCTTTATACACAATGCAGTGGATTAACCCCTTAGGTTCCACAATGAGTATAACAAGCATGCTTTACTACATATACAGACTAAAGCTGGACAATTATTTGTTAAAAAATTAGGATCTCAATTCAACCCCCCTCACGATCCTAATCCGGCATTTCCACAATTCATGTTAAACAAGTGCAGAGCCCTTCTCTGCTCAGAGCTGTCAAACTTTGCTGGCTGCCTTTTTTTTATAGCATAACATTGCTCAGCGCTGAGATAAAATGAAACATCGCATCATTTGGTTCTTTTGGCTCAAAGGGATGAACTTTGGTCTGTAAATAAGGGCAGTTTAACCACTTAAAGACTGAGCCTTTATATTACACTTGTTGCTTACAAGTTAAAATCTGTATTTATGCTATAAAAATTACTTAAAACTCCCAAACATTATATATATTTTTTTTAGCAGAGACCCTAGAGAATAAAATGGCAGTCATTGCAATATTTTATGTGACGCTATATTTGTGCAGCGGTCTTTCAAATGCAATTTTTTGGGGAAAAAACACACTTCAATTAACCACTTTACCACCGGAGGATTTTGCTGTCTTACGTCTGGGCCACTTTTTGCGATTCGGCACTGTGCGACTTTAACTGACAATTGCGCGGTCATGCAACGCCGTACCCAAACTAAATTTACGTCCTTTTTTTCCCCACAAACAGAGGTTTCTTTTGGTGGTATTTGATCACCTGTGCGATTTTTAATTTTTGTGCTATAAACGAAAAAATAGCGACAATTTTGAAAAAATAACAATATTTTTCACATTTTTTACATGAAATCCCCCCCCCCCCCCCCCCCCCAAAAAAGTGTAAATTTTTTTTATCATTTTAGGCCAATTTGTTTTCTGCTACATATTTTTGGTAAAAAAAATCGCAATAAGCGTATTTTGATTGGTTTGCGCAAAAGTTATTGCGTTTACTAACTAAGGGAAAGATTTCTGTCGTTTTTTTTTTTTTTTAACGAGTAATGGCGGCGATCTGCGATTTTTTTTTTTTTTTTTGCGGGACTGCGACATTGCGGCGGACAGATCGGACCCTTGACTGACATTTTTGACACTTTTGGGATTACCAGTGACATTACTACAGTAATCAGTGCTATAAATATGCACTGTTACTGTAAAAATGACACTGGCAGGGAAGGGGTTAATTTTATTGGAGAGGGAGGGGTTAATGTATGCCTGGTGCTTACGGACGTGTGTGGGGGGAGGTGACTATGTGACACAGGGACAGATCGCAGGTTCAGCTATGCTGAACCCTGCAATCTGACCCTGCCTGTCACTTAGGAGATCCGCCCGTTTTGTTTACACAAGCGGGCGGATCTCCAGACTCTATTCCCCGACGATCGGGGAAGAGCAGCGGCGATCGCCGCTGCTCCTCCCTTGGCCCGACACCCGCTGTGACTGAATACAGTGGGAGCGAGCTTCCGGCGCCGCGCGCGCTGCCGAGAAGGGGGAGTGTCTGCCGACGTAGGTCTACATCGTCAGACCTACAAGAGCCACTTTACCGCAGTAGAGCTCTAGTGAGCAGTGGCAAAGTGGTTAATTAAAAAACTAAATAGAAAAGTTAGCCCAGTTTTTTTGTATATTGTGATAGATGAGGTTACGCTGAGAATCGCGAGAGAATTATGACTTTTATTCTAAGCAAAAAAAATTGTGATTCTCATTTTATCCAGAATCGTGCAGCTCTACCATCCACTGATTTTACTGTTGTGGATTTAGTAACACTTTAGGGCAAACCTGTGCTTTTCTCATTCAGGGCAATGCAACAAGTTTGCCTAAAACCCCTCTTCCCACTTCCTAAGACTATGATATCACGGATGTAAACATTCATATTGTAAGTCAGGTCAATCTGATCTTCCGTTTCACAAATGTACCTGTACTAGAAAAAATTATATCTGTAATATGATTGGTTGCTATAAAGGAAGCACTCTTTATTCATGAGTCTAAAGATTTAACTCTGAATGTACAGGAGAGCTGGTGATAGGAGCTGGCCTACTCAAGCCAGGGACTTTTATCAGATATTCATTCTGTGCGTGATTATACATATTTTCATCAGTCATCCATTTTCTCAGATTCATGCACAACACAGAAGTAGCGTATCCAGCGTGACAAAATCTTGATGTGGATAGTTTCAGTGTTGGTTTTCCAGGAAATCCTGGAGCCCCTCTGTTCTGCTTTTAGAAGGAGATTACATTAGGAAGACATTACAAGTCTTTAGATAAGATCACAAGGAGTCTTTGAAGTTTACACAGGCAGCTATGAGTAGAGCTGTGTGTGGTTTTCGTGCAGGGTACATAATAATGTTAGTGATATGGATACGGAGGGTTTATACTATAGTGTTGGTAACCAGACTGTTGTATATAGGTGGCAGGCTACAAAAATCATGTAAGCTAGGTAGTCTGTTAAGCTGGCTATATGAAACTCGAATATTAGATTCCTGCTGAATAGGCCCAAATTTGAGCCATGGGTGGCACTTTAGGTACCACCCAACTTGATAAAAGCTGATTATTCAGACACCTTTTCTTGAAGGAGCCAGTTGAAAAATGTTTGGCCTAATAGTAACTGCACCCAATCAGCATTTACTAAAACTATTGCTTTTCCATGTTCTGTGTACTGTGGGACATTAGATATATTGAATGCAGGGTCCTTGGTTTAGCAAAACTTTAATGCTTCCTATGGCCAAAGTGGTTTACGGAGCTAACTCTATTAAGCAAGCCGTAGACATTACATTCAGACCTAAATACATTGGATGATCATCTGGCAATTTTTTTTCTTTTATGCTAACTAACTTTGAGGAAATCTTAATGTAATGGGTGCCAACCTCAGTAGAAAAAATAGTAATTGACCAAATAAAACTATATTCGAATGCATCATCGGATGATGATCGGCTACTGATTTTCAAGTATGCCCATTCAACAGAAGCTGAACAGGCTGCTGTACACACTGGCCGAGCATCAGTTGGTTTCTGTTGAACCAACCAATATTCAGCCAGTATGTTTCAGGCTTTACTGTCCAAATAACCCAACTACTGGGGGCCTACTCTTCTATCAATCAACAATTGTCACAGGCCTAGCACCTATTTTATCTTGGTGATACAGTACAGGAAACAAGCTAAATATTCATAGACCCTAGGTTATAGGCTGCTACCATCAGGTGATTGGACACTGGCAGAGCTTTTGGACACGCCCCCTTGGGAGTACTCCTATAACCCTACCCTACTCCATTTTGTGCTAGTGTTAGTGTCCTTAGGTGATGGACGACTTCTCCCTTCTGTAGGGAAGTAAGTAATGTCCCATCATTGGCATCAGTGGGAGGAAGAGTGCCCCATCATTGGCATCAGTGGGAGGAAGAGCGCCCCATCATTAGCGTAAGTGGGGGGAAGAGCGCCCCATCGTTGGCGTCAGTGGGAGGAAGAGCGCCCCATCGTTGGTGTCAGTGGTAGGAAGAGCGCCCCATCGTTGGCGTCAGTGGGAGGAAGAGCACCCCATCGTTGGCGTCAGTGGGAGGAAAAGAGCCTCATCATTGCCGTCAGTTGAAGCAGTGCATCCAATTTAGTGTAACCCCAGTAGTACCTTGGGAACCATACCTGGACCCCATGCTCTTTGTTTCATGATTTGTCTCCTCTCAAAAACAGGCAATGATCAGCCAAGAAAATGGGATTTCTGACTTACTGTATAATCTATTTCTCTGATATTCATTGACGGACATAGCTCCTGATATTCATAACCATTGGGTTATACTGCCCCCTACAGGAGTGGACACTAGGCAGAAAAGAATTCTGGCTACACCCATGGGCAGTCCTAGGGGGTATACTCCCTCTCTGTGCTATAAGCAGTGTCAGGAGAATTATAACTCCACAGAGGGGCGGGTGCTGTGTCCATCAATGAACATCAGAGAAATGGATTTTACGGTAAGTCAAAAATCCTATTTTCTCTTTCGTTCATTGTCAGACACAGCTCCTAATATTCATAACCATTGGGACGTCCCAAAGCAGTGTTAAACATATGGGGTGGGAACAATAAAAAAATTCCCAAGGCTAAACATTAGCCAACCAGGCAACTGGAGCCCAACCAAACAACTGGAGCCCACCTGAAAAAAACAACACACCCTCAAAGAGGATCAGGTCCTCTTAAACAGCAGCCTGCAAAACCTTGTGGCCAGAAGAAGCATCCGGAGATGCCAATACATCCACTTCATAAAACTTTGAAAAGGGGGGTAACGCCAACCAGGTGGCCCCCTGAGGTCTAACCCTGAGCACAACAGCGTCTGACTTGCTGAAAGACTCCGTAGCTGCCAGGTACACCCTAATTTCCCGGACCACATCCAAGGCATGAAAGGCAATTTCCTTTGGATGTTTAGGCCTGGGACACAGGGAAGGCAACACAATGTCTTCAAATGAAAATCAGAGACAACCTTTGGAAGGAACGACAGGGGCTAAGATCCACCTCATCCCTGTGAATCACCAGGTAAGGTGAACGACAGGATAACGCCGTCAGTTAGGACACCCTCTGCGCAGAGGTGATAGCCACTAAAGTCCATCTTCTGGGACAACGTAAGCAGGGGGAATCTCCCAAATATTTTCAAAGGGAGGCTTCTGTATAGCTGAAAGCACCAAATTAAGATCCCAAGATGGAAACGGAGCCTGCACTGAAGTAACCAAATGTCGGACACCCTGAAGAAAGGTACTCACCAGGGAGTGTGTGCCCAAAGGTCATTGGAAGAAGACCGCCAAAGCCGACACCTGGCCCTTGATGTTACTCAGGGCCAGTTTCTGTTCAACCCCCCCTGTTGAAGGAAGTTCAAGATCTCAGCCACCAAGGAGCAAAGAAAAACCCCAAGAAACTCACACCACGCAGTGTACGTCTTTCGCATACGATTATAGATCTTCCTAGAGGTAATTGTCCTAGCTTTCAACAGTGTAGGAATCACCGACTCAAATAAACACCCTATCGTTCAGCACCTGATGTTCAACAGCCAAGCTGTCAAAGCCAGTGACTGTAAAGCAGGATGGAAGATCAGTCCTTGGGACAGCAGATCCCCCCTGAGAGGAAGCTGCCAAGGAACGTCGGCGACTTGCCGCACCAGATCGGTGTACCAAGCCTGGCTGAGGGCGGTCCGGAGCCACTAAGATGACCAGAATCCCTTCTGCCTCGATCCTGTGTAGAAGTCTTGGCAGAAGCTTGAGGGGAGGGAAGGTGTAAATCAGCCGATACTGACCCCACGGGGCCATCAGCGCGTCTGTGGCTCTTTCCAGAGGATCCCTTGACCAAGCCACAAACCTCTGCACCTTTCTGTTGAGCTGAGATATCAACAGATCCACCTCAGGGATGCCCCACCAGAGACACAGCTGATGAAACACCTCCAGATGAAGGGACCACTCCCTATGGTCCAACGCCTGCCGTCTGAGGTTATCTGCCTGCCATTTTTCCACCCCAGGAATGTGTACGGCGGAGGGCTGGAACAAACCATTCTGCCCACCTTAGAATGCCGGCTACCTCCAGAGCCGCCAGGACACTTCTTGTGCCCCCTTGGTGATTGACATAAGCCACAGCCGTGGCATTGTCCGATTGAATGCACACTGGACAACCCTGAAAATGATCCGTCCAATGACCCAGACACAGTCTGATCGCTCGGAGTTCCAAGACATTGATTGGTTGTCTGGACTCTTCCAGCGTCCAGACCCCCTGAGCAGAATGCTTGCCGAGGACACCTCCCCAGCCGGATAGGCTGGTATCTGTGGTGACCACTGTCCAATACAAGGGGAGGAAGGGTTTTCCCAGCCGGAAAACAAAGCCACCATTTCAGGGACTCCTTTGTTTCCCGACTCAACCGTATCTGATTGTCCAGAGACTTGTCCCATTTAGTTCGAATTTCCCTTTGCAGGGACCTTGTATGGAACTGTGCAAACGGAACCTCCTCGAAGGAAGACACCATCAGGCCCAGCACCCGCATGCAAGTCCGGACGGATGACCATTTGTTGGACAACAGGAGGCAAATTACAGGCTGCAATTTCTGGAGTTTTTCCAGAGGAAGGAGCACTCTGGCTAAGGCCGAGTTCAGAGTCAGACCCAAATAGCCCAGATAGTCCAGTTTTGTGGATGAAACCAGACTTCTGAAAATTCTGAATCCAGCCAAACTCCCGCAGATTTCGTATTGTGATCTCCAGGTTCTCCACCAGAGCAGAGGGAGCCGTGTAAGCGGTCTGGGGACAGGTGCAAGTTGTAAGGAAAAAATCTCTCTGGGGGACAAGAGCGAAACTTGATCTTGTAGTCAGACCAAATGACTTTGTGGATCCACTTGTCTTGCACCCAGGAAGTCCACGGGTCCGGAAACCAGTGAAGAACCCCCCCCCCCACCCCCGATACGGGTGAGGGCGCACCTTCATGCAGAAGGAGCCTTGTCCGCGGATCTGGAGAAGCCCGATCTTGGCCTGCCAGACCAGGTTCCTTTGGACCCTGAGGGACAAAAAAAAATTCTTATGAGCTGAGAAGGAAATGCACACGTCTATGACGAGGTTCATTCCCCTTAGTAGCATGCGGAAGAAATGCTGAAGGACCACTACCAAAACCGAGAGGCAAGCCATCAGAGGAGATGCTTCCAAATAGGCATCACAGATAAACTGCAGCCCCTGGACCAGATGGTCCGCCAGCTCGGCAAAGGCAGAGGGGAGCTGTTCTTCCTCCATGTCACGTCATAGGAGCTTAGCCCACTCGGTTACAGTTTGCGACACCAGGGCAATGGTAAATATCGGCCTCATCGCCGAATCAGCTAAGCTGTGCATAGTGCGGGCCACAGCCTCCACCTTCCGGTCAGCTGGGTCCTTAAAGGCCTGGGACTCTTCAACCAGAATCATGGTTGCCTTGTTTAATCTGGAAACCGGAGGGTCCACCACCAGTGGGACAGTCCACTTCTTAAGAAGGGACTCCTCATAGGGGTAACGCCTAGAAAAGCGCTTCGGCACAGGGACGCTATGGTCGTCCCCACTCTTTAGCGACAATTCTGTCAAAATAGGTAGGGAAAGGAAACTCCCTTGCCGCTTTGGATAGCTTGTGGGTGCAAAAGGGCATCTGCGCCTCTGTGGCAGCCTCAGCTGTCCTCCATCTTCAGGGTCTCACGCACAGATACAATCAGTGCATCCAGCAGCGCCTTTTCGTGCGCGGTTGCAGATGTGGAAGAATCATCCACATAATTTTACTTCCTTGGATAATTTTACTTCCTGATCACCGCTGATCTTCCTGATGTAGTGCAGATTCTCCTGGTGGCTGCAGGTGCCTGTTTATGTGGGTGGTAAATCTGGTGGGGTCCTCCCCCTCTCTGCTGAGGATCGCTTGGTGCTTTGTGCCTGGGGACCGGGTGGTGCTGCCAGCGCGGTGGAGGTTGTCCCTTAGCAGTGTTTTACACTTTACATTTTCTGCCTAGTATCCTACTCCTGTAGGGGGCAGTATACTTAATGGTTATAAATATCAGGAGCTGTGTCTGTCAATGAACGAAAAAGAAATGTAGTTTTAAATTTTGCTGCAGCCAAACTGGAACAGTTTCAGGCATTGGTTAGGCATAACTGTCAGAAGATGGCTCATCAGTAAGGGAGTTGCAGAGAGCTGTAGGGAGAGACTAAGGCCAGTAATGAGATAACTGGATTCATAATGCTCTTCTTTTCCAAGATCAAGCTTTTTAGGATTATTGTTCTCTATGCATTTCTCTTGTTAACATAATAGGGATGTTATATTTTAATAATTTAACTACAATACCCTTATTTACTTTAATACTGGTGACTGTACTAGAACAAAAAAAAATTAGCAGCTTAAGAACATTTGAAGGGGGGCTATTTTTTTAGGTGTTTATTGTTCGTGGTATTTCCTCATGTGCTGCCCTCTTTTTGTGGACCTGTCTGAAACCTGGTCTTGTGAAGTTATGGACTCATAAATTTCCCTCTTAGTGGTGAATGTCAACCGTGCATGGGAATCCTTTTCTCAGCAGCTGCTGATTTCCTCCTACAATTCCCAGCATGCCCTCTGTACCAACAGCTGGAACTCGTAGTTCCTCTGAGTAGTTCTCGTACTAAGTTCCTGTAATATGATTTGTATAATTATATTTCTGGAAGTCTTGTCTGCTACAACTTTCCTGCACTGTCTAAAGGTCTACTGGGTTACACCTGTTTGTGTGAATGAGGACAGTTTAGTAGTAACACTGTACTTACCTGGTTTCTTTATTTTATCATAGTTCTCTGCCAGAGGAGAAGACTAAGGCTCCATCTTCGTTCGTCTCCAGTTCCATACAGAGTGACAAGCAGGACTCTGAACACTCAGATGCCGATGGAGAGCAAAAGAGAAGTCGGGCACGAGAGCGCAGGAGAGAGGGACGCTCCAAAACCTTCGACTGGGCTGAATTCCGCCCCATCCAGCAAGCGCTGGCTCAGGAGAGGGCGCAGGCGGCCGAGGCCTTGAAGTCCACATCTTGTTATGACACCACGGACTCAAAGAGTGACCTAGGGGAGCTTGAAAGAGAGCGTGCTCGGAGAAGGGAAGAACGCAGGAAAAGGTTTGAAAGCTCAGATTCCATGGAGGAACCCTCTGGAGAAGAAAGTTCTCACATGGAGGTGGACAAGGGACCAACATCTTCAGATGCCATTGACGGGCGGCCAAATGTTCAAGTGGAAATCGAGCAGCGGTGGCAGCAGGTGGAAACAACCCCACTGCGAGAGGAGAAGCAGATACCCATTGCTCCCCTGCCACCGAGTGCTTCCAAAAAATACCCACCGGAAGATATCTCCATCCTTTTGGAAAAACAGGTACCCGTCACTGAGGTTATGGCGTTATTTTGAAAAGATATATCACAATAATCTCCTTCTCATAACCCGTTTTTGTGATACTGAGTTAAAGATTTGTATAGACATGACCCAAATTTACCCCAGACCTCCTTCTCCCATGCATGCATTTTTCTTTTACCTTGTTCCTATAGTACTAAAAAGAGAAACCACCACTTATTACGCCCTATGACATCATCACAAGGTTTGTAATGTTGCCTGTTGGGACTGTTGTGGATTCCCTAAAAACAATACATGGGCAGGCTTATGGATAAAAAGGCAAGCAGCATTGTTTTGCTGGAAAAGGTTTGGGGATTGAATAGAGTTCTGTAATCCAGCAAGGGAGATTTAAAAAAAAAAAGGCTGAAACATATATACCTGGGAACTACAGACCAGTTAGTTTTACATCAATAGTATGTAAACTATTGGAGGGAACGATAAGGGACAATATCAAAGAATTTACTGATAAAAACCGTATACTCAGTAGTAATCAGCATGGGTTTATGAAAGGTTGTTCTGGCCAAACCAATCTAATAATGATCTACGAGGAAGTTAGCTGCCTTCTAGATAAGGGAAGACCGGTGGATGTGGTGTATCTTGATTTTGCAACAGTATTTGATACAGTCTCCCACAGACGCTTAATTCACAAACTGAGGTCTGTAGGCATAGACCATAGGGTTTGTACTTGGATAGAAAACTGGTTACAGTGCAAATCCAAAGGGTGGCGAAAAAAGCAAGTACTCTGGAGTGGTAAGTGCAGTACCCCAAGGCTCTGGCCTGGGATCAATTCTGTTAATTTTTTTATAAATGATATAGAGGTTGGTATAAATAGCGCAATCTCCATGTTTGCTAATGATACAAAGCTAAGTAGGGCAATAACTTCACAGCAGGATATATCAACTTTACAAGAGGACCTCAATAAAACAATGGGGCAACTGAGGTTTAATGTTGAAAAATGTAATGTAATGTACTTCGGGGCTATAAAAGCTAGTGCCAGTTACTCGCTAGGGGGAAAACCTCTCTGGGAATCCAGGATGGAGAAATATCTAGGGGTCCTAGTAGATCACAGACTTAGCAATGTCAAGCTGCACCAAGCAAAGCTAGCAGAATATTAGCAGGCATAAAAAAAGGGAATTTACTCCAGAGGTAAAATATCTTGCCTCTTTATAAAACTCTGGTTCGGCCACATCTGGAGTATTCTGTCCAATTCTGGTCACCAATCCCCAGGATGGAGGTGTGGGAACTGGAGGGAGTTCAGAGAAGGGCAATAAAGTTAATAAGGAGACTGGAGGACCTCAATTATGAGGAATGACTACAAGCACTAAACCTATAAGCATAGGGAAATTTGGCATAGGGAATAAACTATTCGGTCTCAGGGAGTGTAAGAAGACACAGGGACACTCGATGAAACTGGAGAAGAAGCGGTTTAACCTTAAACCTCATAGGGGGTCTTTCACTGTCAGGGTGGTAAGGATGTGAAATTCCCTTCCGCGATCGGTGGTGTCAGCGGGAAGTATTGATAGTTTCCAATAATGCTCAGACATGCAGTTTAAAACATATCTATGGTCAAAATGTAAAATCAAATTTCTCTTTCGTTCATCGACAAACACCGCTCCTGTCATTCTTGACCATTGGGTTGTACTGCCCCCTACAGGAGTTGGAGACTAGAAAGAAAAAACTTCTGGCTACACCCATGGGCAGTCCCAGGGGTATACTCCCTCTCCCTGCTATAGTCACACCTAGTTCCTTGCTGGAATCTTTGGTCCTGGCAAAATATTTTAGCTAGAAATTTTTTTCCTCCTGGATTTTTCCTGTAAGATCTACTATCAACTGCCGGACTCGGCGACGGGCTGGATAATCTGGATCCAATGGTCCCCCAATCTGGCCAGCAGTCGCAGGTCCCAGCTCCACGCTAGGTCGGCCACGACATGGCCCCACTAGACGGGGACTGGCCTTGCGCGTTGAGCGTCTCGCAAGGTCGCATACGACCTGGCTTTGGTCTGAATACCAGCGTTCCTCATGGCCGACAGCCCCCCATTCCAATGGAGGGGAGGATCTGTCTGGAGCCCGGTTCCTGGTATGGAGTGTTTTGGGATGGACGTGGATCCCCTCATTCCCGCAGGCACCCCCTCCCCGTTTTTGCCGAGTCCCTCATCGTACAGTGCCTCCTGGGCCTTCCGTCCTCAAGCGTTAGTGACGCAGGTTTGCAAGGCGGCCACCTGGTCGTCGGTGCACACAATTTTACAAAGTTTTATAAAGTGGATTTGTTGGCATCTGCGGATGCTTCCTTTGGCCTGCAAGGTTTTGCAGGCTGCTGTTTGAGGGTGTATTGTTTGTTTTTTTTTCTTTTCAAGTGGGCTCCATTTGTTTTGGTTGAGCCCCTGTTGCCTGGTTGGCTAATGTTTACCCTTAGGAAGTTTCCAACCCCCCCCCTTTTTTTTTTTTTTTTTAACAAACGTTTATTGAGTCAAGTGCATAAACATGAAAAAAAAAAAAGGAACACATGTCAAAAATACAGACATTATTAAAAATGACAGAACAACCACAGAGAACAGTCGCCAATCTTAGCGAGTGAGTCCAGGGAAATACATAGCAGAGGCACCAACAGGGCCACACAGCAGTACATTAAAACAATACAGTGCAGATGGGGAATGAGCCATGAGAGAAAAAGGAAGCAGAAGAACAAGTAACATAATAAATCTTTAGGGGGTGCATGTAGTCGAGGCCTCAAGCCACCTATCCCATATCTTGTTAAAGTGTTTCGGACATCCCCTATGGGTGTAAATTACCTTTTTGTAGGGAAGAGTGGTGTTGACCTCGGCAAGCCAGGAGGCCAGGGTAGGTGGGGAAGATTGTATCCATGTGCGAGCTATTGGCTTTCTAGCACTAAAAAAGGTTTTGCGTAGGAAGCGGAGTGTATATTTATCAACGTCCTCATCTGGGAATATCCCCAAGAGGCACATCTTGGGGTCTAGGGATAACGGGGAACCCATGCGGTCATGAAGGAACTGGATCACATGCAGCCAAAAACCTTGGATGCGCGGACAGTGCCATAGGAGATGTCTGAAAGTACCCGGGGACAGGAGACACTTAGGGCAGCTGAAGGACTTAGAGGGATCAAGCCTAGCTATTCGCACCGGGGTAAGGTACAAGCTATGTGTTATATACATTTGTGTAAGCCTATCAGAAAGCTTATCAGGCCTCCAGAGTGTCACACCAGTCATCCTCATCCAGCTCCCCGACATCTGCCACTCTGACACTATATGCCAGGTTGGTCATAGACTTGGACAGCAGCATATCCTACATCATAGATATAAGTTTCCGATGGTCCCATCCCCTAAGCACATCCAGGATATCAACAGAGGGCAGCACAGGAGGCCGGTTGAAAAATTGTGCCCGGAGTGCATGCCTCACCTGCAGATAGTGAAAATGCATTGAAGCTGGGAGCTGAAATTCCACCTGGAGGAGAGCAAACGGTTTAACGTTGCCATTGAGAAGCAGGTAAAAAACCCTTGGCCGACCAAAGACTTGGGTCAGGGAGGTGAAGGCGTTCAGGCAGGTGCCAGTTGTACGAGTCATGAAATGAATCCCAATATCCCCTGTCTTGGAGACCGCTAAGTCCCAGATCCTTCTGTGTTCGAATAGAAGGTCGCCGGAGAGCCACCCACTCCCCGTAAAAGATCACAGAAAGGGTGCGGGAATTGTGTGCCAGTTCTGTGACAAACCAGTGCCAGATATCTGTGATTATCCTGTTTATTAATATGAAAAAAGTGAGAAAGTTGGGCTGCAAGGTAGTAGGCTGCGAAGTCCGGAACAGCCATACCCCTTAGGTTCGTGGGTTTTTGTGTATGCCAGTTTGTGTCTACACTTGCCCCACATAAACGTTTTCAACAGTCTATCTAACACCACAAAGTATTTGTACGGGATATATGTAGGAGAGTGCTACAAAACATAGAGAATTTTAGGCAGAAGGATAATTTTGATCAGACCTATCCTACCCATGACTCCCAATAGTAGACGTGCCCAAGACTGGGTTTTGGTCTTGACAAGGTCATAGAGCGGCTCAACATTCAGTGGAATGTAGTCGGTCAGGGAACGAGACATGTGAACCCCAAGGTGTTAGGAGGCTATTCGGGCCAGCGGAAGGGCAGCTTGATGAGCAGATGGAGGGAACACATCTATAGGGAGAATCTGGGACTTGTCCCAGTTGACCGTAATTCCTGAGAGATTGCCATACTGTTGAATAACCTGTAAGGCCTTCAGTAGGGAGGGACCAGAGTCAGCTAAATACAGGACCATATTGTCAGCATAGAAGCCTATTCTTTCTTCAAAGTCCCCACAGCGCAGTTCACGAATGTCAGAGTCAGAACGTATGGCTATCGCAAGGGGCTCTACCGCAAGGGCATACAGGAGAGGGAAGTTGGGGCAGCTTTGCCGTGTCCCCCGAGAAAGGGAGAATGTCCAGCCATTAGCCACCACTCTAGCCCGAGGCTGGTGATAAGCCATTTAATAAAATTGGGTCCAAAACCAAATCTATGGAGGCAGTGCCAAAGATATTTGCACTCCACAGAGTCAAACGCCACCCTGGAGCCTATACAGTCATGGGAAGCCTGAATGTTCATGAAAAAACGTCTAGTGTTAAACGTGGTGTTCTTTGCGGGCATGAAGCCGGTCTAAACGGAATGGATGATGGAAAGAATTACCTTGTTAAAGCGCAGGGCCAAGATCTTGGCCAAGATTTTGATGTCACTTTGGAGCAGAGAAATAGGCCTATAGGATTCTGGGAGATGAGGGCCCTTCCCTGGTTTGGGGATCAAAACAATTAGAGCCTCACGCATAGACTCCGGTATGGCACACTCTGCAAACACAGCTTCATACACACTGAGCAATCTGGGAGCCAAGGTATCAGAGAAATGGGAGTAAAACTTTGCAGGTAACCCATCAGAACCCGAGGCCTTGGCCTTTGCAAAATGCGAAATAGCCGTAACCACATCATCAAATGATAGAGGGGCTTCCAGCATCGCAACCTGTGACGGGGTCAAGGTGGGAAAATCGATCTAGTCCAGCAGCCGGGCAAGGTCGGAGGGTGCATAGCGCACCTTAGAAGTATAGACCTCACTAAACTATGACACAAACATCTCAGCCACAGCTGCCAGGTCGGTAGAATCCCCCAACAGTGACGGATGGAGAGAGATGACCACAGGAGGTCTAGCATCCATATGGGCCAAATGGGCCAGTAACCTGCCCTGTTTCTCCCCATGTTCAAACGCATGCTGTTTGCTAAAAAAAAAAACAGCTTACGGTTAGCTTTCTCACAAGAGGGTTGATCAAAGGCCCTCACCTGGAGTTTCAGTTGAGCCAGCAGGTCCAAGGACGGGGATTGCACCACCCCTCATATTTAACACTGCTTTGGGACGTCCCAATGGTCAAGAATGACCGGAGCTGTGTCCGCCAATGAACGAAAGAGAAAATGGGATTTTTGACTTACGGTAAAATCCATTTCTCTGATGTTCATTGACGAACACAGCACCCTCCCCTCTGTGAAGTTGTAATTCTCTTGACACTGCTTGTAACAAAACTGAGTGACTATAGTAGGGAGAGGGAGTATACCCCCTCGGACTGCCCATGGGTGTAGCCAGAAGTTTTTTCTGCCTAGTATCCTACTCCTGTAGGGGGCAGTATAACCCAATAGTTAAGAATGACAGGAGCTTTGTCCATCAATGAACATCAGAGAAATGGATTTTACAGTAAGTCAAAAATCCCATTATTCATTTCCACATTGTATTTCAATCATTTCCAGCCTACTCCTATTAATCTGAATGATCTTGAAGTTTGTAGACTTTGTGGCGATCAAACATTTACTTCCTTGAATTCTGTGACACATAATCACTATGCCCTATTAATAGGCACTGCTTATATTAGATTATCAAAAATAACTATTGTTTGTATTGCTATTACAATTCTGATGTTCTAAAATGAAAGTGTATGTTGTGACCATAGATCTTCTTTAACAGAAAATGGCTTTTGTATATAGATCTGCCAACTCCGAAAGGGTTATACAAGGTCACACACTATGGCTAAAACAGGAGTAAAAAATAGGAGCATAAAAATAATTTCAGTTCATAAATACCCGATAACTGTTACTTTTGCTTTTGCCTATTCAGCTGGAGCAGAGTCGTAAGGAGGTGTCCGATCTCCTGGCAGAAAACCTCCTCTTGCAGCATAGGCTAAAGGAGGCTTTGGAGCAGCACCATACCGCCCCTGATGGATACATTTTACAGGTACCAGTACATCTCTGTCCGTACCCACATACCTGCTTATTGTTAGCGTGACATCACTCTTAGCAGTGAGCAAGTCCAACATAGTGTAAAAATAGCCTAGCTTAGCACATAAATATAGTAATTTGCATGTTACATACATATCTATACAGCGGCATTCAGTTTGCTTATTCTCCAATTTGCACAAAAAAAAAAAAACTTTGGATTTTGATAGGATAGAAAATGATGGTTAGTCATGGCGATGGTCCACACCATGGTGCTACTGGGAAACTGTAGCTATAGTAAGTGTACGATCATGGCCAAAAATATCGATACCCCTTTTTTCAAAGAATCTCAAATTACGTTCAATTGGTTGAAACTGACACAAAAAAATGGCATCCACTATTCTTTATTCCATAGTCCATGCTTCTGCTTTGCATATTTATTGGTGCCTCTAACCTTATACACTGCTAAAAAAATTAAAGGAACACTTTTTAATCAGAGTATAGCATCAAGTCAATTAAACTCCTGGGATATTGATCTGGTCAGTTAAGTAGCAGAGGGGGTTGTTAATCAGTTTTAACTGCTTTGGTGTTAATGAAATTAACAGGTGCACTAGATGGGCAACAATGAGGCGACCTCCAAAACAGGAATGGTTTTACAAGTGGAGGCCACTGGCGTTTTTTTCCCTACCCCATTTTTCTGAATGTTTTTCACTAGTTTTGCATTTGGCTAGGGTCAGTGTCACTACTGCTAGCATGAGGCGATACCTGGACCCTATAGAGATTGCACAGGCAGACCAACTCCTCCAGGATGGCACATCAATACATGCCATTGGCAGAAGGTTTGCTGTGTTTTCCAGCAGAGTCTCAAGAGCATGGAGGAGATTCCAGGAGACAGTCAGTTACTCTAGGAGAGCTGGACAGACAGGGCCGTAGAAGGTCCTTAACCTATCAGCAGGACCGGTATCAATTGTGCAAGTAGGAACAGAATGAGCACTGCCAGAGCCCTACAAAATGACCTTCAGAAGGCCACTGGTGTGAATGTCTCTGACCAAACAAACAGACTTCATGAGGGTGGCCTGAGGGCCCAATGTCCTCTAGTGGGCCATGTTCTCACTGCCCAGAACCATGGAGTTTGATTGGCATTGGCCATTTAATACCAGAATTTGCAGGTCTGCCACTGGCGCCCTGTGCTTTACACAGATAGGTGCAGGTTCACCCTGAGCACATGTGACAGACCTGAAAGGGTCTGAAGAAGCCATGGAGAACTTTGTTGCCTGTAACTTCCTTCAGCATGACTGGTTTGGTAGTGGATCAGTGATGGTTTGGTGGGGCATATCCATAGAGAGACCTCTACATGCTAGACAATGACCCCCTGACTGCCAATAGATATCAGGATGAAATCTTTGGACCCATTGTCAGACTCTACGCTGGTGCAGTAGGTCCAGGGTTCCTCCTGGTGCACGACAGTGCTACTTCTGCACTTCTCAAATTTATCCCACTGTTTTTGAGCATACTGCTCCAGCTGGCCTAGGTTTGATGGGTTTCTTCTCCACGCTGTGAGTTTCAGATCTTTCCAAAAATTTATTGGATTCAGAGTAGGACTCGTGTCAGTCCAGTGTTTACCTTTCAACCATATTTGGGTTCTTTCAGATGTATGTTTAAGGCAGGGCTTGACAAATTTGCCTGAAATCTAGGAGCCAGCTAAAAAAGTTAGGAGCCAGTTTTTTTTTTAAACTAACAACCAAGCTTTAATAAAACGGATACTAAATTTACACATAAATACGACTAGAACCCCACTCTCCTCTATAGCGCAATTGGATGGAAACAGACTGTCTGTCTTTTTCCATCCGATGCCATCTGATCTGATCCTCCGATTACCGCTCCATAGAGGAGAATGAGGGGTCCGATCAGGTCTGTCTGAAAAACTGACAGGCGGACCCGATCAGACAGCCCGTGTGAAAGGGGCCTTCGGCTGTATATATAATATAAACATTCTTTTTTTTTTCAATTCTTATTAAAAATAAGAATTGAAAAAAAAAAAAAAAAAGTTTTATTTTTTTTTTTTTTAATAATTAAAAAAAAGAAAAAAATGTATTTTATTTTTTTTTAATTTAAAAAATAAATTAATAATAATAACCACACTCCCTGTCCACTTACCTTTAAGCAAAGGTAACTGGACAGAGAGATGAAGCCTGCAAAAACTTCCCATCTCCTTCCAAAGAGCAGATGAGAAGGAAGGCATTGAGAACATGCATTACTCCCGGCCACCACAAGAGGGCGCCAGTTCCCCTAGCCTCTCATCTAACAGAAGAAGGCCGAAAAGCCGGGGCCTCAATTTATGGACGGCGTGGAAGTCCGTGCACTCGGGAAAGAAGGTGGGGGCGCAAAAGGGACAGGACAGCTCCTGCAGGGCCCCCCAGGCGCCAGGTCGCTAATTCTAGTCGCAAATGCGACCTGGCGCCCGGGGTTTGTCGAGGCCTGGTTTAAGGTCATTACCCATGACCTAGGACTGAGACACTTACTGTGTATCACTTCAGAATTCCTACATAATCTTTTGATTTCATTATGCCCTGCACAGATTCAAGGCACCCAGTTCTAGAGGCGGCAAAGCAACTCTATAAACTAGTAGCTCCTTCATGTTTCACAGTGGGGATGATGTTCTCTAATAACGATGTGTTTCTGCTGTGACTTGACCAAAAGCTCCAAGGCTGTCTCGTATGTCCAAAGGACATACTACCAGGAGGACTGTGGCTTGTTAACTTTTCTGGCTTTTTTGGTGTTCTAAGACTTGATTTTTTTTTTTTTACTTCGGAGGTCATTTAGGATCAGTTTTGATGTTTTTTACCTTGGTTATTTCTCCACCATATTACCCTTCTGTTCAATATGGGGTCAATTTAACACCTAAGTAAGTACTTTTATCCATTCCCAGTGACTCGTGAAGTTAAAGACACCTGTGATACTAATTAAAAAGAATAGTCTGTTTAAGGGATCACTTAAACCTGTAATAATATCTTCCAGAGGGGATACCTATAATTGTGGTAGTAAACTCTGTTCTGCCAATTGTACCTACAGGTAAGCCTATAATAAAGGCTTACCTGTAGGTATTGCCAGTATCTCCTAACCTTGCTCTGTTTAGGAGACATGCAGAGTGCATGCAGACGGTAATGTCACTTCAGAGCCCATACTGCAAACAGCTGCTCTTGCAGGCATGCGCAGGAGTGATGTCATCGCTTCCCTGGCCACTCATGTAGCCAAAGCCCGGGAAAATGGAAGCCCTCTCAGCAGTGACAGTGCGGCGCTGGAGAGGGCTTCCTTTTGAGGTAAGTCTCCCATAATGTGATGTGTGTATGTGGATGCATACTAGCACATTATGTCATTGCCTTGCAGGTTATTTTTTTCCTCAACTTCAGTTTACTACCGCTTTAAGTTGCTGCAGTTCTCTCTTTTTTTACAAGGGTAATTTAAGTATTAAAGCAAAAGCAAAGTGTCTGCTCTGTGGACTATGTGTAAAGATGGTAGGTGTCATTACCTTGTGTCAGTTTCAAGCTTTTTCATGGCAAATCAAAAATAGTGAAGCCTCATGCTGCTTTTAAATGCTGACCCTGTGAAGAGGTGATGGAACTCAAGGGGGGAGAGAGACAAAATCATAGAGCAGTATCCGGGATTCGCAAGTTATTTTATGACAAATTGGAATTCTGTGGCGAAAGGGTGGAGGAAAACCATTACTTTTGGCCTTGACTGTACATTTCCAGTATTTTAAATTGTACCTGTTGCCTAAAGTAAGCGATGGCAGCCACTTTGTATGTTTGTGTGCTGGATTGGGGTTAGTTATTACAAACTTTATTGATCCAACTGAGATTATTAGGGATTTGGTTTAGGCTGCTCTTGGTCCCATCAGTTAGTCTGCACAGCCTTGGGTATGATATAAGCGTAAAAGATGAAGAGCACCAAGTGTAGCGTCATAAGAAGTTTGGAGTTTGTATCACTTTTTTTTTTTTAAATGTGCCAAGACGGGGAATAAAAAAATGTAGAAATTTTTTTGACTCTTCACTTGACGCTCTGCATCTTTTGCTCTTGTGATTATGTTGAGACCTTTCTATGTACAGTGCACCTTGGTTCTGGAAAGGCTAAAGTGTTATCTAGCCAACAAAGTTGCTGTCTTCGCTTTATACAAGGTAGTAGGTAATCTTGACGCTGCCAAACATTTGCCCGCTCCATAACTTCCCGTTTTGTCCATGGTGTTTGGAAATTTGACATCGTCTTAATGGTTTTTACCACTTGTTTGTAGAATTTCAAAATTAGACAGCTGGCCCTATTGATGGGTCTGTAGTTTGTGTTTTTTGTACAGCTTAAAGCTAAAGGCAAGCTGAATGCTACCGCCTAAGTCTTGGTATGTTTCATGTTATCTCAATGTAGATTTAAGACCTTTAGAAGGAGATTTTGCTTTCTCTAGGACTTTTCTTTTTTCGCAACAAACCTAAACAACAAATAAAATCTCATCTCTCTTCACTGAGCGCCTATAATTAGGGTGAAGGGTCTTCTCACTAACACATCTTGGTGGCTTATGTTGCATGGTGTCATTTTTAGCATGGTGTACATCTAATATTTCACTGAGTGTCACATCTGTGGGCTTTTCCTACCAGCGTTTAAAAAGGTTTCAGCAGTTCAGGCTAAATTCTTCAGCTTCTGGCTCTGCTCTGGTCCGTCTCTTCCGATTAATTCCTTTGTCTGCATGCTTGTTGTGACTTTATTGCATGCCCAAAGCTCTGTATTATGTTTTATTACTTTTGCGTTTTTCTTTTATTCTCCTATTTTGCTGCATTTTTTTATATTAGTGCTTTACCTTTATTTGCTGTTTGTATGTGATAAACTAATCTTTTTGCATACAGTAGAAATTCTTCTAACAGAAGGTAAATCAAAACTATTTTGTGTTTTCCCCTCCTTGCATGCTCTTTAGGAGGACCTTCTCTTCCTTTAAACTCATCCCGGTGTTTGATTTTGCCCAAAAAATTGTTTTGTTTTGGAAAACAATCTTGAACAATGACGTCTCTACTCTGCTGCCGCCTCCCTTTGCTCTTTGTCACTGGTTGTTCTTAGATTTTAGATTGATTTTTCACCCCCTTCCTGTAGATTCTCCTGATTTTTTTTATTTTTTTACCCTATCCTTTGTTTTGTTTTCCTACAAAACAATCTCTAGATGATTTGAACCAGCCTCCAAATTGTATGCCTCCATCTAAGAAATTAGGTAGCAGCAATAAGAGACAAGAAGTTTTGTTATGGTCCAGCTTGTCCAGAGGTGTGACACTCAGCCTTGTCAGATGAGAGTGTTACTAATGTTAGTGTTTAATCAATTTCTTTAAGAATGAGTTGGCAGATCCCTCGTCAGAAGCTTGGCAGAGGCTCCATAAAGTCAACGAGGACCTTCAGAGCGAACTGGAGGCACAATATAAACGTCAGGAGGTGCTCAGTCATCAGCTACAAAATCTTAAGCATAGCTATGGCGAAGCAAGGGACACCATCAGGCATCATGAGGCCGAAATATTGAGTTTGCAGGCCCGACTCAACAGTGCTTCAGCTGAGCTATCCATTAAAGAGCAAGCTTTGGCTAAACTAAAAGGAGATTTGAAACTGGAGAAGGAGAGGATCGAAGAAATGCAGGAAGAGTGGAAGAACAGTGAGATTGCACTTGGCTTCCAGCTTAAAGCCAGCCAGCAAAAGTTGAAAGAAGTAGAATCTTCGCTTTTGCAGAAAAGTCAGAAACTACGGGAGCTTGAAATGGAGCAAGCCTTGCAAAAGGACTACCAAAAGGGGTCCCAAAGGCTGCAAGACAAACTTGTGGGTTTGCAAGCTCAGCTGGAAACCAGTGAAAAAACTCGTATGCTTATTGAAGAACGGCTTCAGATGAATTATGAGGAAGTGCTTGGTAGTTATGAGAAAGAAAAACAGCAATTGATACTCAGTCTAAAAGAGACAGAAGATCGACTCGAAGAATATGAGAATATGTTGCAGGAGAAGGAACAGCTGATGGAGGTTTTACAGAAAGAGAAGCTGAATGCCAATACAGAGGCCAGCATTTTAGTTCACCACCTTGAAGAACAATTGGCAGAAAGAGAGAATACTATTCACAGGCTTGAAGAACACATTAAAGAGCTAGAGGGGGAACGGGATCAGCTTAAGTCAGCTTTTGAAGAAATAGCTCATCAGTCAGTTTTTTCTGATATTTCAAGCTTAGAAGCCAGGCTTATGCTGCAAGAGACAGAATGCAGCCAGCTGAGAAATTTATTGGAGGAATCGAGAACCGAGCTTTTAAAGGTCCAAGAGTGTCTCAGGGTAAAGGATGAAGAAATGTACAATGTCTGTGAAGCACAGCGAAAGGTCTTAGAAAAGAAAGACCAAGATATTAATGAAGCCATTATTAAAATGGCAGCTTTGGGGAGCAGTTTGGAAGAAACTGAAACAAAACTAAAAGCTAAGGAAGAAACCTTGAAAACCCTTTACAATTTGAATTCTGAGCCTCAAGCAAAAGAAATAGAGAATGTTTACATCCAGTTGGAATCTGCAAAGCGACGTATTGCTGAGTTGGAGCAGAGCCTTCAAGCTGAAGGTGGAGATGTATTTGGTGAATTGGCTAGAAGAGACAGTGACATGGAAGTTGGGCAAGAGGGGCTACAGTCAAAAATATTCAAAGTGGACCAAAATGTGTGCTTTGGAAAAGAACAGGACATAGGAGCCAAAAGACAAAGAATACGGTTCTCCAGCATCCAGTGCCAGAAGTACGCTCATGCCGACTCTTCTGATAAGACTTGGACAAGTAGCACATCCTCTGACATGAGCCAGGAGCAGTCGGTTTCTGAAGAAAGCACTCCTGAGGTTTCTTCGCAGTACCAGCCTTTGGTGGCTAGTGATGTAGAAAGCTTTATGTCTATCATCCGCTCTCTAGAGACCAAACTTTACATAACAGAGGAAAAACTGAAGGATGTTACTCTTCAACTGGAAAATGAGAAAAGTAATCATCAGGAAACCTTATTGGGACTTCACAATCAATGGGCAAAGGCTGAGGCCAGTCTTAAAGAACAACTTCAGTCTAGCATTACTCAGGTTAATTCTATGGCTATGCAGATAGAAGAACTAGAGAGGGAGAAGCATAATGGGTACCTCAAAAAAGTTAAAAAAGAATGTTTTTGCTGCTTGGAGGCATGTCAGAATATGCTTAAAGAACTACATAATGTAGATACTGTGCAGTTAAACTCTTCCATGCTTTGCAGACTTCGGACATCTTTGTCAAACACAATTCATTCTTTAGAACAAAGTTTTATAAGTCAATCTTCCAAAGCTGGCTGTTCAGATTTTGCCTGTGATAATAGTGATTCCTCCTCGGAAGCGCCTTGTGAAGATCTCGTTCAAATGGTTTTAGAAAGAATTCGTTTTCAAGAAAACTTAATATGTAGAATGGCAGAATCGTTTAAAAACATGTCTGACCAGTCTGTGCATGATTCTGTACACAGTGCTGAAATGACTACCGACATTTTTCTGGTTGAAATGTTTGCTAAAAAAGTGAGGCTAGAGAGAGATTTTTGGGATAGGGTAGATAAGCTTGGAAGAGTTATTGTGGGAAATACACAGCAACTGGCTCCTGAGGAGCCCACATTAAGTTCTTATTCAGACTTGTCCCAAACGCTGGCCGATAATACAGTACTTAAAGCTGAGCTTAACTTGGCCATTCATAAGACAAAGGCATACTGTGAGTGCATTAGGCCAAATGAACTTGGTCTTCAAGAAGCCAAGGCTGAACTCAGTGTTGTCCCTGAACCATGCAGTTCTAAAAACTCAGACCTAACTTTTCAAGAATATCTTTCTCGCTGTTTAAAGGAAAATGCAGAACAACTGAGGAGAATTTCTTCTGCCCTCATGTCTATGCCACAGGCTGATTTTGAAGTAGCGGTAAAAGACCTTATGCAAACTACCCAGCAGCTCTCTAGCTGTATTCAGACATGTAACTTGCCACCGATTCTTGTACAGGATGCTGTTGTGCAAGCTCAGTTGTGTTATATTGCATGTAAAACACGTCTTGAATATGAAAGGGAGGCCACAAGGAGCAGGGAGGCTCTGTGTCACATTCATTCGGAAGCCTTGGCCAAAGTCCATCAACAGTACCAAGAGATACTACAGAAAAAAGAAAGTGAGCTGTCTGATGTCCTGGAAAGAGAAAAGACCATGTCTAACACTGTAACTGCTCAAGCCAAGGACACAGAGAGGTTGATAGTGGAAGCTGAAGCTAAATTCAAAGATACCTTGTCACAGCTTGACATTAATTACAAGAAGGAGATCCAGAACCTTGCGGAACGGTGGGCAGAAAGGGAGAGACTCCTGAAAGCAGAGCATGCTGACATTGCGGCGAAACTGCATTCTTCTGAACAGGAGATGGAAAAAGTAGAGCGGTTTCACAGAGAACAATTAAGAAATGTAGAGCAGCAGTTCCAAGACCAGATTCAAGAGCTTCAAGTTTTCCACCAAAATGAAATAAGAACTATGGAGGAACAATATACTCGTAGTATCCACCAGCTGCAAGATACGCTGGACAGTTATCAGAAAGAGCACTCGTATACACAATCAGCTGGAGACTCCACTTTTCTCACAATTGAAGTTGATGGCGCACTAAGCCACACAGACTCCATGACAATTCTTCGAGGGCGTGTTCTAGAACTGGAAGCTAAGATGAACCTGATGCGGGAAGAGCTTGAACAGAAAAATCCTGAAGAAAACACGTCTTCAATAAAAGAGAAATACCAGGCTGACTTTGAAAATTTGAAGGTCCTGTCCAAGTACAATACTATCTTAATCCTTTTTAAGTCTATTTTCTGTTAAATTTTACATGTGCCTTTGTGACCTGTCTTCAAGCTCGTATGTTTTCTTTATACGCAGTACCAAGTATCGAAGTAGAACCCCCACATTTTTTATTGATAGGATAACTGAATGCTTGAGTACATTTCTAGGCAATATTCTGATTTTTGTATCCTTTTTTGGACAAAATGCCTAGTACATGCCCTAATATATAAAAATACAGAGGCAAAATAGGAAAGTTTTATTAACGCAAATGTGTTTCAGATCTGTAGTTTGCATGTGCCTTTTGCTTGCAGATAGGTTATCATTAATCTTGGCTCTATTTTGCAACCAAAGTGACAATTGTTTTGCTTTGATAATGCAGCCAAATAACGACTGTCCGCCTCTTTTCTCTGTTGTGCCACAACTGCTAACACTTATGTAGCAATAAAATTCATTTTTGGAACTTATAATTCCAAGGAGCACTTTTTAAATGTGCAGATTTTTAAATTCATTTTTTCTTATTTATTTTGTTCAATAGCTCTCCATAGAGCGTTCTCTGCAACTCATTTAGCAAGCAAATTGAATACAAATCACAGATCTGTCTCAAAATTGCATGAAAAATAGAATGCGAAACAGGATAAGACCTGCAAACAAAGTGACAGTTTGTTCAGAAGGGTATTTCTTTAACCTATTATGTTAGACCAAGGGGTGCCCAACCGGTGGCCCGCGACCTCCTGCTGTGGGATGGCGAGTCGGCAGCTTAGATCACGGATTGCCAACCCGCCTTCTAAGGGCATCAGTGTTGTGGATTGAGACAGCGCTAGAGGAAGCAAGCAGCTGCAGAGGGAACAGGAGCTGAATTAACCAATGCTTCCTCTATATTGTTCCTGCTCCTGTCTGAGGTGGAGTGATACCGAGCGCACTCAGTCTGGGACAGGTACAGCTGCAGCACATCAGTGTGAAAGCAGCCTTATAGGGGGCTCAGGACAGTAAGGGCTTGTTTACATTTGCAGTTTGGAGGTTGGTAAAAGATAACTGTTAATTATGGCCTGTGACCGGTTACCAAATCACTTAAAGCGGAGTTCCACCCAAAAATGGAACTTCCGCTTTAGGTGGTTCTAACCCCCTGACATGCCACATTTGGCATGTCATTTTTTTTTTTTGGGGGGGGGGGGGGGAGCGGTTACCTAGTTTTGACAGGTACCCACTCCCACTTTCGCTCGGAGCGCCGCGGCGCCCTGAGCGGAAGTTCTCCTCTCCCCCTCCCTCCCTGCAATCTTCTGGGACATGTCAGAGGTCCCAGAAGATTGCCGGCCAATCACGGCGCGTAGCGCAACTCGCGCATGCGCTGTGCATACCCGGCTGTGAAGCCGCAAACTGTCACAGCCGGGTGCCCACACCAGTGATGCTGGCGCCGCAGAGAAGAAGAACGAGGCTTCAGGCGGCCGCATTGCTGGACCGTTGGACAGGTGAGTGTGTGAGGCTGGAACTCCGCTTTAAGTTGGCCCTCGCTCTTCAAAAGGTTGAGCACCCCTGTGTTAGATGTCAGTTGTACTGTAGTACAGACAAATTATATTAATCCTAGTAAATCGCTAAACTGTTGGCTTCCTATATATCAGTGACAGGTACACTTGAAGAAAAGAATTCAAAATTCTGTTGTAAAGATGCACATGGTTTTTAACCACTTGCCTTCCAAGCCAATTCTGACACTTCTCTGCTACATGTAAAAATCATAATTTCCCTTTCGCGACAGACACGGCTTCATATCTTTATTGACTGTTGGGTTATGCTTCCCCCTACAGGAGTAGAATACTAGGCGGGAAAAAAATTTACTACGCCTCAAGGGCAGTCCTAGGGGGTATACTCCCCCTTCCTGGTATAGGATCTCCGTTTTTTCCGGCCTAGTCAGGAGTAAGGACCTAGCTCCTTGCTGGGATCTAGGTCCTAGTATCTTTTTTTTCCTTTTTAAACTGAACTTTTTTCCTTTTGGCTGTTTTTCTTTCTACAATCAAGTCTGTTTCAGTGAGAACTACAATCAACTGTCGGACTGCGTGACGCACTAGATATCCTAGATCCTTACGGTCTCCCCAGTTTGGCCAGCGAGCGTGTGCAGACCGCAGCTCTGTGCTAGGTCGGTCACGACATAGCCCCACTGGACGGGGGCTGGCCGGCGAGGAAACGCCTCTCGAGGGCGCACACAACCGGGTCGTAGCATATATCTGGCCCGCAGCACCCCCCCATTCTAAGATGGGGAGGTGATCTGCCCGGAGTGGTGCCTGCCCGGTTCCGAAGGTGTGGTGAGTAGTGTTCCCCCTCTCCTCAGGAAAATCGGGATGGACACGGGCCCCTCCCAAGGTTGGTCAGCCCCTCATGTGCCCTTCCTACCCTAATGGCACCCTTTCCTAATTAGTAGGTTCACCTGCTCTAGCTACTCCCCCAGCCCCCATGGCTGCGGTGGCTAAGCTGATGAGTGTGGGGTGTGTAAGAACTGTGGCTGGAGGGGGGTCCCTAGCTAGGTCCCCCCTTGCTGGATGACCTACCTGATGGGTCCCTGGGGTCCAGGGAGTCACACGCTCGCCGCATGGCGCCGCCATTTACCCATAGCTGCTCATGGGAGCTCAGTGGCCATGTCTGTGTAGCCCGGCAGCCAAGTTTTAGTAGTTTCCTATTAAAGTCTATGGGCGGGCATTTTCTTGTAGCCTATAGAAGCAGTGCTTGGTGGTGGGCCTCTAGCAGTGGTAGGACCGTTTTCTCTTCCTCACTAACCGGCGTGGAACAAGCAGGTTGGCGCTTTCTTTCCCCCTACTAAAGCGGTGGTGGTGAGTCCCTGGGGCTATAATTCCTTCCTCCTCCTGCTATAGCAGCGCTGTTTGGTGCCCTGGGAACTGTAGTGCCATCGTTACTGCTGTGGTTGGTTTTCACAGCGTTTTCTTAGCTTTTTTGTGCAAACACTGCTGGTGGTCCCCAGGTTACTATGGAGCCCCCAGAGCATGTGTCACCAACTGACCCACTCTGAGGCTGCGGGGCCCTCTGGGTCTCAGCCTGCCGTGGCATGCCATGAGGGCAGTCATTGGTGTCAAAAGTGGATATGGCTCTTCAAAAGAGACATGGTAAAAAGCACCCTCTGCCTTCACCTGCTTCCTCTGCGTCTTCAGGTTCTGAGGCTTGGATTTGAGTCAACCCATGGGGTCTTCGTCCACGCACTTTAAGTGCTCAGACAGTGAGGATGAGTCCTCTTCCACTACATCTGCGCAAGAGAAAGCGCTTGTGGAGGCACTGATTGTATCGGAGCGGGGAAACTCTGAAAATGGAGGACGCGGCTAATGCAGCATCAGCTATGCCCGTGCAGTTTGGTACCTGCAGACCTTCCAAAGCGACTAAGGTATTCCCCCCTTTCCCGCCTATTTCAACAAAATTGTCGATAGTCAGTGGGTTGGGATACCTAAGCATTTAGCTAGGAGGTATCCTTTTGAGGAGTCCCTTTTTAAAGAAACTGACAGTCCCACTGGTGGTGGATTCTCAGGTTTCCAGATTAAATAAGGTCACTCTGCTACCAGTGGAAGACGCTCTGTCCTTTAAATACCCTGTAGACAGGAAGACTGAATCGCTGGTCCACCATCTTTTCACTGTGGTAGGTTCAATTTTGAGGCAGGTGTTCGCCATTACCTTGGTCTCTCAGACCTTCACAGAATGGGCAAAGCTTCTGCGCCAGGATTTGTAAGGGGTTCAGCATTCCCCTGAGCTGGCAGAATTGGCGAAAACAAGTGGCTACAGTATATCTGTGATGCCTCTCTGGATGTGGCCCCATTAGCCTGCAGGGCATCTGTGACTGCAGTGACCCATCGCCGAATGGTTTGGCTGAATTTCTGGTGTGCAGACCAGGCTTCCAAAATGGTGTGGACAGATCTTCCCATTGTGGGGGGATCGTTTGTTTGGAGCTTCTATGGAGGAGATCATAAAAGCACCCTACTTCCGCAGATCACAAAAAGCAGAAACCTTTGCCGCAAACGTGGTCCTGTCTTCTCAGCCCACAAGCGCCCATTTTGTCCCGCGGGGTGGCAGGACAAGGGTTCTAAATTCTCCCATACATTCTCAGGAGGTTCCAAGAGCCCCTGCGTTGGTAAATCAAAAGCGGGTTCCACTGGCCTTGCAGACAAGTCCTCCTCTGCCTGAAGGGGCGCCCTCACCCGTACATGGGGTGGGGGGAACGTCTTAGCTTCTTTCCGGACCCATGGACCTCCTTCATTCAAGATAAATGGATCCATGAGTTGATCCGGTCTGGTTACAAGATCGAGTTTTGGTCCGTGCCTCGGGCAAGGTTCTGTCCTTCCAACCTGCGCCTGTCCCCGGATCGGCTACAGGAACTTCTCGGGGCGGTTTAGGATTTGCTCTCACAAGGAGTCATTGTACCAGTTCCAGAGTCAGAACGTTTTTAGGGGTTTTATTCAAACCTATTTACTGTTCCCAGGAAGGAAGGCAAGGTCAGTCCAATCTTGGACCTCAAGGCCCTGAACCACTTTGTGCAAGTTCAGAAATTAAGAATGGAGTCCATTCGCACAGTAGTGGCATCCCTTCTTCAAAGGGATTTTCTGGCCTCTATCAATATCAAGGACGCTTACCTTCATATCCCAATATACGCCGGGCACCAACGTTTTCTTTGCTTTGCCGTAGGTGGGGAGCACTATCAATTTGTGGCGTTACCCTTTGGTCTCGCGTCAGCTCCTCCGGTGTTCACAAAAGTGTGTTAGCCTTGCTCAGGCAGAGGGGGAATCGCTGTACTGGGGTACCTGGACGATCCCCTTCTGTCCTACGGAATGATTTGGACATCACTATGCAAGCTCTGCAAGAGTTCGGCTGGATGCTGAATTTTCAAAAATCAGCTGACTCCATCCAGCAGATTGGACTACCTGGGCCTGACTCTGGACTCAGCCCTGGCTTGGGTGTTCCTTCCAGAAACAAAACTGCTGAAGTTGCAGCATGCAGTTAGGCTCCTGTTATCTAACTGCTGGTCATCTCTCAGGACTTGCATGGAAGTGCTGGGTTTGATGGTCTCCACCTTCGAGGCGGTTCAGTTTGCTCAGTTTCATACTAGACCTCTGCAAAAGGAGATTTTGGCCAAATGGAACAAGAATCCTCGCTGGACAATCTGTTCCTGTTGGGCTGGAGTACGAGGGAATCCTTGCTGTGGTGGCTCTGTTCCCTGGCGCTTTGGCTCGGAAAGTCCTTTCTTCCCCTGTACTGCACGGTGGTTTCCACGGACGCAGTCTGTCTGGGTGGGGAGGTGTCTTGGGCACGAAATCGGCCCAGGGAGTTTGGTCTCGAGAGGAGGAGTTCAGCCTGCCGATCAATATCCTGGAAATTCGGGCGATCAGGCATTGCCTGTCTCAGTGGATGGATCGTCTGCAGGGGTGTCCGGTAAGAATTCAATCAGACAACGCGACTGCTGTGGCATATGTCAATCATTAAGGGGGCACAAAGAGTGCTCTTGTGGCCAAAGAAATGGCCAGCATTCTAAAGTGGGCAGAACTATATGTTCCAGCCCTCTCTGCTGTGCACATTACAGGAGTGGAAAATTGGCTGGCAGACTACCTCAGTCGGCAGGCTCAGAGTCCGGGCGAATGGTATCTTCACCCAGAGTGGTTTCAACAACTGGATCTCCAGTGAGGGACTCCCAATGTGCACCTACTTGCTTCTCCCCTCAACCAGAAGATTCAGAGGTTTGTGGCAAGGTCTCGAGATCCTCTGGCAGACACCGCAGATGCTCTGGTGGCCCCTTGGGGCCAGTATCTTCTCATATATGCCTTTCCTCTGTTACAGCTTCTGCCGAGACTTCTGCGCAGAATCTAGGCAGAAGGGATTTCAGTTATTCTGGTGGCCCCGGACTGGCCTTGACGGTCCTGGTACGCGGGCCTGATAAGACTGGTCGCAGATGCTCCTTTGCGGCTCCCTCTAAGGCAAGATCGTTTGACTCGAGGACCGATCTTCCATCCTGCTTTACAGTCGCCGGCTTTAACGGCCTGGTTATTGAAAGCCAGGTACTGAAGCACAGAGGGTTGTCTGATTCGGTGATTCCTACTCTGTTTCGAGCTAGAAAATCTACTTCTCTGGGGATTTACCATTGAGTTTAGAAGGCGTACAAGAACTTGGTGTGAGTCTCGAAGGGTTTCCCCCCGTTCTTTTTCGCTATCACGTCTGCTGGATTTTCTACAAAGTGGTGTAGATTAGCGTTTGGCTCTGGGCACCATCAAGATCCAGATTTCAGCCTGTTGGCCACAAATTCCTTGGTGCACACCTTTTTGCAGTGGGTTCGCCATTTGGCTCCTCCGGTAAGGTCCCCGGTACCTCCGTGGGATTTTAATCTGGTGCTGTTGGTTCTTCAAAAACCGCAGTTTGAAAATATTTGTGAGGTTCCTCTGCCTACTCTATCACAGAAGGTGGCTATTACTTCTGCAAGCAGGGTTTCAGAACTGGCTGCGTTGTTCTGTTGGTCATCTTACTTGGTGGTTCACAGGGACAAAGTGGTTCTCCATCCCTGTCATTTTGTTCATCTCAGGTTTCAATTTGAATTAGGACATTGTGTTACCTTCATTGTGTCCTAAGCCAAAACATCCAAACAAAATTGCCTTGCATTCCCTGGATGTGGTTCGGGCCATCAGGGTTTACTTGGCAGCAACTGAGTCAATTCACAAATCAGATTCCTTATTTGTCCTTACGGATTGTTCTTGTAAGGGGCAGGCTGCATCTGCTGCGACCATTTCCAGATGGATCAGGCAGACGGTGGTGCAGGCCTATTCCATCAAGGGTCAGTTTCCTCGTTTCCCTGTTAAGCGCATTCTACGAGGGTGCTTAGTGCCTCCTGGGCCTTCCGTCATCAGATGTCAGTGGTCCAGGTTTGCAAGGTGGCCACCTGGTCGTCTGTGCACACATTCACAAAGTTTTAGAAGGTGAATTTCCTGGCCTCTGCGGATGCTGCTTTTGGCCGCAGTGTTTTACAGGCCGCTGTTGCAGAGGCTACGACCTCTTGAGGGTGTGTTTTTTTCCTGGTAGGTGAGCTCCAGTTGTTCATGGTTGAGCTCTTTGGTTACATGGTTGGCTACGTTTAGCCCTTTTGGGAATTCAGTTTTTTTTTTGCTGTGTTTTCCCACCCCTCATGATGACACTGCTTTGGGATGTCCCAAGGTCAATGAAGATATGAAGCTGTGTCTGTCAATGCACAAAAGAGAAAACTGGATTTTTGTCTTACCGTAGAATCTTTTTCTCTGATGTTCATTGACAGACACAGCACCCACCCCTGTGGAGTTGGGTTATGTATTCTTCTGACACTGCTTGTTACTAAACAGAGATCCTATAGCAGGAAGTGGGAGTATACCCCCTAGGACTGCCCTAGAGCCGTAGTCCATTTTTTTTTGTAGGGGGCAGCATAACCCAATGGTCAAGTAAGATATGAACCTATGTTCGTCAATGAACATCAAAGAAAAGGATTTTAAGACAAAAATCCATTTTTTTTTTTGTTTTTGCTAGAAAATTACGCGGAACCCCCCAAACATTATAAATATTTTTTAGCAGAGACCCTAAGAAATAAAATGAGGGTTGTTGCAACTTTTTCTGTCACACGGTTTTTGCACAACAATTTTTCGAACGTGATTTTTTTGGAAAAAAAAAACACTTTCATGAATTTAAAAAAAAAAAAAACACTAAAGTTAGCCTGATTTTTTTTTTTTTTTTTTTTTTTAATGTGGAAGATGATGTTACGCCGAGTAAATAGATACCCAACGTCATGCTTTAAAATTGAGCACACTCCTGGTATGGTGCCAAACTTCGGTACTTAGAAATTTCCATAGGCTACGCTTTACCATTTTTTACAGGTTACCAGTTTAGAGTTACAGAGGAGGTCTACTGCCAGAAATATTGCTATCATTCTAATGTTCGCGGCGATGCCTCACATGTGTGGTTTGAAGGTCCTTTACATATGCAGGCACAACCTAAGTATGCGCTTGCTTCTGTGTGTGAGCACACAGAAGCAAGAGCATACTTGAGTTGCGCCGGCATATGTAAATTTTTTTATTTTATTTTATGCATATTTTTTTATTTTTACTCTTTTTCTTAAATGGTTTACTTTTTGATCACTTTTATTTCTATTACAAGAAATGTAAACATGACAGGACCTCTTTATGGAGGACACATCATCTCTCCTTTAGGCTGGAAAGTTTGGGATTAAAAAAAAAAAAAAAAAAAAATCAATCTCAGGCTTTCTAAAAAAAAAAAACAAAAAAAAAAACCAGCAGCAGTGTTTACATCTAGATTTTGCTGCGATTTTTACTGTGATTTTGACACAATTTTACTGCGATTTTGAAGCAACCTTAACTTGCTTATGGTGTGCTTTTCATAGGTCATGTAACTCAAAAAAATGCATCAAAAATGCAACACAGGTTCCTGCGTTTTCAATGCATTTCAGTGGGAAGGTGTGTTTTTGGTGCAGTTTGCCAAATGTGCACCAAAAATGCAGCAAGCAGGATTTTTAACACCACTTCAAAAGGTGCAGATAATGATTGACAATAAATTATTTTTTATTGAAATTCATGATCTAAATTAAAAAGTCCAATATGATAGTTTTTTATAAAAAAATATATATATATTTTTTTTAAAAACGTCCGTTTCGGTTTTCGGCCAAGTGCATCCTGAATTTTCAATTTCAGCACCAAAATTTTTATTTCAGTGCACCACTATCGCTCACAATTTTTTTTTCTGATTCAGCAAAGATTCATCGGGGATATCCGTTATTACTTGGTGCCATCCAGCAAGCTTAACCAGTTCTGGACCACCCCACGCAAATATACTGCGGCTGAGCGACCCTCCTGCGCGAAATGATATACCTGTATGTCGTTTTGTGCCCTGGGTCTGGGGCGCGTGCGCTGCCGGTGACCCATTCCTGCTGTGATTGGACACATCAGGAGCCAATCAGCGGGTCCAGCAGACCCAATGTTCACCGGCAGCCCGCGATCATTCTTGTGAGCGGCAAAACGGCAGTCTGTCTATGTAAACGAGGCAGACCCCTGTTCTATGAGAGGGGAAAATGGAGTCTCGTGTTCCTACTTAGGTTCCATGTCTTCCCTCCCCCAGTCAAAGCACCTCCCCCACAGTTAGAAAGCACTCCAAGGGAACACAGGGAATAAAATAACCCCTCAGTTAATGTTTATTTTTTGTAGCAAGTAGGAAAGTAATTTTACTTTTGCATGTGTCACTGGCCAACTTTTCCCTGACTTTTTCCAGCCATTTATCTCCTTTTCATGTCAAATAATCCGCTCAAAAATGATTGATTTTCTGAGAATAATATATTGTATAGCTTTAGGAGATATGGAGGAGTAGATGTTTAGTTTCTCACGTAGAAGGAAAATTTAGTGTATAGTTTAGTGGGAGAGAATGTAGACCCTTCCTGTGTTCTAAAGCGTTAATGAACTTCACATCAGATAGCTGGAAGGAGTGATGAGAGTATGTATCCACTGCTTTCTACACAATAGAGGGCCTGGCCCCTTGCTGACTTATCAGAAATGACAAAGGCTATGATTGGTCCAATCACACTCCAGACACATTCTTTCAACCCCATTCTAATGCCTGTTGCATCAAGTGAAATTTATAGGGTCCATGCCTCGTAAATGTTTGGTAATCTTGTATTCTTACTGGGTATACACAAGTCTTTGTGACAATTACCTAAAAAATTTCAATATTTTTGACAAGACTTTTCACACTTTTTACTCTCTTGCTGTTTCAAACTTTGATCTTTGTACCTTGCATCTGGACTTTTAAAAGCTTCTATTGGTCATCTGTATATGTGGGAGTGCATTTCGTAGTCCTGTTTTATGAATATTAATGCAAATTTGGTAAGGCTAGCCATACTTGATAAACAGCGTGGTTGGAGGGATCTCCCCTGCTGGCTATTGTGTTCTGACACCCGGCAGCTGTGATTGTTTAAAATACCAAATAGTATCAGCTGATTGGATGCAGTCACTGTTTGGCTGACAATTTTCTGCCTGGCTCCTTTGATTTTTCAGTTGAAGTTTGTCCGGGTAGGTGGTGCTGACAGGGCCACCCATGGCCATAATTAGAGTCATGTATGGCAGGTTTTAGCGTCCCACAATTATTCTTGATTTTCAGTCAATTAGAACTTCACCCCAAGACTTGCAATGATGGAGTGCAGCAGGGAAGCAGTCATGATTTTCAGAGACAAGGTTTTAACCTCTTGAACACCCACTGATCATATACATTGATCCATTTACACCCATATGTAAAATTAACAAGATTCTAGTCTTTGTTAATAAGCACAAGCTGTCTTTTTGTGTCATATTAATATAAATGTACTTTTAAAGAAGATGAAAATACCTTTTGCTAGACCAGACTTTTTTTTTTTTAGCTTTTTCCTCAGAGGATCCATTGAAATAACTTTCTCATGGAACCCTTCTAAAAATTATTATATCTATAGCTCATGATTGCTATCATCGAGTTGTAGTATAATAAAGAATGTACCATACTAGATGTATTTGATTCACTGATATTTTTTTAACACCCCAAGCTGTAAAGGACAATTTTTTTTTTAGTAATTATAAAGTTAAATGACAAAAAAGAAGTGAAAACTGTAGTGTTGTGACATTATGGTCAGTGGAGAGGGGCCGCCTTGCATTAGTGGTCGGTGGAGAAGGCCCCATCACATTGGTGGCTTGTGGAAAGGGGCCACCTTATATGGAAGATCTGTGGAGAGAGCAACCATATATGGGTGGGGTCAGTAAGAGAGGGCCACCTTACATGGAAGATCTGTGGAGAGAGCCACCATATATGGGTGGTCAGTAAGAGAGGGCCACCTTACATGGATGGTCTGTGGAGTGGGGCCTGCTTACATTTGTGGTCAGTGAGAGAGGGCCACCTTACATTGGTGTTCGGTGGAGAGGGGCCACCTAAGGTTGGTGTTCGGTGGAGAGGGGCCACCTTACGTTGGTGTTTGGTGGAGAGGGGCCACCTTACGTTGGTGTTTGGTGGAGAGGGGCCACCTTACGTTGGTGTTCGGTGGAGAGGGGCCACCTTACGTTGGTGTTCGGTGGAGAGGGGCCACCTTACGTTGGTGTTCGGTAGAGAGGGGCCACCTCACGTTGGTGTTCGGTGGAGAGGGGCCACCTTACATTGGTGTTCGGTGGAGAGGGGCCACCTTACGTTGGTGTTCGGTGGAGAGGGGCCACCTTATGTTGGTGAGGCACTTCTTGAAGACAGCTAAAAAGATCATTGGTGTCTCTGACAAGTATTAGTACCAGAACAATTCAGGCAGAGTCAGGCCTGCATACCACTGCTAGGGGAACCCTAGTCTTCCATAGAACCTCTGCTTCAGGACTTTCTAAACTTTCATGCCCTGTTCACAATATTTTTCCTTATGAGGCTTAATGTCTAAAACATCAAAAGACAAGTTTTGTGCCAATATTTTCAGTGGCACTAATCCTGTTTCAGCCTTTTCTCCGTGCAGCTCTATGCCAACTGACTATAACAGGACTGATGCTCAATTCATTTTCACAACCCTTTAACTGCACATGCGCAGGCCTAAAATGTGGTAGTGGACTGAATTAATCTGGTGGTGCGTGACTGTTATTTTTTTTTTTTTTTCATTTTCATCCAGAATTGATGTTCCTATTTTAAATATCAATATTTAGAAGATACCCACTGAAATATTGGACCTCCTGGCTTGTGATTCTCCATTTCTGTCTATCCAATTTGTTTAAAAAATAAATTCTGAATTGGCTGAACATTTTCTCCCCTTAAAAATAAAGGAAGAAACAGACATTTCTCCTAACCCCTTTTAGTGGTAGTATATTAGGAGTTATTGGTTCGCCAAGCTTTTTAAATATTTTGGAAGACAAATAGTTAATTTCCATTTCCATTAAACCATTACCAGCTCCACGAGCTGCGTCTCCGAGCCAAGACTTCGTTTATGTTTTCCGTCTCCCCAGACCTCATCAGCTGTTTTTTATCTTTGAAATCTTGGGTTTATTCTGCGGAAAAATAATAGTGACGTCCCTAATGCACTTTACGACCCGGGCCGCGGTGACTCAGACTGTCTGGGAAGATGTGTGGATGCACTTGCCAGAATGTTCAGTTCTGAGTGAAAAAAAGGGCAGAATCCTACCCGTTTCATCATAAATAAAAGTGATGATTCTCGCTGGATGGCATAGCTAGAGTCAGGTTTAGGAAAGCAAAGATTGTGGATACTTGAGCTGAACATGACTAGATATTTCTGGTAAGCATCAGATGTTTATCACACCGGGCTTGAAACTCAGCAAGTATGCAGTCAAAACTTTCTTGATGGACACGCTTGATGGACACTTTTCGTTTTATAGTATACAATAAAAATTTAATGAATACGTGGGTTTAAGTATTAATTATTAATTATTGAAGCCTTCCTTAAGTTCAGGGCTGTAGTTGAAAGACAAAAATCTATTTTTTTTTTTTTGGCATGGGTCACTTGATGATGAGGCTAGCATTTATTTATTTTTTCTGACTGTAAGGTATTGCGAAATTAAACAAAAAAATATTCAGTGCATTTCTCTAATATATGTATAATTTACCATGTGTTATTTCTTTAACCCCTTCATGCCTAATGCCGCATACACATGAGCAGATAATCGGATGACTTATCGTTCGCGTTTTTGCATGATACGAATATCGAATTCAACAATGCGTACTAAATGTATGATTTTTTTTTTCTGTACAATTCTGGAAAAGCTTACTGTTTGCATAGCTACGCATCGGAAGTGATGTAATATACGTGTGACCTCTGTGTCTGCCACGCCTTTTGGCTATTGCCGTTTGTATTGTAGAGTGCAACTTTGTGTATTGCTCTCTGCCCTTTTAATCGCTTGCTTTTTTTTCACTCATTCTCATAGTACAAATGGAGAACTGTACTGAATGCAGGACCCAGCACTTCAAATTGCCATCTTGGGGATACTAGCTATCCAGAATGTCCCTAATAATAATAATAATTAAAAAAAAAAAAAGAGGACATGGTCCAAGCTGCGCGACCGACAGAAGTACTCCCAGATGTCGTATATTTTGCAGTTCGAACATTGTTTACGTTCTCACATCTCCTTCTGGGTTATTTTCATTTTTCCGACCATGTGTGGTCTTTGACTATCAATTTTTAGCGAACGCATACTGTATTGATTAAACGATTGTCGTTCGCTAGGCTATCGTACGAGAGAGGTTTTCGTAGTTGTCCCTTCGAATATTGTTGGACGAACTGTCGTGATCGGCTGTCTTAAACTGTGTACTAACGATCAGATTACCGCGCGATCAATTCGAAAGCAATTTTTTTTTCCTTCCGATTATCTGACCGTGTGTACATGGCATAAGTGTAGATCTAATGTTAATGTCTAAGCATAATTTTGCAACTTTGACTTGTGTTAGTAAAACTTACATTTCTCTTTTGTTCATGATGGACACAGCTCCTGATTCTTCTTAACCATTGGGTTATACTGCCCCCTATAGGAGTAGGACACTAGGCAGGAAAAAGCTTGACTACGCCTATGGGCAGTTCCCATATACACCCACTCTCAGCTTTAGGTTTTTTTCTGCCTAGTCAGGAGTAAGGACCTAGTTCCTTGTTGGGATCTCTGGTCCTGGCAATCTTTTTATTTTAAATGGAATTTTTTTCCTCTTTTATTATTTTGTTCCTGTGAGATCTACAATCAAGTGCCAGACTGGGTAACAAACTGGATAATATAGATCCTTAGGGTCCCCCCAGTCCGGCCAGCGAATGCGTGAAGACCGCAGCTCCATGCTAGCCCTACTGGACGGGGGCTGGCCTGCGAGTTAAACGTTTTGCAAGGACACATACAAACTGGCTTTGGCCTGAGTCACAGCGTTTCCTTCTGGTCGACAGCACCCACATTACGATGAAGCGATGTCCTGTGCAGAGCGGTGCCCACCCTGTTCCTGGTGTGGTAAGTAGCTGCCCCCCCCACTACCCCTGGAGGGTTTTGGGGTGGACGTGGGTCCCTCCTTGAGATGATCGGACCCCTGGGTTTCCCTCCCTTCCCCCCAGCCCCTCTAAAATTTTGGTCTCTGTGGGTCTTTTGCGGTCTGCGGCCTACTAGGCCATGTGGCCGTGTCAGGCACCACCATTGGGGGGGGCGACCCTAGTGCATATAACTGAAGCCCCCACTTTTCCTTTAGGCATCTGCCGGGCTGAGGATCCGTGCAATTGCCGCTGGGCCCCCACAAAAATTTAGGCCGCGGCTTGCAGTCTGCTGGGTCATATGGCAGCTTGGCACCTTCCTTGGATCGGGTAGCGCTGTGGGGGCACTGCATTTTTAATGACAGTCTTGCTGCCATTATTGTGTGGGGCACCAGCCTTGCTTTAGCGAAGGGTACCCTGCCTACGCGTACGAGTCACGGCGGACGGCACCCTTTTAAGGGGACTATGTACTATTATGTCTGATCGTTAGTATAGGACCTGGTGCTCCAGCTGAGACCCGGTGTAACGTTAGAATTCCATACCTCGTTCGATTTCCATACCCTCGTCACTTCCTGTCCGAAACAGCTGAGCAGCGTAACAGTGCGCATACTCAGAGCCCCGAAAACACCATTGAACAGCTGTGAAGTTGAGGAGTGCGCATGCTCGGAGGGAATTAAATAATCACGGTATTGTGTGTAATGTTATACTTGCGGCAGTTACATAAAAACAGTTCGGCTGCAACATCAATCATCTCCTCTGCTATCCCTGTCACCTCCCTGATGTCGGCTAGTAAATATAAAAGCGGCGGCGGGTGTATGAATTTGAAATGACGGAGATCTCGGCTCCGTGATGCGCTTTTATATTTATTAGCCGAGAGCAGGGAAGTGAGAGGGGAAGGAGCGGAGATGATTTATGTTTGATGAGTTATGGAGCTGTTTTAATGTAATCGCGGCAAGTGTAAGTACCGTGAGAAATCCATACCCTCCGTAGGTGCACCGGAAGTGACGAGGGTATGGTTTTTTCACGCAACACCGGGTCTCTGAGCTGGGAGCGTGCTGTGTGGCGTGCTACCAGCACAAAGACAGACGCATAACTACAGCCCCACAGAAAAAAGCCCAGTCCAATGAAGACACAAGTATGCATACTGTTGGTGCGAAGGGGTTAAAAATGCTTGCAAGCACAAAAAAATATCTCCTCTGCCAGAAATCCAGGGAGCTCCTACCTTCCTGGACAGAGCTGACAACTTTGCCTCAGCTGCACTGAAATCCCGAGCTTTGTTTTTAGCCCTTCTCAGCTTCCTTCTGCTAAATCACTTGAAGAAGCTATTCATGAAGAATATAATAGTTTATTAGAGGTCAAACATGTACACATTGAGCCTACACATTTTGAGGGTATTGCCCCCTCCTCCTTCAGGGCTGTTGGAACATTATTACGGATATGTGTTGGATCCACAGTTGTAGATAAAGTTTCATAGGGCGCTTCACCGTCATCTGCTAGGCAGTAATTCACTGTCTAAATGATAGCTGGAGGCGCACTGATGCATCACTTCTGAGAGTAGATGCAAACTGATAGACTGGAAGAAAGAAGTCGCTTCTAGGTGCAGATTATCAGCAATGAGGAGATCTGATGAAGGAGCGATTTGTCTGAAACACGTCACTGCCCCCTTCCTGACGTAACTTCCGGCACAGCGGTGGCCATCTTGACTCTGTGCTCAAACCTCCTCCTGCAGCTGCTGGTCGGTACAGCGAGAGGAGTGACAGTGACAGGCGCACAGCTAGGAAAAGTGTATGATGAGCCCGTTTCGCCTAACTTGTAAGTGTTTTTAACCGGTTTCTTTTAATATATTGCTGAGTTTTTGTACAAGCTATTCAACAAGAATTTTTACTTCTATGTGTTTGCCTCCATGTTGGTTAAGTGGTAATAACAGGGTCAGGGCATTTCCTACTGACTTCCACATCAAGATGATACAGAGATTATAAACGAATGCCCCGTACACACGCATCGATTATTGGCCGGGAATTTTCGGCCAACGTCCGATCGGCCGTTTTTCGGCTTGTAAGTATGATGCTTCCGACAACCGACTCCGACTTTTCGGCCGAAAAAAATCTGGTGTGCAGGCTATAACATTTTTGTTGGCCAACAACACAACGGCCGATTTTCCGTCAGTCAGTACAGATTTCGGCAGACAAAAATCTGATGAGCAAGACTGGGCATGCTCAGAGAAGAAAAAACACACGGAAAGTAAACCAGCACATGACATCACTTCTGAAGTAGATTTTTGTTGGCCGAGAAAATTTGTGTGCAGTCTAGGCACATTCCAACCAACAAAACACCACTCTGGACAAAAGTGGGACGATCGGTCGGCTGATAATCGTTGCGTGTGTACGAGGCATAAGTGTGCAAAGTAATTCTCAAAAAAAAATCACAAGCAGGAAAAACCCTAGTCTTTTATCGCCGTTGGGGATTATCAGGAAAAGGATGAGACAATGTTAGGCTCTGCTCCGCCGCTGTACTGAACCAATAAGGCTCTCATGGTCCAGTTTGTCGCCATTACTCATTTTATACTACAAAGAGTTATTTTCTTGCAGATTGTAGTCATTCTCCTTATTAGAGTTTATCGTGCCAGTCAGAACTTTGAATTTCAGTTCTTAAAGTGGTTGTAAATCCATCCATCTACCCAGTCCAGTGACTGGCCCCAGGTGATGCACAGAAATGAAACCAGTCTTCCTACATAGGTTGTACTTGTTTATCTACGGTCTTCTCTTCTCTACAGCTGTTCAAAGTCCAGTTTTTTTAAAGCTTGTGTGAGAGTTCAGAATAAAGGGGATAGAGCACTGAAGTTTCACTCTGCAGAGCTCAGTGAGGAGGGATCTTAGAGCTGATTGGAGGGAAGGGACACACCCCTCTTCACACAGGAACAGAGCAGAGGCTGTCAATCAGCTGGAGGTCCCTCCCCTGTCACCATTTTTCTCTTGGTGTCAGGAAAACTTGTCAGAAGTGACTCATGCTGATAGAGAGAAATGACACTTAGTGCTTTTAAAGAGGTTGTAAACCCATAATAAAAAAAAAAAAAAATCCTGTAAGACAAAGGTATAATCAGCTAGTATGCATCGCATACTAGCTCATTATGAAATACTTCCCTTAGAACGAAGTTCCCGCACACCGCTGGCATGGCCGACAATTTCCCAGGTGTTTCTTCCAGGTTTGCGGGAGTGGCAGTTCACGACACATGGCTCTAAAGAAAGGGCACCGACGGCCGTTCCTTCAGAGCGCATTCGCCAGTGATGTCATTTGCTACATGCAATGTAAATATCTCCTAAACGGTGCACATTTAGGAGATATTTATAGTGCCTATAGGTAAGCCTTATCCTAGCCTTACCTATAGGTACAAGTTACAGAGGGAGCTTTACTTCCTTTTTTTGAGACAAATACATGCTATAGAGGGATATGCTTTGTTCATATTTCATGTCTGAGGTTTACAACCACTTTAAGTTGTCCGTAGATTTGAGACCTTTGCAATGTGAAGTCACAAACCTCTTTTAATATGAGTGATCTAATTCGCTCTTCGTTTTAAAGCTTGTAGAGCAGGATAGGCACGCTGCAGATTTCTCCTCATTAATCAGACAAGGTTCCATGACCTGTGTGATTCCTATTCCTCCAGATAAGCCAGGGCTGGTGGTGTTAACAAGCATCCCACAGACATTAGGTCATTACCAAAGAAATGCATAGATACAGCAGAAAGCGCCCATTCCATGGAAAACCAACCATGCTAATTTGCATAATGGGAGCCTCCCTTAGTTTAAAAAATTTGTACTGTAGGCTACATTTAGATGTATTTAAATGACTGATATTAGGAACTTCAGAGAAGCTTTTTTTTTTGGAATGAATTTATTGAAAAAATGACCTGGAAACCTTTTTCTCTGGAGGGTCTCCAGGGTATAGATCTCCTCTGTAATTCCAAACTCCATCACAATACTTGGCCTATTTCAGGGGGTGTCACTATTTTGTCTCATAATTCTGCAGTAAAGAGGCAGAATATCTTACTAATTTTGTACCTGACAAAAGAGGTCACTCAGTCCACCCAATGCTGCAATATCATTTTTGGGTAAAAAGGGCTTTTTACAAACAGTCTGTAAAGCCCGTACACACGCACCGATTGTCGGCCGAACGATCGGCCGTCTTTTGTCCAGTGTTGTTGTGTTGGTTGAAATGTGCTCTAGACTGCACACGAATTTTGTCGGCCAACAACAACCAACTTCAGAAGTTATGTCATGTGATGGTTTACTTTCCATGTGTTTTTTCTTCTCTGAGCATGCCCAGTCTTGCTCATCTGATGTTTGTCGGCCGAAATCTGTACTGACTGACGAACAATCGGCCGTTCTGTTGTTGGCCAACAAAAATTTTATAGCATGCAGACCAGATTTTCTTTGGCCCAAAAAAGTCGCAGTCGGTTGTCGGAAGCATCATACTAACAAACCGACAATCGGCCGATCGGACGTTGGCTGAACATTTACGGCCGACAATCGGTACGTGTGTACGGGCCTTAAATCTTTATTTACCCAGGCACATGTTGCAAGATAGGTTTCTTTATGACTTCCTCAGGAAGTTCTCCTTCTGTCCATCTCCTCTTCCATCATTCTTCCTCTGTCTAGGACTGGTAGTTTCTCTCAGCTGCTCTGTAGCATTTTTTATAAAAGGTACTTCATCTGCAGGCCACATGTGAAAGAGGCTTTGCTGCCATGGAGGAGACCCACCAAAAGAAGATTGAGGACCTTCAGAGACAACACCATCGAGAGCTGGAGAAGCTGCGAGACGAGAAGGAGCGCTTGTTGGCAGAAGAGACTGCAGCCACCATCTCGGGTATGTGGATACTTGATGCAATAATGTTGCAGCTAGTCCAATTGCAAATGAAGCTATGAAAGCTGTGTTTGAAGCTTTCTGTTTTTTGGTCAATTAGAGCTCAGACTTGGCAATGGTAAAATGTAAAGTTCATTGCATACTGCCCCAGTGACAATCTTAGGTGTCGTGACTTTTACAAAGCAAGTATAAAAAAGTCAGTCTATGGTGACTTCTGATTTTTAGCCTTAAAAGGTGTTGTTTCCTTTAAAGCTGAATTCCAGGAATTCAGCTACGTTATAAAAACTGCAGGCATACCATGAGTTAAGTCTAACAAGGTGCCTGCCGCCTCCTCCTAGACTTATCTCTATTATTCACATCTGACAAATGTTATTGTGCTCCAGGAAGATAATTTCCAGAGCTCTGAGGCTGCTCACTGTGGTCACAGTTCTTCAAGAGCAGAGTCGCTGGAGCAGCTATGCCCCCCCCCCCCCTTACTGCCTACTCCCTATTCACACAAGCCTTTGTATTATGTAAACTCATTCATAAAATACAAAGGCTTCTGTGAATGGGCAGCAGAGAGGAGGGGTGGGCATAGCTGCTTTGTGTGCTTTTCTCCTCTGACAGCCGGAGTCCCCGGGAATGCAATAAACCTGTCACATATAAGTAATAAAGATAAGTCCCGGAGGTGGCATGCACCTTACTTGGCTTATAGTGTGCCTGCACTTTTTGTAAAGTTGCTGAATTTCTGCAATTCAGCTTTAAAACCCAAGAACAAAAATGTAATATATTGCAGCTTAACTATGCATAGAATGTAGTGGCTGTATTCATCTTTTTCTTTAGGTTTTTTCTTATTTATTTTCACCTGGTGATCCTTCCAGTAACACATTTCTTGTTCTAGACTCACTCCCTGTACTGTATCTTTGGAGGAGCAGTATTGTTATCCAAGAACAGGACTACAGAACATCCCATGTGCTGCATAACACACAGTGGAAGTGTTTTATAGTTTAGAATAATAAGATGATGCAGAAGCACAGGACAACACTAGATTTCTGGCAGAATCAACAGCTATTTTTTTTGCACTCCTTGAACAGATATAACAAAACACTTTCAATAGTATATGTAAAAAGGGGGAGAAAATAAAAGGTCAATGTCAGGGTTTACATAAACTTTTCAATTGTGAATAACTTTGTGAGTGTAACTTTAAGAGTACAGGATAATGATTCAGAATATTCTAGTGTTGTGTCCTATGAAATTCAGGAGAAAAAGGGTATAATTTCAGCCAATAGCATCAACACCCCTGTACGTATCAAAGGTAAATACAACATTCCTAAGTCCAGGTACAAAGTCCAGCTATCATTAATATGCCAACTTATGGGTATATGCCAATCTGTAGTATACTGATTGTACTGGCAAATCTCCTAATTAGTGGCTCCTTTATCTAAAATTTATAGTGCTCAAACACAAGTACCTTGGTTTAACCGGTTCCCGACCGCCTCCCGCCTTTTTACTGCGGCAGTGCGGCTCTCCTGCGCGAACCGACATAGACCTAGGGGGCTAAAGCAGGCAGCGCACTCCTGGCCCCACTCGGCAGCGGGGACTCCGATGCACAGGGCAGGCACCTGACACCCGCGATCATTCCCCGCTGAGAGAGAAAAATGGTCAGCTGTTGTAAACACATCTGACCGTTCTTCTCTCTGGAATGATCAGAGAGCCCTGTGATCCTGCTATATATAGGATCACAGGTCTCTGTGATCATTTCACAAGCCACACCCCCCACAGTTAGAATCACTCCCCTAGGCTCACATTTAACCCCTTGATCACCCACAGTGTTAACCCCTTCCCTGCCAGTGTCATTATTACAGTAACAGTGCATATTTTTAGCACTGATTACTGTAGTAATGTCACTGGTCCCCCCAAAAGTGTCAAAAATGTCAGTTTGGGGGCCGATCTGTCCGCCGCAATGTCACCATTGCTAGTAAGAAAAAAAAATGACATCTTTCCCGTAGTTAGTAGACGCGATAACTTATGCGCAAACCAATCAAAATACGCTTATTGTGATTTTTTTTTTTTTTTTTTACCAAAAATATGTAGCAGAAAACAAATTGGCCTAAAATGTAAAAAAAATATGTATTTTTACTTTTTTCGGAATGATATATAGCAGAAAGTGAAAAATATTGTTTTTTTTTTTCCCCAGAATTGTCGTTTTTTTTTTTTTTTTTGTTTATAGCGCAAAAAATAAAATCACAGAGGTGATCAAATACCTCCAAAAAAAAGCTCTATTTGTGGGAAAAAAATGTTATTTGGGTACAGCGTCGCACGACCGCGCAATTGTCCATTAAAGTAAGGCAGTGCCGAATCACAAAATATGGCCTGATCATTAAGGGGGAAAATCCTAGGGTCCAGAAGTGGATTGTACATTTCTAATACATTGACCTTTTTTTAATCTTTTCTACAGCCATTGAAGCAATGAAGAACGCCCACCGTGAGGAGCTTGAGAGAGAGCTGGAGAAATCTCAGCGCTCCCAAATCAGTAGCCTCAATTCGGATGTGAATTCTCTGCGGAGGCAGTACCTGTAAGTCACGTGAAAACTAAAACTATCTTACCTCTAAAACCACTTAGGCTTGTTCTTTAGAACTTAAAAGTGGAACTGTAGCCAGGCTGTGGACGTTCATATAATTACATTTTTTTAAAGACTCTCAATTAGCTTAAAACAAAAAGCCTTCACTGCTCTCCACAGCTGCAGACACTGTGGAGCAATTCATCCTCACAGTTCACAGGAGAAATACTGAAGTTGTCCAAATGGGTTCTCAGTAGGGGTGCACCGATCCGACTTTTCTTGTCCCAATACCGATATCTGGCATTGTGTATCTGCTGATACCGATCCGGAACTACACACATACACAATATGCATGCGGCTGCAGTACAGAGCAAAGCCGCTGCATCATGTGTATGGCTCCTCCATTCACAGGCGGAGTGCATCTGACATCACTCCGCCTGTAAAACTGACCTATACAGGAAGTAGCAGCTCCCATCCCATACTACTACTACTACACCAAGTAAGGGACGGCTGAGCCGGGACTCAGCAAAACCAGATCGGCCTGTGGATCAGCGGCTCCGTGCAAGTAAGGAAAGGCTGAGCCGGGACTCAGCAAAACCAGATCGGCCTGTGGATCGGTTAATTTTACTTTCTCTATCGCTCATTGACAGACGTAGTCCTCGGTGATACAGCACCTTCGGGTTATGTTGCCTCCACAGGAGTAGGACTAGACAGGAAATAAAATGCTCTGGCCACACCCTAGGGGCAGTCCCAGAGGGTATATCCTTTCTCTCTCTGCCTCAGCAAATCAGTTTTTTTCTGTCTAGTCAGGAGTAAGGACCTAGATACCTTGCTGGGATCTTCGGTCCTGGCAGGATTTTTTTCTTAGAAAATAATTTTTTAAGACAGCTTTTTTTCTCCAGTGTTCCTGTGAGATCTTCAAGCAAGAAAGCTGAACTGGGCGACGGGCTGGATGTTGAGATCCAGTGGTCACCCCAGTTCAGCCTACGAGCGCGTGCAGGCCATAGCTCCGCGCTGGGTCGGCCGCGACATAGTCCCACTGGACGGGGACTGACCCTGCGAGTTAAACGTCTCGCTGAAACGCCAAAGACCATGAGTCACGGCGCCCGTATTGGTCGACAGCCCTCCTACCTCGGTGGAGAGGGGTACTGTCAGGAGTTGGCGCCCGCCTGGTTCCGGTATGGTGAGTAGTATGTTCCCCCTTTCCCCCTGACGGGTCTTGTGGTGAACGCGGGCCCCTCTCTGTAATGGTAAGGATGGGTTCCCCTCTATCCTACAACATGTCACAGATCCCCCTAATTGAGTGTGATTTTTGTGTACAAGAAGCCAGGAGGCTTGGTTTGGGAGCTGACAATCTAATTGTAAAGATGTGTAAATGATTGTAGTCAGTGGCAGTACTAGAACTTTACTGTGATAGTATAAGGTATCCTACCTGTCAGTAGCCACAGGGCGATGTCTATACATGTATACTGCATTCCAGATCATTCCTCCAGCTAAGCAGCGGACCGCATACGGCCCGCTAGGGTCCGGTACCTCCGACCACGCTGGCCACCATGAGGGTGAAGGGTTGTGAGGCCGAGATCCTTCTGCAGACATGCCGCTATTCTGTGCAGGCCGCCGCCATTGTCTGGTAGATCGCACAACGCCGCCATTTTGGTGTAGCCTCGTGTCTCCAGCATGGGGGCGGCCATGTTTGAGGTGACTCAAACACCTCATGGAGCCAGGGGGAGGAGGCGGCAGGCGTGTTAAGGGGCGGAGCCGCCTCTTTTACCCAGGAAATAGGGCCAAAGACTTCCTGTCTGTAACAAGACAAGCACTGAGCAAGCTGATGAAAACTTCTGTGCATCAGGGATGAGCCTTGGGGTCTGTCTCTCTCTCTGTGGAGTCCAAAAAGGCAGGTAACACTGAGGGGCGCTGTTGCGACTGGGGGACACAAAAAAAAAAAATTTTTTTTTTTTTTACTTTGTCATTTTTTGTCGCTGGCAAGTGTCTTGTATAATCATTGACCCTGCCGCATAGGTATCCCCACCTGATCCCCTCAAGGTGGCCGCAGGACCCTCCAGTACCCCACTTGTTTTTAATGCATTATCGGCAATTTTGGAGTCTTTGGTATCCCGGGTGGAGGTGGCCTGTCAGGGACGGGGGTCAAGTAGCGACCCCCGCCTACCCCTATTGTTTATCAGATACTTCAGATACGGATTCGGAACTGGTCAATGCAGTTGCAGGTCCCTCTTAGGGGGCTGTTGTCTCAGGTAATATCTCCTCAGCAGTGAGGAGCACGTTTCTGCCTCCGCCATAGCACAAGAGTGGTGGATGCACTAGTTGTGTCCATCCGGGAAACCTTTAGTCTTGAGGTTACACCGGCAGAGGTAGCTGAGACTGAGATTCCTTTTTGGTACTTGTTAGCCTACCAAAAGGGCGAAGGATTTTCCTTTACCCAAATGGGGTCGTTTTGAAACGAACCCCTGTTATTTCCAAACGCATGGCTAGGTGCTATCCGTTTGAGGAATTCCTCTTTATAGGATAGACGGTACCACCTGCTGTCTTGCCACAGACTGTTAGGATAAAAAGACCTCGTAACTAACGAGGACCTTCCTTTTCTGCTCATATAGAGTTGTTCGTTCCGCGAGGGCGGGCGATAAGGCGAAACCCTCCAAAGCCCCTTTAGAGGGGTTTCAAAGGGCGCTGATCGGGTAAACAAAGAGTCCGGCTCAGCCAAGCCTGAAGAATATAGCCTGATGCGCCCCTACCCATCTCTGGGGTGGGGGGGGGGGATGTCTTCACCGGTTTCTGGAGGACACAGGATCGAGTTTCGATCACTTCCACCGGTGCGATTCTGCCCTTCTAACATTGAACGGTTTCAGGGGTTCTATTCAAACCTATTCACAATGCCCAGGAAAGAGGGCAAGGTGCGTCCAAATCTGGACTTGGGAAGAAATAGAGTCCATCCGTACAGTGGTGGCCTCCCTGCATAAAAGAGATTTCCTGGCGTCCATAGACATATAGGATGCCTATCTTTATATCCCCATCATCGCAGGACATCAGCGTTTTTTCGCTTTCCCAAAGATCATCCCTGGTTCCCACCAGGAGACTGAACTATCTGGGCCTAAGGTTGGATACATCCTGGGCAAGAGAGTTTCTCCTTGCTGGGGAAACTCCAGAAGGTTCAGTCAACGATTCGGATGTTGCTGTCCGTCAATTGGCTGGGACTGATGGTGGCCTTCTTAGAGGCAGTACCGTATACCCAGTCTCATACCCGAATTCTCCTGAAGGAGATTCTTTTTTAATGGAATCAGAATTCAGATTCCCTGGACAATCGGATCCGGTTGAGCGAGCGGACCAGGAAGTCTCCGATGCTCAACCAGGGGAAGTCATTTCTTCCGATAGTATCCAGATTACCAATAAGGGTATCGGAACTGAGAGCGATCAGATTTTCTCTGATTTACTGGATCGAGCAGCTCTAGAGCAGCCCGATTCGGATCCAATCGCATATGGCCTCTTCATCCAGAGGTTTTTTCCCTAGCTGTCCCTTCATTGGGACATCCCGGATGTGGATCTGTTGGCACCTTGGCCTAACAGGAAGGTGTGGAGGTTTGTAGCTCGCGCCACGATCCTCTAGCGGACGCAGCAGAAACGCTGATCGCCCCGTGGGGGCAGTATCAGCTACAGCATGCCTTCCATCCTCTCAAGTTGCTGCGGGAACTTCTTCGCAGGATAGAGGTGGAGGGAATTCCAGTTATTCTGGAAATTCTGGATTGACCTCGTCAAGCCTGGTACGCCGACTTGGCGAGGCTAGTCGCGGACGCTCCTTGGAGACTTCATCTCAGGGAGGATTTGCGGTCTCAGGGACCGATCTTCCATCTTGCTTTACAGTCGCTGGCTTAATGGCCTGGCCATTGAGACCCAGGTACTGAAGGACAAGGGAGTGTCAGCTTCAGTTATTCCTACCTCCAGTTAAAGCAAGGAAAGCGACTTCCAGCACATGGAAGTCTTATATTGCATGGTGTGAATCTATTGGATTTCCCCCACAGACCTATTCGGTGACCCGAATTTTGGTCTGTCTGCAACAAGGGGTTGAGCAGAAACTATCCTTGAGCACGATCAAGGGTCAGGTTTTCGGCGTTAGCAATCTTCTTTCAAGAAACCTTTGGCTAATCATTCCTTGGTGCGGAATTTCATCCAGGGGGTGCGACATCTGGCTCCGCCAGTGCGCGCACCCTTATCGCCTGGTATCTTAATTTAGTGTGGTCGGTTCTTCAGAAACTTCTCTTTGAAGAGATTAGGGAGATTCCCTTGCTTACATTCCCAGAAGGTGGCCTTCTTGGTGGCCATTACTTCTCTACGCAGGGTGTCAGAACTGGCCGCATTATCCTGTCGTTCCCCAGATCTGGTGGTTCATAGGGATAAGGTGGTTCTTCTTCCGAATCCATCCTTCCTTCCTAAAGTGGTTTTCGTAAGACGGACTCACTTTTTGTGATCACGGATAGCCCTTGAAGGGGGTTGCCTGTGTCTGCCGCGACCATATCTACATGGATCAGTCAGATTACAGGCTTATTCTATTAAGGGTCGGAATCCTCCGTTCCCTGTTAGGGCGCACTTCACTCGAGCGCTCAGTACTTCCTGGGCCTTTCACCATCAGGCGTCAGTGGTCCAGGTATGTAAAGCGGCCACCTGGTCGTCGGTACATACCTTTACAAAATTTTATAAAATTGATGTGATGGCATCGGCGGATGCCTCATTTGGCCGCAAGGTTTTACAGGCCGCAATTTGAGGAGACCGGTGGTCTACCTCGAGGGTTTTTTTCTGTTTGAAAATTTTTTTGTTGAGTCTCATCATTAAGGATGAGCATTGTAAACTTCTAGTTGGCACCGGTTGGGCCTTCTAGATTTGGATTTGATTTCCATTTTCCCACCCCTCATTTGTGATACTGCTCTGGGACTTCCCGAAGGTGCTGTATCACCGAGGACTACGTCTGTCAATGAGCGATAGAGAAAAATTGATTTTTGTAAAATCTTACCGTAAAATCCTTTTCTCTTAGCTCATTGACAGACGTAGTACCCGCCCCTCTGTTTTTTTGAGTTGGGTTGGGTTAAATTCTCTAAAGACTGCTTTTATGACATAACTGATTTGCTGAGGCAGAGAGAGAGAGAGGATATACCCTCTGGGACTGCCCCTAGGGTGTGGCCAGAGCATTTTATTTCCTGTCTAGTCCTACTCCTCTGGAGGCAACATAACCAGAAGGTGCTGTATCACCGAGGACTACGTCTGTCAATGAGCTAAGAGAAAAGGATTTTACGGTAAGATTTTACAAAAATCCATTTATTGCTATTGTGGCAGTATCAGCGCCGATATCCGATCCTAATATCGGATCGGTGCATCCCTAGTTCTCAGCACTCTGCTCTCCACCTCTTCCTGTGCACTGGCTCTCCACCGCTGCAGACACTGTGGAGCAATTCATCCTCACAGTTCACAGGAGAAATACTGAAGTTGTCCAAATGGGTTCTCAGCACTCTGCTCTCCACCTCTTCCTGCGCACCTGCTTTATGTTTACATTGCAGATTAGAATGCTGGCAGGTTGCCAAGTCCAGCGCTAGGAGGTTGAGCAAAATGCACTGTACTGCTTAAATGAACATTTCTGCTGTGAACCTTGAGGATTAGTTACTGCACAGTACCTTCCGCTACAGACATAGATAAGGGCTCGTTTTAAAGCTTTCTTTTCCATATTATGCCCTAACTTCCTGACCATGCATATAGGAAAAATTGTTGAGGAAGCCATTAGATTAGAACCTTGAGCCAACAAGACTCAAAATAGATTTTTAATCTTAAAACGTTAGTCACACTAGGTCTGAATGTTGAGTTCGATCTCAACTGTTTCATTAATGATTTTTAAATAGGTTATTTTCTCTTGACCTGCTTTTGATTTTTCAACTTCAGTAGGTTGGTCCATGTTTTTTTGAGTACATTGTGATATTCTTCACATACACTGTTTCCATATCCCTGTTATAGCTAGGTAGTTCTTACCCTTTTTTGTAGTGTTTTTATTTCCATATTTTTTTAGTATCTTTTACCTTCTTTATTATCCAGATTGATTTTATATGTAGGCATTTATATTTTTGTGTATTTATTCATGTATATTTCAGTCCTGGCTTTGGGCCCCAGTTCTATATATTATTGGATCAATAGCATTCCCTTTACTGTTTTTTATCCAAGTGGTATCATCCAGTATTATGGTGGTCATTTAGTGTACCTTGTCATTCTACTACTGTCGTTTTTTTGCAATGTGTATTCCCTGCGTTTCTTCTATTTTACAAACACCACTGTAATTCTACACTTGTTTTTGAAGCACGGCCACCATCCATCGTCCTTGTTTATATGGCTTTGTCAGACTTCAATAAAATGGCTTTTGTAGTTGTTTTTTTATCACTTCTAATATGGCTGCCACTTGTTATTTATGCCATTATCTTAGTAAAGATTGCCGCAGGTGTTGGCATTAACAAAATGGCCAAGGTCAATTAGATCCAAAACTTTATATAAGGATATGCCTTCTACCTGCCTTTTTCCCCTGACAATGTCACGTGACTGTGACGTAACGTGTAAAGTAAGAAAGCATAGTCGGGAAGTTGAGACATAATATGGAAAAGAGTCTCTGGTGGGACATTGTAACCTTTGAAAGGTACATTAAAGTGGAACTTCGGTCTCCCAGTCAACATTGATTATTTTTAATCCTCATGCCTCTAGCATTAGTAAATAGATAGGAAAGTGTATCATATTTACTTGTTTGTTTTTTTTTGTTTTTGTTTTTTTTTTACATTTCTTCAATAACTTTCTGGTTTTACGCCTAGGAAAATGACATCATACATCCCAGGAGTCTTCAGGAGGGTAGGAGGGGTTTTCACAGCTCAGCACACTCTCCTGCATGCATACTTGAGCTAAGGGCAGGAAGTAAATGGTACACAAATCATTTGCCCTTACTCAAAATGGCCACAGCCAGAAATGCTAGGGGGTGTTTTTCAAAGTGATTTTTCAAAGTGAATAAAGCATGGAGACATGGATGGATAGGGGAGTTTGCTTTGAATATTAAAAATGAATTGGTGTTTTTGGTTTGTGGTGATAAGATGCTTTGAAGATCCACTTTAACCACTTGCCCACCGCCCTTTAGCAGTTTTACTGCTACAGTAAACACAGTGCAGTGCCGTATAGCAAAAAAATGGCCTGGTCAGGATGGTAAATCTTCCTGAGCTGAAGTGGCTAAGCAAAATATTGGTTTAATAGCCTCGCCCCAGCTTTACCTCACAGCGGAGTTCCCCCCCCCCAAAAAAAATAAAAATAAAACACATACTGTAGCTGCTGACTTTTAATATTAGGACTCTTACCTGTCCTGGAGTCCAGCGATGTCGGCACCGCAGCTGATGTTTCCATTTTCTGTCGGGGGCTGCTGCTGCCATTGCCAGTAAGGCAACCCGGTAGTAAAGCTTTGCGGCTTCACGGACGGCTCCCTACTGCACATGCGCGAAGCGCGCTGCGCATTCGGATTGGCTCGGCAGCGGAGAAGGGAGGAGGGGGGGACCTAACTTAGCTGGGGCACCGTTTCCCGGAAGTGGGGAAGGGTACCTGTCAAAAAAAGGAAGCAAATCAGCGGAAGTTCCACATTTGGGTGTAACTCCGCTTTAAGGAGATAAACAATGTGTTGTTAACTGCCAGCTCTTGCAAACTGCACCAGAGAAACGACAAGATGGGATTCCAGTTGTACTTCTGTGGAGGTTTTTAGAAATAAAGTTTGTTTTTTGTGCTGCGTAGTTGTTGTGTAAAGTTGAATGTTTCCCTTGATTCTTTGACAGGGAAGAGCTGCAGTCTGTGCAGAGAGAGCTGGAGGTCCTCTCAGAGCAATATTCTCAGAAATGTCTGGAGAACGCCCATCTCGCTCAGGCGCTGGAGGCAGAACGCCAAGCTTTGCGCCAATGTCAGCGAGAGAACCAAGAGCTGAATGCACACAACCAGGTGTCATAAATGTTTCAGTCTGGTACAGTTAATCATGTAACATCCTTTAGGGTTGAAACTCTTTTATTTCTGGTTTTCTTTCATTACATTGTAGGAGTTGAATAACCGTCTGGCCAGTGAGATAACACGACTAAGAAACCTGGTAACAGGAGATGGGGAGGTATCGCCCCTTACCCAGGGGAAGGATGTTTATGAACTTGAGGTAAAAGGATTTTATTTTCCATTTGGTCAAAACTCAAGAGACAGCCACATAATTTCTTCCTCCATAGTAGGTGACAGATACACTTTACACAGTTGCATACATTTTGTTCAATCACTGTATGGCCAAATGTTTATGGACATCTGACCATCACACTTATGAGCTTGTTGGACATATCATTCCAGAAACCATGGGCATTATAATGGAGTCCATCCCATACCCCTGCACCTCTAACAGCCTCCATTCTCCTGGGAGGACTTTGGGAATTTGAATCTCCAGGGCCGTGAACAGATGCCGATCCGTGGCCTGTTGGGGGCCACGCCATGCGGCAACCTGCACTGCCACCCTCCCACCACCAGAGGGTGCCCACTGTCCTACTCCTAGTACCACTACTCCCTTCCTTCTCTGTGGAGACCTTACATACAGAGAGAAAGGGGGAGGAGGAGGGAGGATAACCGGACCAGCCCAGAAGTGACAGGTTGCACATGCCCACACCCTCCGGAGGTAACAGGTTGTACCAACACACGCTGCCCCCTGGAGGTGACAGGCAGTGCTCACACAAGGGAGGTGACGGCTGCACACACAACCCCACCCCTCACAGAGGTAAAAGGCAGCACCCACACTCCCCAGCCCAGCCCCCCCCCCCCCCAAGGTCACAGGCAGAGGCGTAACTAGAACCTTCAGGGCCCTGATGCAAGAAACCATGAAGGGCCCCCCAGACCCCTAGCCGGGGCCCTTACCTTCAAGCCCAGGGCTCTTCCCACTAATCCTGGGGCTCTTTACACTTGTTGCATGGCCTTTTATTACGGTCCCGCAGCAGGATTCTTTCACAAGTTCTGCAGTGGGCCCCCTTCCTGCAATCTTGTGGGCCCCCTTCCTGCAATCTTGGGGCCTCCCCACAGTGGTGCAATGCCAGGGTCCGGTCGCAAGTGTGACCTTTGCAATCCTGGAAGTTCACCCACTGGTTTGCTACCGGGCCCCCTGGAGCATGGGGCCCGGTAGCGATTGCAACCCCTGTAGTTACGCCCCTGGTCACAGGCTACACCCCCGCGAGGTAGCAGGTGGCACACAACCCCCCAAGGTCCCCCGAGATAACAGACAGACTGCAACCCCCCCAGCCTGTGAAGGGTATGTCGTTGCTGAGGCCAGTACCTGGTGCCAGGGAGGTGGGGACCGCTGCAATAACATTTGTGAGGTCCGGTGCGGATCTTAGATTATAAGACTTGTCTCACAATCCGAATTCCAATTCACTCCCACTTTCAGCAGGGTTGAGGTCAGGGCTCTGTGCCGAATTGCTCCGCACCAAACTGGTCACACCATGTCTTTATGAGCACAGGGGTACAGTCATGCTGGAACAGAAAAGAACCTTCACCAAAGGTTAGAAGCGCACTATTGTCTAAAATGTCTTTGTGTGCCGTAGTATTAATCGTACCCTTCCCTGGAAACACATGAATGCCATTTGGAAGGTTGTCCACATAATTATGACCATATAATAGATATGATGATCAAGTGTCCACAAACATTTGGCCATATAGTGTATACAGGATCTAGTAATTCAGGATTTTATTGTAACAAACAAGATGGACCATCCAAGATTTTAAACCATTAAATCTTGGTATTTGCCCTCTGCACAAGATTTTCGAATGACTTTATAACTGCGTTTTATTTGCCTTGAAAACTGAATGCACTTTTTTTACTGTAAGGGAGGCACTGGTGCAATGTGTCATTTTTGCTTCCTCATGCAGGTCCTTCTACGGGTGAAAGAGTCGGAGATCCAGTACCAAAAACAGGAGATCAGCTCCCTGAAAGATGAGCTGCAGACAGCTCTAAGGGTAAGAATTTTCCTTTCTATTTTTCCTATTATTTTACACTTTTTTTAACCTCCTGCTGACTTGCTCACACACCAGCTTGTTTCTGGGTTTGGGGCTCACATGCAACGCCCCCTGCAGACCAGTGCTGTGATTGCACACAGCACAAGTTTAGCAGCATATTTCAGTCAATGATTTCAGCTGAAACCTGCTGATCAGCTGTGACCAATCACACACACACAACTGTGTACTGTGAACAGCGATCTGGCTGTTTCTTCTCCCTGAAAATCAAGGAGAAAAAACAGCCAGATTAGTAAGTAAAAGCAGAACACATTACAGTTGTTAGGCACACAGTTAACCTCTTGATTGCATCTAGATGTTAACCTCTTCCCAGCCAGTGTCATAAGTATACAGTGTCAGTGTACAGTATTATCACTGATTGGTGTCACGAGCAACATCATTGCCAGTTAGTGACCCTCCCAGCCGATGTCTGTTAGCCCCAGATTGCCTATCACAGTCACACTAGAAGTCGCTGATCACTGCCATTACAGTATAGCATCACAGCTGCGTAAATTCTAGTATATATCATCATTTGTAGATGCTATAACCTTTGCAAAAAGCAGTTAATATACAGCTGTAGCCAAAAATTTTGAGAATGATACAAATATAAATTTTCACAAAGTCTCCTGCTTCAGTGTTCTTTTTGTCAGATGTTACTATGGTGTGCTGAGGTATAATTACAAACATTTCATAAGTGTCAAAGGCTCCTTTTAATAATTACATTACATACTTGCCAACTGTCCCGTTTTTTCAGGGACAGTCCCGGCAAATAGGAGCCTGTCCCGGGTAATTTACATTGTCCCTTGCAATTTATTTATATATACATATTACATTTTTTGTATGGTCACACCTGAGCACATTTGACACTTTAGGATTGCAGGGAATTGTGAGGACAATTTTAAACTTTAGGCAGAAGTACTGAATGGGAGAATTATTCCAACTCTGCTACTTTGGCCTCAAGTTTAAAATTCCCCTTTCAATGTCCTGTAATTCTCTCTTTATTGAGTAGACCCTATAATCTGATAAGTAGGCGGAGATTAATTATGTGGAGTGGGTGGGGCTTCAGGGAGGTAGGTGTGGTAAGTAATTAATAGCTGTGCTGAAAAGTGTCCCTGGAAATTTTTATCAAATGTTGGCAACTATGACATTAGGTTTATGCAAAAAGCTAATATTTTCAGTGTTGACCCTTTTTCAAGACCTCTACAATTCGCCCTGGCATGCTGTCAATCAACTTCTGGGCCACATCTTGATTGATGGCATCCCATTCTTGCATAAACAATGCTTGGAGTTTGTCAGAATTTGTGGGTTTTTTTGTTCACCCGCCTCCTGAGGATAGACTTCTCAATGGGATTAAGGTCTGGGGAGTTTCCTGGCCATGGACCCAAAATTTAGATGCTTTGTTCCCCAAGCCGCTTAGGTATCACTTTTGCTTTATGGCAAGGTGCTCCATCAATTGTTCCTCACCAAACTGTATTATTGTCACTGGTTCCCATCAAAGTGTCCATGTCAGCCTGCCCACCATGTTATCACAGTCCCGCTATAAGTCACTAATCACTGCCATTACTAGTATATTTTAAAAAAAAAGTAAATAAAAGTTCTAGTTAATATCCCATAGTTTGTAGATGCAATAACTTTCGTACAAACCAATCGATATACGCTTATTGGGATTTTTTTTTTTTTTAACTAAAAATATGTATCCGAATACATATTAGCCTAAATTAATGAAGGAATTTAAATTTTTACATTTTTTTTATTAGATATGTTCTATAGCAGAAAATACATTTAAAAATTCACAATTTCCAGTCGTTTTTTATTTATAGTGCAAAAAATAGAAAACCCAGTGGTGATCAAATACCAACAAAAGAAAGCTCTATTTGTGTGAAAGAAAAATGATATAAATGTCATTTGGGTACAGTGTTGCATGACTGCGCAATTGTCAGTTAAAATAACGCAGTCCAAAAAAGCAAAAAAAAAAGGTCTTGTCATGAAGGGGGGGGGGGGGGGAGGGTGGTAAATCTTCTGGACATCAAGTGGTAATTATAACTGTGCTCCCAAAAACGAATAGCTGGAATTTGGTTGCTGTGGCCAACGCATACGCTTTAACACTACTTCTATAGTGCAGCTCATAATGGTTACAGTGCCATTTGCATTATTCTCCCCTCAAGGACAAGAAGTACGCCAGCGACAAGTACAAAGACATCTACACAGAGCTGAGCAACGTCAAGGCCAAGGCCGAATGCGACATCAGCCGGCTGAAGGAGCAGCTGAAAACAGCCACCGAGATGCTGGGGGAAAAAACCCCGGAGACGGCATCTGTGTCTGGATACGGTGAGTCACTCGCAAGACCACTGCTGCTGTCAAGGCAAGGATTTGTGCTTTGCCTCTTCGATGTCACTAATTCATATCAACAGTACATTCATTTCATTTTCATAAACTGCCCTGACATGACAAAACATGATTTTTATGCTGCAGATATCATGAAATCTAAGAGCAACCCAGATTTCCTGAAGAATGACAGGTCCAGCATTAACAGACAGCTGCGGAATATCAGGTCCAAGGTAGGCAGAGATAAGGAGCGCCATGTAGAAGTTGATAGTTCTATGCTGGGAGGGTTCTAGTTACATTTTTTTTAGGATGGTTCTGAGGATCTGGGGAAAACATCTATCCAGTTCCTTAAAACCTGGCAGGAGGTGCCATCTGTGGAAATGCATGACTGGAGGGGGAATCGTTCCTTTTCCCATCATACAGATTTCCTTCCAGCATCTGGTGATTGCCCCAGAGTGCAGCAGGATCTGAATGTGTGTATCATTCAGTGAGGCTCCTGTTTTATCACATCTTGAGATCTAAATGCACAACTTTTACAGGTGTCATCACCTACTGACTCTTTGCTGAAAGCTGGGACTCTTCATGGACGACAAGGGGGACCCGGCATGTCTAGCATTCAACAAAGTGTCAGCAAATACTGAGATGATTGATTCTCTATCCATTCTCTAGAGGTGGTGAACACAGCTGACGCAGGCTTCCTTACTAGACAGCCAGCCTTCCAGCTACCGGATTCATGATCCAAAGCCTGTACTCTATCTAAATAATAATAACATTTGTACAGATTGACCATGTAAAGATGATTTAATTTGTGACACCCTTTTCCCTTCCTGAGCCTTGTGATTTTATTTCTCCAGTTGGTCACCCCGTATAGATCATAATTGTCTACTTGTTAGTAAGTATATGTGATTGATGCCCCCCCTCTCCCCATACACATATTTAGTAGTTTGGGTTATGTGGGAAGTTGCCTGCACTTTGGTATCACAGTGTTTTGGGTGGGTAATGGGGTTGGTATTTCAGCACGATCACCCAGGATTCACGCACTCTCTCTGTCTGTCTGTGTCTGTGTGTCCCTTTGTCCCTGGCAGTCCGTAATTGAGCAGGTCTCATGGGATAACTGACAAGTTCCACGTACCAGGTTCCCTGACATGTAGGTAAAACCAAGGCCAGCAAACTGTGCATGCAGAACTTTCTCTCCACCCCAAGTGCTGCCGTGTGCAGCCTTGCCCCTCTCTCACAGCCACAATCTTTCAGACGACAGAACTCACACTCACCGTACACAGCGGGGTTATTTGCCACCACACCTTGCCGCTGTTCATCCTTAAAGTCAACTACTATTCTCAGATTTAAAGGATATTCTAGAAAATTTTTGCAGAAGGAAAGTTGTGGATACTAGGACATTTTGTGTTTTTCATTTTGCTAAAACAAAAAAAGTGCAGAATCTAGTTATGAATTTTTGCCACAAGTAATACAACGTACACCGAAAAGTGAAAATACACCGTAGGGGCATTTAGAATCGGCTTAGTCTGCTCTGGGTAAATTTGACGCACTTAGGATTCCTCAGTTCATTTATTTCCACTATTGCTATGAAAAAACAAGGACGAGACATAACTGGGATAAGTGAATAACCTAATCCGGACATGTCACATACTCTACTTGCGTCAATACAAAATGAATGGGCGCAAACCGCTCTGCAAGTTGAACAGGAATCCGGGGCACACGGCCACTCGTGTGTGTATATAGAAAAGGAAAAAGCGCCATCGAGTGGGCAGTTTCATAAAGATTTTAGAACTCGCACTACATATCTGGCAAGATGCAGAATCTGCATAGCTGTCCCTGTCCCACCGATGATGGCAAATCACGGCTGCTGGAGGTGCTCACAGGGCTTGGAGTAGACGTTAGACGCAGTTCACCCCAAAGCTGACCTCACTTCCGCCCTATACCCATGGGGTCCAGGAACTTCTCCTCCAGCCCTGTGAGCACCCCAAGGGGCCGTAATTTTCTATCGTCGGCGGGACTTGGACACCTATGCAGATTTTGCTAAATATGTACTGTGAGTTCTAACATTTTTAATAAACTGCCCACTAGATGGAACTTTTCCCTTTCTACACACACACACACACGCAGTGGGGGAAATTAAATGCAATTCAGACAGGAATCCTGTTCAAATGGCATGCGATTCTTTGCAGTGTGATTTGTGCCAATTTCTTTATTGACACAAGTCACACCACAAAGTATCGGTACTCGGTATTGGCAAGTACTTGACTGAAAGTATCAGTGCTGGTACTTGCTGGTAAAAAAAAAAAAACGGTATCAGTGCAACCCTATTTAGGATGCAACATGTATGCATTTTAATGCAAAGCAGGTCACCACGTGGAAAACGCAGCGCAACACAATGCAAGTAAAGGGGAAAAAAAAAAGTTTGCTTTGTGATTTTTTGTCCCTTAAGCTGATGTCCATGTTTAATGTCACGTTAAATAGTTTGTTTGGACCAAGCTGATCCAAACACACAATTTGCTTAACTAAAAGCTGCAGTGTCTCTAAGCACTGTATGTGCTGCATGTAACTTCAGTGCCATACAGTACACAGTGCTGGGTCCTGGCTGTGGAACAGAGACTTCTGTCTCGCACCCGGAACAAAACAGATACTAGTTAAGCAGCGCTCAGGCATTCATAGGCAGTTTTGTATTGAATGAATACAACGTTTCCTCTAATTGGCTGAGTCTGAGAGCGTGACGTTATCAGTCCGACCTTCTTATCCAGTCAGTCAGAGCAATGAAGAGGGTTTAGTTCTGCTTTGTTCCTGATTTCAGCCCAGGCTATACACAGCACCACAAATTAGCCCTACTTTTGGCGTTAAGCCATGCCCTCTGCCACATACCTGCCAAATGGCAAAATCTCTGTGGATTGGGGCTTTGTGTCGATATGGGTTTGAAGTTAATCCTAGTTAGAAAGAAGTTCATGCCTTAGGTCAGTGATGGCAAACCTTGGCACCCCAGATTTTTTGGAACTACATTTCCTATGATGCTCATGCACAGTGCAGTGTAGTTGAGCATCATGGGAAATGTAGTTCCAAAACATCTGGGGTGCCAAGGTTCGCCATCACTGCCTTAGGTGCTGCATGGGCCGAGGATCCAGGGGAATCCACAGGGTTCTGTAGACTAATACAGGTACCTAAATTTAGATCCATTGTTCGCCATCTCAGGTTCATGGTAATAAGGGTTTGTGAGTCTGGTGTCTTCACACCCATTTTTGTTTTGTACCTAAGACGTCACCACCTTCTATGTGCATCGCCAGGCACAGGAATCATCATCCTCCTCCTCCAATGTTGTCCTTTGTATTTAAGTGAAGTAGTGTGTAGTGGACATGAACAAATGACTCCTTTATAAACAGTTAGCTAGGGCAACATTTTTTCTGAGGGAGGGAAATGTATTCCTGCAGATGAATATCCTCACTAGAAGGATTTATGTATGGGATGTCAAATTCGCTCACATGGATACCACTGGCATCCACTAGAGGGAGCCCAATGAATAGAGATTGTAAAGACTTCAGGATAATGAATGCGTTGTACGTGGTCAACATTTACAAGGGTGACATGAAGGGGGAGTCTATAGAAGGATGACTCTGGGAGGCAGGAGGTAATGCTTGTGGACTTCCTGGTCAAGTCTGCTGACTACAAATACTGACAGTGGATAAAAAAAGTCTATACACCCCTGTTAAAATGTCCGGTTTCTGTGATGTAAAAAAAAAACGAGATAAAGATAAATCATTTCAGAACTTTTTCCAACTTTAATGTGACCTTTAGGCTACATTCACATGTTAGCGTAGCGGACCGCGGGCAGAATCACCACGGTTCTGCCCGCAACCCAGAAATCATTGCAAATCGCGGGACGCCTGTGCGTTGCCGTTGATTTGCAATGGCACCCCAAACGCTGTGCGATGTTGCCGCGATTTCTGCCAAAGAAGAAGCTCTTGTACCTTTTTTGGGCGTCATGCGTCCCGCGATTTTGTTTGCGCGATGTTACCGCGATTCGGCAGGTGGAAATCGCGGCAACATCGCACAGCGTTTGGGGTGCCATTGCAAATCAACGGCAACGCACAGGCGTCCCGCGATTTGCAATGATTTCCGGGTCATGGGCAGAATCGCGGTGATTCTGCCCGCGGTCCGCTACGCTAACATGTGAACGTAGCCTTAAACTGTACAGCTCAGTTGAACAACAAACTGAAATCTTTTAGAGCCCATTCACATTAGCGCGACTTGTCAGCCTGACAAGTCACGGTATGTCACAGTCCATTGAATAGTACAGGACTTAGAAAAAGGGTCCTGTACTACTTTGGGGCGACCTCGGAGCGACTTGCATAGACTTCCATTATGTGAAGTCTCTGCAAGTCGTGCCGAAGTCGCGGGGCACGCAACTTCACAGGTCACCCCCGAAGTCGTGTCGCCTCAATGTGAATGGGCTCTCAGGTGGAAGGAATTTAAAAAAAAAAAAAAAAACAAATGAGGGTGTTTTTGTTTTTTTTCCAGGTGGGCTCCAGTTGTTTTTGGTTAAAGCCCTTGTTGCCTGGTTGGCTACTTTTTAGCATTGGGAATTTTTTGCTGTTCCTAACCCCCCCATTTTTTACACTGCTTTGGGACATCCCAATGGTTATGGAGATCAGGAGCGGTGTGCGTCAATTAACGAAAGAGAAAATGGGATTTTTGACTTACCGTAAAATCCATTTCTCTGATGTTCATTAAAATCCATTTCTCTGATGTTCATTAAAATCCATTTCTCTGATGTTCATTAAAATCCATTTCTCTGATGTTCATTAAAATCCATTTCTCTGATGTTCATTGATGGACACAGCACCCATCCCTCTGTGGAGTTGTAATTCTTCTGACACTGCTTGTAACAAAATTGAGTACCTATAGCAGAGAGAGGGAGTATACCCCCTGGGACTGCCCATAGGCGTAGCCAGATTCTTTTTCTGCCTAGTGTCCTACTCCTGTAGGGGACAGTATAAACCAATGGTTATAAAGATCAGGAGCTGTGTTCATCAATGAACATCGGAGAAATGGATTTTACGGTAAGTCAAAAATCCTATTTTTAACAGGGGTGTGTAGACTTTTTATATCCACTGTAGCTGAGAAAGTCATGTGGTCACCACAGTACAGGTGACATTCCAATACTGCAAAGTTTGTAAACCGTTTCAATCTGTGGAAAACTTAGGAGACATGCAATAAGCATCTGATTCTGAGCATCTTGTAGAGTGCAATTACCCAGTGCCAACAGCTATAAGGCAATTCCCCTACATAGTGCAAGAGGATTTCTGTTTGGACTACATGGATTATTGTCCTTTATTACTCTCTGCAGTGTCCTTTAAGGAACTGGCCAATAGTAGATATGCATCCTAATCAGCTGACCAAATAGCATGATAGCATAGATCTACAAATTGATTCAAGATTTGTTAATCGGATACAGATGAAAGCAAACATTGCTTTTGCCTTGAGCTGGAACCTGACCTGCGACAAAGCAGTTCTACACAGAACCAGTGTCAGAATTTCACCTTTCACCTGCAGGGGGCAGTACAGGTGAAAGCTACTAGTGATTGGAAACTGTGGGGAGGTCGGTCCACTCTGTAGGGGTGATAGTAAAGGGGAGCAGTAGCGACTATGCTTCCCTTAGCAACGTCCTAGAAGTATTCCAGTCCGTCTTCAGGAGGTATGTAAATAGCCTACACATACAGCCAAGGGCAAATCTAGATAGCTTGTTTTTAATCTACAAACGTCCCTAAGGCCTCTTTTACACTGACGGGACTGATCGAGTTCACCTGTGTTTTTCAGACCCAATCTGACCATCCATAGTGCTCTATGGAGCACCGGCATCGGTCCGCTACAAACAAACGGATGGAGAAAAGTTCCCCATCTATCGTTCGGATGACAGTTGGATGGAGATGGACAGGCAGTCCGTTTCCACCCAACTGCCCCATAGAGAAGAGTGGGCTCTGTCCATATCCACTCTACATAGCGGAGCGGACATGGACCTGTCATTGGCCTGCTCAGAGGGGATCAGCGGACCGATCCTCGCCGAGCAGGCAGTTCCCCTTGGTGGAGTCCGTCCAGTCTGCAATTGGCCTTATTTACATAGCCAGGTGAACCATGCTTGACACTTGTCAAGGTTTTTATTGCCACCTCTGCCGCTGTTAAGGCAATTCACCCTATTTGTCAAGTTTACAGTTCTCATCCAAAGTAATAGAAAATCATAAATTGTAGGTTGTGCCCAGAACAGTAATGAGGTGAAATCCTCCAGTTGGGACACTGGTTCTGGTGACAACTAGGGATTTCCTCTCGGTTCCGTTTTGTCTTAAGCTGGGGGTCTCTAAACCTTCTAAGCAATTGCCCAGTTTGCTGCCCTTCAGGCTTTAGGGGGGCCAGACTGTGGTCAGTGGGAATCGAAAAATCCCCAGTATCAGTGCCCTATTATTGGTTCTAATGGGAAGAATAGTGCCCCATTGATGGTGTCAGTAGGGGGAAAAGTGCTTCATCATTGGTGTTAGTTGGTGGAATAGTGTCCTAAGGACCAGATAAAAGCAAGCAAAGGACCACATCTAGCCCCTAAAGGACAGAAAGTGGCAATACAAACTTGACAATGGTTATAACCCCCTATTACTTTATCCAAAATAAAAAAGTCCTTCAGTTCTACTTTACCAAGAAGAGAAATTTCCAACTGCCTTGGAGGTTTGCTTCAGATTAGGTCTTTTGTTCAGTAATATCACAGCACTTTGACTACTATAGGTGAGGAGCAGGTAGTACCAGAGAGGTAGAATAGGTGAGACAGTAAGATTAGCGCATGATGTTTTATGGAATGTATCCAATAGTCACACTTAGCTGTAGTTGACATACTTCCGTCATCGTCCCATTTTGTGGCTCCCCCTCCTCTCTGGTCTTTGCATCGTGGTTGTTCACTCTGGTTCCTCTCACCAATCTGTCATGTGTGACTCACCCACCAAGACACTCCTGTCTGTCTTCAGCATGCATCACTAATCTCTGTCCATGTAGTGTGTACATTACATCTCGCATTTATGTCCAGCAATCCAGTTCTTCTCATCTCACCTGTGGTCTGTCTTTTCCTCACACAGAGCCTGAAGGAGGGGCTGACGGTCCAGGAGCGCCTCAAAATCTTCGAATCCCAGGACTATAAGAAACACTAACACCTCCCGATTTCTGCTGCGTCTCCCCAGGGCTTGGAGCAGACATAAGCCGCCTCACCCCCCCCCAGATCCATCGGGCTTCAGGGGACTCTGATGTGCAGCTTTTTTTTTTTATTATTCTTTTGCACATCATTTGGCTCTTGGAAATGTGCAAGGCCGTTCAGGTGTTGAAATGGTTGATTCCTGTGGGTACCTCTCCAGCTCTGTCTTTGTTTTTATTTTTCCTCCTCTCTCTTTGCTCTACGATGGGGCACACTCTCCTCTCCTCTGCCATCTTGTCAGAGCTTTAATTCACAGTCAGTATTAAGGCACGTCTGCCGATCAATAAGCTATCAGGTGTGAAGACTCTGGGACCTGCATGGACTCTCAACATGCGGTGGTGCTGTACCGGGAGGAACTGAACCACGTAACGGGCACATTTGACAGGGCTGCTTTGTTTGGTAATAAGGACTCTTGCTCCCTCCACAATTGTCTGTAGTTATTTATATATATGTATGTGCATGTGAAGTATGTGTACATTATAGGTGGAGATTCATTTCTCCAATCAAATGTAACAAAGAGTGGCTATTGCCCTTGTTAGAACCATGTCCAGCTCTTTGTCTTGCCATGTAATCCTTAAAATAGCTGGAGGTAATTCAGGTTGAGGGTCTATCGGCCCTCTTTGATGTGGACCTACTGTAAGAGGAGGCCTTTTTTTGTGTGATGGATGCAGGCTCTTGAATATTTATTGTGACCCACAATAAAAATGACAGTTGCCGCTCTAGGCTCCACCAGGTCCTCCTGCATGACAAACCGCTAGGAGTGCCGACAAGGACAGAGCGTGTACCAGCTCAAAATATCTAGTAGGGAAAGAAAGTCCTAAAAATCGCACATCAAAGCATATCCCTGTAAGGTGGTATATGACAGCCTCAGCCCCTGGCTCAAACCAGGCCACGCCCCCAAACACTTTTCATTCCTCCCCCATGACTAAGCTCAGGGGTAGAGTGAAATGCATTTGTGGACATGGCCTGGTTGGAGCCTAAGCTGATGCGGTCATATACCACCTCACAGAGTTTTGCTTTTGATGTGCGGTTTTTAGGACTTCTTTCCCTATTCTTGAATATTGATGTTGGCTTCCTTTGAAAATGTCAGGAGTGCATGCTTGGGTGCTTCCAACATTATCTATTATAGGCTAGCAAAGTCAGAATATTTTCCCTTTGGACCTAAATGTTCACAAAGAGTAAGCCAAGACTAAGCTTGGAGAAGAATTGTAACATTCATCTTTAAATGATAAAGTGCAGACTTAAGCCTGCCATACATGGATCAAAATTCAGCCATAATTTATGCAAAAAAAAAAAAACCTTACAGGCTGGTTGTACCCAAGCTGATTGATTGACTTGGGTACAAGCCTGCCCATAAATGGATCAAAATTCGAACCATGTATAGGCGGGCTTGTACTCAAGTCGTTTCATCGATCAACCAGCCTGCTGGGTTTTCTACATACAGTTACTGCGAGTGGCTATAGCTGCTAGCAGTAATCCTTGTATTCTTCCTGCTGGGAATGCTCCCTTAGCCTCCCCGCCATTTACAATACAATAGCATGTTGGGGAGGCATTCCCCCCCCATCAACGTTGATTATGTTGATGGGGGAAATCAAGCAATTTTCAATCTATGCTTGCTTTATTAGGGCTTGACCTTGACAGCCAACTACACATTGTTGATACTTATGTCGGCCCTGAGCAGCAGCAGCGCCCAGTAGAGTATACCATACCCATCACATGCGTGCAGACTTTTTATGCAGGATCTTGCTAGCATCAAGTTTCCGTGTAAAGCAATGCGTATATCAATATCAATTAAAGCCGCACAGTTAGACGTACTGTAAACCCCTATTGGATGTCAGGTATTTTTATGCTTACTCAGACAGCAAGTTTTGTCCGCATAGGGCCTCTCCAGAACTGCCCTCCTATGAGTCAAATCAAGGCCAAGTAGGCAATCGGATCAATCCTCAGCCTTATTGTGACTGGTGCTCTTTAATGTAAACATATAGTATCCATCAATCAATACATTCTGGTCAGGCTGCAGCTCTGAGCTTTGTGTCACGGGACACCAGTGGTTAAAAGTGCAATATTTCTTCTCCTTCCTAACTGCTGAGGAGTATCGTAAATAAACTCAAAAGCTTGTCCTTCGGAGGCAGATCCCTTTATTGTAGGTAATTTATGTATATTTAGTGTCCAGTTTATATTGTGTTGTGACTGGTGATTAGGAGGACTTTTCCACCTTTGAGGTCACTCTGCATGCTTTTTTTTTTTTTCTTTCCTGTGTGGTTGTATTAATTGGCAAGACATTGCAGGCCTGATGTATAAATGTGGGAGCATGTTACCACTAGCCACCTCTAGTTGCTACAGGCAACAGCTCCATTCTTATATTGCGTCTGCCATGGATTGTTTTGTGGCCTGAACAGTGTATCCTATCTGGTGGCTGGATTAACTGTCCCTTGAATGCAGCCCATCCCTTACTAAATTAATGTACATAGCTGTAGCTAATGGATAAGCTTCATTCTTGGAACATTTAAACGGCACACAAGATAAAATTCCACTGCCGCCTTTAGAATTTAGTTTCGGAGAGCAATAATAGTGTTGGCAGGACCTGTAGGAAGAGTTCTGGGTGCCCTATAAGTGTCCTTGAAAAGACTTGGAAGGTGTTCTATTGCGAAACGCGTCATGTCGTGGCGATGTCTGGCTCGTAACGTATAGATAAGTTGGAAATTATTTACGTTTGACGTTTGTTTTCAGAAAGTGCAAGCATTGTTTTATATTTTTGTTGGTGACAGAGAAAGTGTTTTATAAGGCCCCATTCACACTAGTGCGACTTGTCCCGCGATTTTGGACCGCAAAATCGCACGACAAGTCGTTTTCCATTATTTTCAATGAGCCCCATTCATATCAGTGCGTTTTGAAGTTGCACCGACTTCAAAGTAGTTCCTGCACTACTTTGCCACAATTTTAATGCATTTTGAGGCATATAGCCTTGCCCATGCTTTCAAAATCGCGGCAAAAATCGCGCCGCGAAATCGCGGCAAAATTGCGTTGCAATAGTGTGAAAGGGGCCTTAATGTTTTGTCTGCAGTTAAAGATGGCTGATACCGTCAGATTTTGTTTTGGTTTCTGCAGCATTCGGAGAGGTTTCCTCTATTACTCAAAATATCAAAAGCTGGGATTGAAGGGAGGACAGGCGTATTGTGTCTTCAAACCCAGAGCGTGCTGGAGGAACGTGAAGGAGGTCTATACAAGTGTTTAATGTAGGCACAATGCAAGTTTCTTGCGTGTCACTGTAATGTGCGATATGGTCACAGTATGTCGGACGATGGGTGTGATGGGGAGCGGAGGGCTTAGAGGATGATAACTATCAGTGGCCACACTGTGAATTAGGCTTGAGGTGTCTGTTTGGAAACTACCTTCTACTCTGGTTAAAGATTTTACCATTTAAATAAAAAATATGTTTTTGTTTTTTTTTTGGAAAGAGCTAAAATCTTTCAGGTTCGATTTGCTATGCTCTTGCTAGGGAAAGATCTCCCTATTTCCAGCCCTAACCCCTGTTCTATCCAAACACCAAGTGCTGTATTCCCACTTTATTTCAGTGGAATAAATCAAAAGCTGTTTATAGCGCCACTCATAAGTAGGAAAAGAGTTTCTTCCAAAGATCCTCAAGAAAACCAGGTGCTGGCATCCATATACTAATCCAGGGAGTAGATCATGTATGTGTGAAGAGAATTGCGGCTGTCTCTTCCAGCCTGTGTTCTCTGAAAGCGGCTTCAGCCTAGCTGTCTTTGGCAAACCACGCCCCCACTGATGCGTTTCACCCCACCCACCAGGGATTATACATAGGGCTGAAATGCGTCACAGGGCATGGTTTGGCAGAGACATCTAGGCTGAGGTTGCTTCTAACTTTCTGACAACATGGGCTGGATGGGAGCGCAGCGATCCTCTTCACACACACACATGGAATAAATCAAATTTGTAAGTATACACGACTGTAGTGCAGCCATATTGTAAACGGAGCAAACAAGCCAGCCTCTCAGTTCTTCAGAATCCGTGGCATCACTGAGGCATGCATTGGTTAGCTGAATATTAGATGTACCTACAAGATGGCTATTTAAAAATGAGCGACAAGTCCACTTTAAAAATCAAGCTTTCATCGAAAAAAAAAATGCTGCTGCATTGCTAGCGGTACAAACCATGTTACTGAATAATGATTTAAGTACGTTTTAATCTTTTCCCCAGGTCATTTCTGCTGTTGGGTAGGGGTCTGGCCGGGCTGACTGATACTGAAGCCCCTCTTGTCAGGGTCTTTGGTTCTCCAGCCAGGGGAGCCGGTGGCTCTGCAGAGCCTGCAGTGTGAGTGTTGCCGCAGCTGTCCGGCTATTCTCCTGTCCCACGAGAGATCTGCGGCCTTCGTGATGCAGCAGATTTGCTAAGAGGGTCAGATGTAAACATTATTTGATACATATTCAGTGGATGGGCTTTTTTTTTTTTGTGTTCAGTAGGAAGAAAAGCCTCCAGACTTAATAGCATCTTGATTTGTAACTTCAAGCTGCTGCCTCACACTTGCCTTCAAGGCACTGGTGTCAATTAAAATGGGGTATATGTGGGCCACCATTGCCAATATGTAGCTCTAAAAATGCCAGTTACCTGGTGCTCATGCTGATAGCTTTACAGTCAACATGCCTGATCTGCATATGTTTCCCTTTAAGTATTATAGCCCTGGATCACCTTGACAAGTGAAAAACTGTCATTTTCAGAGAGAGGTCAGTATTAAAATCCCATTAAGGATTCCCTTTAAGTGCATGTTCCCAATGCTTTAGTTGGCCAGACACTGATTTAAATGTGTCCAGTCCAGCAGGGACTGGTTGAATTTTGATCAGTAGTTGATTTTTTTAAATCGACTTTGATCAAAGGCAGATTTTGGAAAAATTTCCATTGATCAGCAGCTGCAGCCAGCCAGCTGCAGCCGCTGATCAGTGTATTTAGACAGCGGAAGGTGCCAAACAAGACGGATGATGGAGGAAACTTCATTTTTCTTTCACTCAGCCCACTGGCTGAAAAAAAAAAACATGTATGGCTAGCTTTACAACTTTCCCCAAACCATTGTGCATATAGACTAATCTATAGCATAACAAAGCGCCACCATTCAATGTATTCCTATATATTCCTCAGCAGTTAGGTGTCTGCTTCTGTTACAGCTGGACAGAAACTTCCTTCATTTGGTGACTGTCAGAATTGCTTGGCCTGCAGCCTGATCTTGTAGGATTTTCTATTGGGTTCCATGCCTGTTCCTCAGTGGGAAGCAGTTCTGTGTCTGGGGCCTGCAATGTGCTACTTGGAAATCTTCTTTACTTCTCAATAGCTTGTAAAATAAAAAAAATGCTCATTAATAGTATACAGAAGCACTTGATTTAAAGGAACCCCCAGTGAAACATAACGACGACATTCTTGGTAATGAAGGGGCAGAAGGAAAGTAATTCTCATGTTTAGTTTGAATACACGCCTGCTGATCTCTGCAGTAGTGAAGAGAAACCACAAACCAAATCAGGTACCCCTCTGCACTCTGTGGCTCCTCCTGCCAACTACTACATCAATAAAGGATACAGTCGTGATGTAAGAGTTAGCGGATTGAACCATTGAGTGCAACGAGGGGACCAACAATCTGACCCGTACAGAGGTGTAAAATTTTGCAGGATCTTTAGCTGCAAGTTTCCACAGCGATTGACAACAGAAGCATTCTGAGGAGGCGGCACTGTTTTTCGAATATATAACGCTGCGGTCCTCTGTCTCGCACAATATATAACGCTGCGGTCCTCTGTCTCGCACAATATATAACGCTGCAGTCCTTTGTGTTGCACATCCAGCAATCTTTGTAGTAAGGGCAGCCTCAGCTCAGGCTCCATCTCCGACGCGTTTTGCCACATACTTGGGGCTAAACTTGTTGGACAGAGCCTGAGTGAAGGATTCTCTTACTATGAATGTTGCTGGATGTGCGGTATTGGGGCATTTCTTCATCTGTTGAGCTGTGACAGGCTTTCCCCTAGCCCAGTGATGGCCAACCTTGGCACCCCAGATGTTTTGGAACTACATATCCCATGATGCTCATGCACCCTGCAGTGTGGTTGAGCATCATGGGAAATGTAGTTCCAAAACATCTGGGGTGTCAAGGTTCGCTATCACTGCGGCCTAGCACATGGGTGCTCAACCTGTGTCCCTCCGGCTGTTGCGGGACTACAAGTCCCATGAGGCATTGCAAGGCTAATAGTTACAAGCATAAAGTTAGCCAGAAAGTTTATTGCACAAAATACATACTGACTTACATAAAAGTAAGCTCCAATCCGTATCGCAGCGTCTCCAGCGCACGATCCGGCCGTCCACCGGTCCGGAGGTGATGTCACAGGAAGCTGGTCGGAGACTGGGTAACCCGGAAGCCGCAAATGGAACGCAGACTCCCGGAAATGCGTCATTTCCGGGAGTCTGCGTTCCATTTGCGGCTTCCGGGTTACCCAGTCTCCGACCAGCTTCCTGTGACATCACCTCCGGACCGGTGGACGGCCGGATCGTGCGCTGGAGACGCTGCGATACGGATTGGAGCTTACTTTTATGTAAGTCAGTATGTATTTTGTGCAATAAACTTTCTGGCTAACTACAGTGGCGCCTGTTTTCTTTTTTCTACTTGTGCCAGCGGATTCCTCGGAGTTTCCTAGTCAGTGCTGCCTCGTACTTTGCCATTCAGGACAGCCCCCAACAAGAATTTGGAGCATCCCCTGCGCCCCTTCTACAGCGGTGGACTCCTTCCCTCTTGCCTGGTCAGAAGCGCCCAACAACCACTTTCTCTGAATAGTTACAAGCATGGCTCCCAAAGGCGGAGACCTGATGGGAATTGCAGTTCTGCAACAGCTGGAGAGCCGCCGGTTGAGCACCCATGCCCTAGCCTACACCCTTAGCTGGAGTCATTGGATATACAGGAGCCAGACGCGGCACCCCTCATTTTTTGTGGGCAGCAGTTCCTTCACACGAATCTTGTATTGAGTCATGTAGCCTGGACACCTTATTATCCTCCAGAGAGCGGTCTGCAAATTTGTTACCATAGAATGGTCCTCTTTGTACATATACTTTATAGTCACATTTGTGCATTTTTTTTTTTTTTTTATGGAGTGAGCAAGAGTCCATTTTAAAGCCTGTCATTTGTTAGAGTGTATATGATCATAATGTATGTAGAATTTTAATTTTTTTTTATTTTATTTTTATGGTGATTCATGTTCCTCCGCAGGCAGTGGCGCACTTTGGGACCCCAGTGACATGACAGTGCATTCATAGGTCCCATCTAAATCATCAACTTGTCTGTTTTAAACGCCAGATAATTTAAAAAAAAAACTAAAAAAAAAAAACCTGTATAGTATTCAGAACACACTTTGTACATATTTCTTAAGTCAGAGATAGTGAGTTTTGTGTCCTTGTGTTTTTTGATCTTTAAAAAGCCAGATGTTTATTTTTTTTTTTCTTCTTTCTTGTGGATTGAGTGTAACATTTTTGGAGTGGAGTGACCCTTGTAAGTTTTTGCTAATATTTTAGAATCTCACTGGATGTTAAGTCCTGCATTGTTTCGGTTCCTGTGTAATATATATAAATATATATGTTGTAGAGGATTTGTACAGCCTGCCTCAGTATTCCACTACCCCCACCCTCCCCCCTCCCCAACCTGATTTCTCACGTGAGTGGGGGATCAGTGTGAAAAGCTGCTGATATTTAGCAGGATTGGGACAACCAGCAAAAGGAAGCACGGTCCTCAGCATGCCCAGGTCGCATCCTGGCAAAGATTGCTGGGTCTTGTAGTTTTCTGCAGCAGGTTGCTTATTCCTGTTTTAGAGTCCTCTGCAGCCTGTGGGTGTTGCAGCTTATAATGAGAACCGTTTTTTCCCTTGTATCATGTAAATACAAATCCCAGCTCTTGGTTCTAAGACTGTTTTTAACACTTCACTGGCAAAAAAAAGTGCTGCATTTAGCATGGCTCTGCTGGTGACAATGTGTTGGCTCCACTATAAAGCTTGCCCGCTGTTCAAATGAACGCATCATATGAAATTGTGGCACTTGTGTTTCAAAACAGGCATGATCATTGAAGATAGGAAAGTGCAAGTTTTTCATCAGCCTGTTGCACAATTTCTTAGGTTTTTAAACAATTTTCTAGCCAATCATATAGACCCCCTAGGGCCTAGGCTGTGGTGCTAGAGCGGCCATTAGTCTTTGAGACATAATATCCATCAATAAAGACTGATACTAAAAATTACCCCAGAATGTTTAACAGCAGCTTGTGTAGCTCTGCACCATTCATAACCACGCTGGCCTAAACATGGTTGGCTTACGCAGAACCTCTGTTTTTAGCCACTCTCTACATCTCCTAGGGGGGCGCTCACTGGCCAGCCCAGTAAAATATGCAAGGAATGCCCAATCTCAGAAAAGACAGGGATACCAGAGAGACCTAAATCTTCTGTCTGGATGTATATGACTTTGTCATTCTTAAATAACCTTTTCTTTTTTTTATTATTTTATCATGCCTTTTAGCTGTCCTGTTTTGCTGCTACTTCAGCCCACACAGGCATGGTAGTATAGTTTGCTGCCTTATGCTGCTGTGACCTCTGCTGGCTGATGGGGAGTATTACAAGCAGCTTAGGGCTTTAAAACTACATTGATGATCTTGTCTCTCACTACAACATATAGTATGAATGCTTATGATTTTTTTATTTCCTTTCTTTTCCTACTTGTGGTGATATTCCCAAGTCCTGGATATTTTGCCTATTCCCCTTGCAACTCACACTTTTTTGGTCACGTTTATTTTCTCCCGCCGGATGCGTGCGACTCGCTAGGTTCCTGTGGATGTAGCTGATCATTTTTATTTTGTAAATATATCTACTTAACTTTACATAAACTATATCGTAATAAACTATTTTTGCACCACCCTTTAACCTGCTGTCTCTGAGTTTTCTTGCTGTCTGATGAATGAAAAGAGAACGGATATCGTAAGGAGCAATGTGTCCATTGGAACCAAAATCCATTGCTTGTTTGAAAATGCAATGGGTAACTCCACTTTCGTGGGGAAAAAAATAGCAAATAAAGGAAAAACAATATAGTGTATACAATTGCAACACAATTCATATTGTAATTGAATGTTATTAAAAATGATCTTTCCTTTTCAATCTGCAGCTGTTGTAATTTTCTGAAAATGCAATATGGCCACCTGGAGCTGTTCTGTACATAGAATGTATACTGACCACACCCCAGAAACATCATTTCTCTATCGCTCATTGACAGACGTAGTCCTCGGTGATACACCACCTTCGGGTTATGTTGCCTCCACATGAGCAGGACTAGACAGGAAATTAAAAAGCTCTGGCCACACCCTAGGGGCAGTCCCAGAGGGTATATCCTCTCTCTCTCTGCCTCAGCAAATCAGTTATTTTCTGTCTAGTTAGGAGTAAGGACCTAGATACCTTGCTGGGATCTTAGGTCCTGGCAAGAATTTTTTCTTAAAGGATTTTTTAGACAGCTTTTTTTTCTCCAGTGTTCCTGTGAGATCTTCAAGCAAGAAAGCTGAACTGGGCGACGGGCTGGATGTTGAGATCCGGTGGTCACCCCAGTTCAGCCTACGAGCGCGTGCAGGCCATAGCTCCGCGCTGGGTCGGCCGGGACAAAGTCCCATTAAAGGACTGTCCACGCGAGTTAAACGTCTCGCTGAAACGCCAAAGACCATGAGTCACGGCGTCCGTATCGGTCGACAGCCCTCCCGCCCCGGTGGAGAGGGGTACTGTCAGGAGTTGGTGCCCGCCTGGTTCCGGTATGGTGAGTAGTATGTTCCCCCTTTTCCCTTGACGGGTCTTGTGGTGAACGCGGGCCCCTCTCTGTATGGTAAGATAGAGTCCCTCTCTATCCTATAACATGACACAGATCCTCCTACTTTGAGTGTGATTTTATGTGCAAAAAGCCAGGAGGCTTGGTTTGGGAGCTAACAATCTAATTGTATACATGTTAAAAAGATGTAATCTGTGGCATTCTGGGAATCTTACGGTGTTAAGAATAAGCTACCTACCAGTCAGAAGCCACGGACATGTAGACTGCCTTCCTAATCAGATCTCCAGCTATTAGCAGGCCTCCCGAATGGCCATGCGGTCCGCCAGGGCCGGTACCGCCAACCACGCCATATCCCCATGCAGAGAGAGTGTTGTGTGCCCTGCAGCACACCGCTATTCAGTACAGGCCGCCGCCATTTTTTTGCTGGATCGCACGAGCCGCCATTTTGGCGTAGCCTCGTGTCTCCAGCATGGGGGCGGCCATGTTTGAGGTGATCCAAACACCTCGTGGAGCTTGGGGGAGGCGCCGGAAGGCGTGCAGAGGGGCGGAGCCGCCTCCTTTCTTCCTGGGCAGCCAGCCAAAAGACTTCCTGTTTGTCAAGACAGCGCTGTAACCTGTTGCAGTTAAACTCGGAGCATCAAGTGGTGAGCCTGGGGGTCTATCTCTCTCTCTCTCTCTCGATCGATAGGGATCCCTAGCAGGTAACACTAAGGGGCTTTTGTGGCGCTGGGGGTCTGAAAAAAAAAAAAAAAGTTTTTTATTTTTGAATTATATTATCCAGGAAGTGACTGGAATTATCATGGACCCTGCCACACATATTCCCCCACCTGTTTCCCTCGAGGGGGCCACGGGACCCGCCGGTGCACAGAGTATAGAGTCATTTACAGCAATTTTGGAGTCTATGGTGGCTCGGGTGGAGGCGGCCTGTCAGGGGCGGGGGTCAAGGAAGCGACCCCCGCCTACCCCTATACTATCTGACACCTCTGACTCTGATTCAGAGATGGTCACTGCAGTTGCAGGTTCCTCTGCAAGGGCTGTTATCCCAGGTAAAGCCCCCTCAGACAGTGAGGAGGACGCTTCTTCTCCTGCTATAATTCAGGAAGAAGCATTGGTGGACGCACTAGTTGTGGCAGTGCAGGAAACCTTAAAACTTGAGGCTTTACCGGCAGAGGCAACTGAAACAGAGATTCCTTTTGGTACTAATAAGCCCATCAAAACGGTGAAGGTTTTTCCTGTACCTAAATGTTTCGGTAATCAGATTAAAGGAGAATGGGAGCATTCTAAACGTACCTTTACTATTTCCAAGCGTATTGCTAGACGCTATCCGTTTGAGGAATCCATCATTAAGAAATGGACGGTACCACCAGTGGTGGATCCACCTATTTCCAGGCTGAATAAAGCCACGGTTATTCCAGTGGAGGACACTTCGTCCTTTAAGGATCCGGTGGATCGAAAGATGGAAGCAGAGTCCCGCACCATCTTCTCTCTGATAGGGTCAGCATTTAGACCAGTAATTGTTATTGGTCTAGTTTCCCAGACACTTACGGAATGGGCGAAAATGGTACGCCAAGATCTTAGGGGAAAAGATATTCCCCAGGAGACATCTGATTTGATGGAACAGATTATACAAGGGCTACAGTTTATCTGTGACGCAGCCTTGGACACTACTCCCTTATTAGGGCATGCATCTAAGTCAGCGGTGATCCTCAGACGTGTGCTGTGGTTAAAATGCTGGTCAGCTGACCTAGGTTCCAAAAAGACCTTGACAAATCTCCCCTTTCAGGGGAATCGTCTATTTGGGGCCAACCTAGATGAAATCATTAAGGATGCCACTGGGGGCAAGAGCACTTTTTTGCCACAGGCTGCTAAAGCTAAGGGACCTCGCAACAAGCGAGGACCTTTCTTTACCGCCCATAAAGGGCGCCCGGCTGGTACTAGCGGGAAAGGCAAGACTCCTCCAGGAGGGTTCAAGAAGGGCTGGTCGGACAAGCAAAGGACCAACCCAGCCAAACCCGAAGCAAAGGAGTACACAGCCTGAAGGTGCGCCCCCACCCGGTTTCAGGGTGGGGGGACGTTTTCACCGGTATTCAGGACATTAGATCGAGCATCAACCACTACTACCGATGCGATTCTTCCCTTCCAACATTTAAGTACTACAGGAAGCGGTAGTTACCGTTCCCTGAATAGATCTTTTCCTTTACCTTTTCCTAAGATTAGTCCCGATACCTCACAGGAATCGGATCTGGTTGACCAGATAGGCCAAGTAGCCTCTAGTCGGGTGACTTCGGTCCCTGAGGTTCAACCAGAAAAGATCACCTTTCCTGATAACTATCAGGTATCTGATAAATGTGTGGGAACAGAAAACGACCAGACTTTCTCGGATGGTCGGGGCCAGATACCTCTAGGGACGCCTGGTTCAGATTCTATCAGCGCCAGTGGTCCTAGAAATTCTAGGCTGGCCTCCTCAAGCCGGCCTGGCCGACTTGGACATGTTAGTCGTAGACGTTCCGTGGGAACTTCGTCTCAGGGAGTGTCTGTGGTCTCAAGGACCAATTTACCATCATGCTTTACAGTCGCTGGGTTTAATGGCCTGGCCATTGAGACCCAAGTACTGAAGGACAGAGGTTTGTCTACTTCAGTCATTCCTACCCTTATTAAAGCAAGGAAAGCGACTTCCAGCAAAGTCTATTATCACACATGGAAGACTTATATTGCGTGGTGCGAATCGTTAGGATTTCCTCCACGTACCTATTCGGTGACTCGAATATTGGCCTTTTTGCAACAAGGGGTTGAGCAGAAGCTAGCCTTGAGCACCATCAAGGGTCAAGTTTCAGCATTAGCAATCTTCTTTCAGAAGCCTTTAGCTACCAAATCCTTGGTGCGGAATTTCATCCAGGGGGTGCGGCACCTGGCTCCTCCAGTCCGTGCGCCCTTACCGCCCTGGGATCTTAATTTGGTTTTGTCGGTTCTACAGAAACCTCCCTTTGAAAACATCAGGGAGATTCCCTTGCTTACTTTATCCCAGAAGGTGGCCTTCTTGGTGGCTATTACTTCTGCTCGCAGGGTGTCAGAACTGGCTGCATTATCATGCCAGTCCCCTTACCTAGTGATTCATAGGGATAAGGTAGTACTTCATCCTAAGCCATCTTTTCTTCCTAAGGTGGTTTCAGATTTTCATCTGAATGAAGATATTGTACTACCTTCCTTGTGTCCTCAGCCCAAGCATCATCGGGAACATGCGTTGCATTCCTTAGATGTGGTTCGGGCAATCAGGGTATACCTGAAAGCTACGGAATCTTTCCGTAAGACGGATTCACTTTTTGTGATCACGGATGGCCCCAGAAAGGGTTTGCCTGCATCTGCCGCGACCATTGCCAAATGGATTAGACAAACGGTGGTACAGGCTTATTCTATTAAGGGTCAGAGTCCTCCGTTCCCTGTTAGGGCGCACTCCACTCGAGCGCTCAGTACTTCCTGGGCCTTTCGCCATCAGGCGTCAGTGGTCCAGGTATGTAAGGCGGCCACCTAGTCGTCGGTACATACCTTTACAAAATTCTATAAAATTGATGTGACGGCATCGGCGGATGCCTCATTTGGCCGCAAGGTTTTGCAGGCCGCAATTTGAGGAGACCGGTGGTCTACCTCGAGGGTTTTTTTCTGTTTGGAAAAAAAAAAAAAAATTTTTCTCTTTTTTGTTGAGTCTCATCATTAAGGATGAGCATTGTAAACTTCTAGTTGGCACCGGTTGGGCCTTCTAGATTGGGATTTGATTTCATTTTCCCACCCCTCAGTTGTGATACTGCTCTGGGACGTCCCGAAGGTGGTGTATCACCGAGGACTACGTCTGTCAATGAGCGCTAGAGAAAAATGGATTTTTGTAAAATCTTACCGTAAAATCCTTTTCTCTTAGCTCATTGACAGACGTAGTCCCCGCCCCTCTGTTTTTTGAGTTGGGTTAAAATCTCTAGAGACTGCTTTTTCATATAACTGATTTGCTGAGGCAGAGAGAGAGAGGATATACCCTCTGGGACTGCCCCTAGGGTGTGGCCAGAGCTTTTTAATTTCCTGTCTAGTCCTGCTCCTGTGGAGGCAACATAACCCGAAGGTGGTGTATCACCGAGGACTACGTCTGTCAATGAGCTAAGAGAAAAGGATTTTACGGTAAGATTTTACAAAAATCCATTTTTCCTGCTTGTGTGATTGGCTCACCAATTTTCCCAGAAGTCTGCCTAAGATACAAGTCAGATTTTTGGCATCCCCTGCAAAAGAAATGTCATTTTTGGTGAGATAATCCCAATAGAAACACATCTAAAGGGATGCAGGCCCTGCAGATTTCCTCACTAGAGCCCTGCAGCTGCCAGATAATTATGAAGCCACTCCCATAAGACCCACTCAGCACAGAGGAAGAAACCATGATTTCTTCAGAATAACAAAAGGTAGAAATCTGCAACAAGTGGTACTTTTCCACTGCAAGTACCGGCTCGGCCCTGCTTGGCTCTGTTGGTTTTCCACTGCATGGTACCGCATGGTACGGTGTTGGAACGGTTCGGTACGGTTTGCTTTTCCACTAAAGTAAAGTGGGTGGGATAACAATGTTTCTCTGACCTATCAGTGGCTAGTAGTGACAAACAGTCAAGGCTGCATGCAAAGGATTGTGGGATATGGTACCGGTACGGCCCTTTTGGAACCACAACTGAGGTGGTACTGTTTAAGCGAGCCCTACCGTTCGGTTCCATGTAGTAGAAAAGCGCCACCGTACCGAACCGTTCCTACACCGTACCATGAGGTACCAGCAGTGGAAAAGCACAAAAGCGAACCGAACCTTTCGGTTCCATGCAGTGGAAAAGCGCCAAAAGTTTGTTAAATCCTTGCAATGTACAGAGATCACCCAGTGCCTGGCACGTTGGCAAGGGCAAAAGACCCAATAATGTGATTGTAAACCCTTACATATACCCATTCAGGTGATGCACAGAGATAAACCAACCCCTCCTATACAAGTTGTATCTGTTTGTCTTCTCAACATCCGTACAAAGTGCAGAATTTATTTCAGTTACTTATACAGAGCTGTCAATTTACACAGTGCTTCACATATATATTGCACATTCACATCAGCCCCTGCCCTGAAAGAGCTTACAATCTAAGGTCCAATTTTGACAAGATCCAATTAACATACCTGCATGTCTTTTGAGTGTGGGAGGAAACCAGAGTACCCAGAGGAAACCCACAGCAGCACAGGGAGAACATGCAAACTCCAGGCAGATAGTGTTGTGGTTGAGATTCAAATAAAGCTGTCTGAACATTCAGAAAACAGGGGGCGGAGAGAGCTGAAATTTCACCTTAGAGAGAAGGGACGGGACACACCTCCCTCCACACAACACATAGGAACAGACATGAGGCTGTCAATCTGCTGAAGCTTCCTCCCCTGTAACCATTTCTCTCTTGGTGTCAGGAAAACTTGTTAGAAGTGATTCATGCTGATAGAGGAAGGAAGCAGCAGACAGAAATAACACTTAGTGCCCTGGATTGAGGCAAGGGCACACTATAAAGGGATATGCTTTGTTCATATTTCATGTCTGAGGTTCCCCACCACTTTAACTTATGGGCTTGTTTCCACCAGATGCAGTATGAACACCCATGCTAGAAAATGTAATGTATTTCCAGGAGCCTAGTTTACATGATTGTGGTGCTTTTACATGCATTGCAACAAAGAAATTCTGTATGCTGCACCTTTTGGATGTAAAAACACCAGAAAAATACTGTAAATGCACACGTGGGACCAGGAACTCTGACTTCATCTGGCACACAGCAGTTTGGGGAGTATGGCTCAGAACTATATTATTGAGCATTTCCCACTTTTTCCTCTAAAACAGCTCTGACCCTTCGAGACATGGACTTCAGAAGGTATGCTGTGGTATCTGGCTCCAATCCATCAGTAGCAGATCCTTTAAGTCCTGTAAGTTGTGAGGTGGAGCCTCCATGGATCGGACTTGCTTTCACAGCACATCCTGCAGATACCCTATGGATTGAGATCTGGAGAATTTGGAGGCCAAGTCTACTCCTCAAACTTATTGTGTTCCTCAAACCACTTTTGCAGTGTGGCTTGGTGCATTATCCTGCAGAAAGATGCCACTGCCATTAGGAAAAACCATTTCCATGAAGGGGTGTACTTAGTCAGCAGCGATGTTTAGGTAGGTGGTACATGTCAAAGTAACATCCACATGAATGGCAGGATCCAGGGTTTCCCCAGCGTCACACTGCCTCTGCTGGCTTACCTTCCTCCCATAGTGCGTCCTGTTGCCATCTCTTCCACAGATAAGTGATGCAGACGCACCCGGCCATCCACGTGATGTAAAAGAAAATCACACCGATTAAAATTCGATTGCACAAGTCCTTTAACTCTACCAATAAGCATGTAGTCTAAGTACCTGTCTAACTGGATACTTTGAGGACATTATATTAGTAATCTTTGGTAAACTTAGGTGGTTGTAAACATCAGTCATGAAATCTGAACAAAGCATTTTTAGTGTTTACCTGTCTCTCTCCAAAGCTCTAAAGGCCCGTACACACGTACCGATCGTCGGCATACAAACGTCGGTGGACGAAGGATCTGCCGATTGTACGCGTGTTAGTATGGTGCCTCCGACAGATGTCTGCGCACAATCCGCGGACAAAAGTCTTTCGTGCAAACATGAAAATATTTGTATGCCGACACCAGAACGGACGATTGTTCGCCTGTCAGTACACAATTCGGCCGACAGACCGCAGATTTGCAAGACTGGGCATGCTCAGAAAATAGAAAACACAGGGAAAGTTAACCATTACATGACATCACTTCTGCAGTCGGCGGACAAAATTCTTGTGCTGTCCTTGTGCTGTCTTTGCACTTTTCAGCAGACACCGACATCCCGGGGAGAAAAGAGGAACATTTGTAAGCCGACCATCGGTACGTGTGTACGGGGCTTTAGTGTCATTTCTCTCTGCTGCTTCTTTCCTCTGTTATCAGTATGCGTCACTTCTGTCAAGCTGTTCTTACACAAGAGATCTATTTTTAGGGGGGGGGGAGCTCAGAACACAGCTCTGCATCCTTCCTGTGAAGGGGGGGTGTCCCTTTCCTCCAATCAGCTCTCACACACTAACTACAACTCTCTTTATCACAATTCTGCACTTTTTAAATGGATGTAAAGAGATGGCTACAGAGAAGTAAAAAGGTATGTAGGAGGATTGGTTTCATCTCTCTGCATAACCTGAGGCTAGTCACCTACCAAGACATGGCTGTCCACCTAAACTGACAGGCTGGGCAAGGAAAACAGTAATCTGAGAAGCAGTCAAGAGGCCCATGGTAACTCTGGAGGAGCTGCAGAGATCCAAAAACCAGGTGGGAGAATCTGTCCACAGGACAACTATTAGTTGTGTTCTCCACAAATCTGGGCTTTATGGAAGAGTGGCAAGAAGAAAGCCATAAGAAATCTCGTTTGCGAGAAGCCATGTGGGGGACACAGCAAACGTGGAAGGTGCTCTGGTCAGATGAGACCAAAATTTAATTTTTTGGCCTAAAAGCTATATGTGGCGGAAAACTAACACTACACATCACCCTGAACACACCATCCCCACCCTGAAACATGGTAGCATCATGTTGTGGGGATGCTTTTCTTTAGTAGGGACAGGAAGGCTGATCAGAGTTGATGGGAAGAAAGATGGAGTCAGTTCCAAGACAGAATTAGCAGCAGAGCAGGAGGATGCTCCTATAATGCAGTATGGCGTGAAAGAGAGCAAAGCGCAACAGTTCGCCCAGTGGGTAATGTCAGCGTTCATTCCCACAGTGTTAACCCCTTCCATGGCAAAGCTGGCAGGAAAGCGAAATAAAGGTGCCCAGTAACCCAAGCAATCGAGGTAACTCCCAATGCTGGACCTGACCAGCCCCAATCTTCAGACAAGGCAATGCCAACTTTTCTGGACCTGTCCAGTTTGGCGGTCGTATCCGCCGATTTCTTGGGCGGCGACATGCTGCGGGGTGTCCAGGGACTGTCCGTAGGCACTTGGGAGGCAGTGCAGGATATCGGGGTTCAGGATAAACGGCCGGCAGAGCTCCTCTCACTTGCATCCTACCGCATGCCGCTCCAGGCCACGCCCCAACTTTTCTGGACCTGGGTAAGCTCCGCAGCTAACTTTTCCCAGAACAGAGTCTGGAAGGCAACCCTATGAGGAGCCAAGTGCGCTAGGGTTACTTCCAGGTTATCGCATGTCCAGTCTAGCGGGGATCTGGATCCAGGATTTTTTTTTTTTTTTTTACTCGCCATAAAATCGTTTTCTCTAGTGCAGTGCTGGACACAGGAAAACTTTAAACTTTTGTTTATATTGCCACCTACCTACAAAAGGAATGACCACTGACAAACAAAAAAAAAACACCACTTTAGGCCAGCTCAGAATAACCCAATCTACTACCAACAAATAGCAAAACAGTAAGTAAAGCATGACCATCAACACACAAGGGGTAAGATGTGTGTCCCTTAATGCACTCCAAGAAAACAATTTGACGGTGAGTACAAAAATCAATTTCTCTATCGTTCATTGACGGACGCAGTCCTCTGATGCATATCAGTAGGGTGATACCACCCCCTACAGGAGAAGGACACTAAGCAGAAAGAATTTCTGGCTACGCCTATTGGCAGTCCCTGGGGCTATACCCTCTCTTTTACTGCATAGGATGTCAGTTTTCATCTGCCTAGCAGGAGTAAGGACCTAGTTCCTTGCTGGGATCTTTGGTTCTGGCATAGAAGTAATTTTTTTATGTAGATTTTTTTTTTTTAGCTGGTCTTTTTTTCCTCCGGAAAGTTTTTCCTGTGAGATCTTTAAGCAATTATGCTGGGCTGGGTGACGGGCTGGATCCCTATATCCAGTGGTCACCTCAGTCTGGCCATCGAGCGCGTGCAAGCCTTAGCTCCGCGCTGGGTCGGCCGCGACATAGTCCCACTGGACGGGGACTGGCCCCGTGCATTAAATGTCTCGCCAGGACGCACACGACAGGGTCTAGGCTTATGTCGCAGCGTTCCTATTTGGCAGACAGCCCCCATACTCCGGTGGCGTGGGGTCCTGTCATGAGATGGCGCCTGCCTGTGTTCCCGGTATGGTGAGTAAATGCCCCCCCTTCCCTGGTGGATTTTGGGGTGGCCGGGGGCCCTCTCTCTGGGATGGTCAGACCCTCACACTCCTGGGTTCCCTCTGTCCTGTTGTGACCCCTCCCTCCTGCGTGGGGGACTGTTTTGGGCCTACGTGAGGCTGGGGCCTTGTGTGCAGGCCGCAAGGGGGGGCCGGGGGGTGCAGTGCTCGGTCGATGGTGCGGGTGGGGGGGGCCTTGGTCGGGCCCTCCAGGGCTGGATAATGTAGTAAGACTGGTTGGGGGGGGGGGGGTCTCCTATTGCTGTGCTGGCCGCCATTTTGTTGCAGCCTTGTCTGCAGTTATGACGGTGGCCATCTTGGGGGGGTGGTTTTCGGCCATTTTGCGGTGGATTTTTTGCTGGGAAGGCCCGTGGGTGTGTCTGGAGGCGTTTTTCAGTGGGAGAGGACCCTCTCTTCAGCCCGGGAAGTTCCTGGCTCACTTTCTTTTTCTGTGCCGCCGCTGACATGTGCAGACCTTCCTGGAGGAACCTCGATTGCTGATCAATGCCCTGGAGCTGAGAGCGATCCGGCCATCTGGAGGGTTGTCCAGTGCGCATTCAATCAGACAATGCCTTTGCTTGCATCAATCACCAAGGGGGCACCAAGAGTGTCCTTGCGGCCCTGCAAGTGGCAGACATTCTATGTTGGGCGGAGCGCCATGTTCCATCTCTCTCTGTGGTCCATATCCGGGGATGGAAAATTGGCAGGCGGATTCCCTCAGCCGCCGGCCTTGGATGCAGGGGAGTGGTCCCTGCATCTGGAGGTGTTTCAGCAGTTGTGCCTTCGCTGGGGCACTCCGAACGTGGATCTGTTGGCATCTCAAATCAACAGGAAGGTACAGAGGTTTGGGGACCGCTCTTGGGACCCTCAAGTTGCTGCCAAGACTTCTTCGCAGGATAGAGGCGAAAGGGATTCCGGTCATTCTTGTGGCTCCGGACTGGCCTCGTCGCGCTTGGTATGCCGACCTGGTCAGGCTTGTTGCAGATGCCCTGTGGAGACTTCCTCTCAGGGAGGATCTACTATCTCAGGGACCTAACTTCCATCCTGCTTTACAGTCGCTGGCTTTGATGGTTTGGCTGTTAAAAGCCAGGTGCTGAAAGACAAGGGATTGTCTGCTTTGGTGATTCCCACTCTGCTGAAAGCGAGGAAGGCGACTTCCAGGAAGACTTATCATCGTACGTGAAAGTTGTACATTGCGTGGTGAGAGTCCCTTGGGACCCACCCTCGCTCCTATTCGGTGGCTCGGATCTTGGCTTTCCTTCAACAGGGAGTTGATCAAAAGTTTGCCTTTAGTACTATCAAGTGTCAGGTCTCGGCCCTGGCTATTTCCTTCCAGAGTCCATTGGCCGCCCATTCCCTGGTGTGTAGCTTCATCCAGGGGGTGCGACACTTGGTACCTCCGGTGCTACCGCCTTGGGTCCTTAATTTGGTTCTGTCGGTGCTCCAGCGGCCTCCCTTTGAGAATATTCGGGAGGTTCCCCTGCTTACCTTTTTAGAAATTGGCGTTCTTGGTGGCTATCACTTCTGCGTGCAGGGTGTCAGAGCTGACGGTGCTGTTCTGTCGTTCCCCCCTATCTGGTGGTTCACGAGGACAAGGTGGTACTTAGGCCTGGATCCGTCTTTTCTGCCAAAGGTGGTTTCCAGTTTTCACTTGAATGTGAGGATATCGTCTTACCTTCCTTGTGCTCTAAGTCTAAACATCCTAAGGAATTTTCTCTGCATACCTTGGATGTTGTTCGGGCGATTAGGGTGTATTTGGTGTCTACCGAGTCTTTTCGCAAGTCTGACTCCCTCTTTGTTCTCACGGATGGCCCAAAGAAAGGGCTGCCTGCCTCTGCTGCGACTATTTCCGATGGATCAGACAGATAGTGGTGCAGGCTTATTCCATTAAGGGTCAGGTTCCACCTTTCCCTGTCAAGGTGCACTCTACTCGGGCGCTTAATGCTTCCTGGGCTTTTCGCCATCAGGCGTCTGTGCTTCAGGTGTGCAAGGCAGTGACCTGGTCGTCCGTTCACACCTTTACCAAATTTTATAGAGTGGATGTGATGGCATCTGCGGATGCCTCCTTTGGCCGCAAGGTTTTGCAGGTTGAGGTTTAGGGGCCCCTTGGCTTCCTTGAGGGTGTTTTTCTGTTTGTTTTCAGGTGGAGCTCATCTGGTTGTTCTGATGAGTCCTGTGTTGCCTGGTTGGCCTTGGGGACTGTTTTTTTTCTCTGTTCCCACCCATTTGGGTACTGCTTTGGGACATCCCTACTGATATGCATCAGAGGACTGCGTCCATCAATGAACGATAGAGAAAACTGGATTTTTGACTTACTGTAAAATCCTTTTCTCTTAGGTTCATTGACGGATGCAGTACCCACCCCTCTAATTTTTTGAGTGGATTGGTGTACTTTTCTCTGACACTGCTTTGATACAAAACTGACAGCCGAAGCAGGAAGAGAGAGGGACTGCCCATTGGCGTAGCCAGAAATTCTTTCTGCCTACTGTCCTACTCCTGTAGGGGGGCGGTATTACCCTACTGATATGCGTCCGTCAATGAACCTAAGAGAAAAGGATTTTACAGTAAGTCAAAAGTCCAGCTTTTCTGGTCCATTTAGGGACAAAAGGTGTTCAACTGCTTGTGGACCACCCACCGAACAACATTTACTGTGGCAGGGTGCCCGCTCTATGCCAGATCACGTACCTAGTATGTGATCTGACACTTCCGGATCTGTGGCCAGCAGTGGGTACTAAGGACTTGGTCTGCCAGCGCCCAGTCACTACACAAGCGGAACAACAATCTGCCTCTGTAAACAAGGAAGATTGTCATTCTGTCAGAAGGGAAGACATTGATCCTGTGTTTCTGCAAAGCGGGAACACAGATCTTTGCCTTCCCATAGTCAAAGCACCTCTCCCACAGTGAGTAAGCACAACCTAGGCACACAGTAAACCCTTTGACCACTCCTGATGTTAACCCCTTCACTGCCAGTGTCATTAGGAAAGTGCATATTTTTTTTAGCACTGATCACTATTCGTGTTACTGGTCCCCAAAAAGTGTAAAGCCCCGTACACACGCACCGATTGTCGGCTGACCGTCTTTTGTCCGGTGCTGTCGTGTAGGTTGAAAAGTGCTAAAGACTGCACACAAATTTTGTCGGCCAACAACAACCGACTGCAGAAGCGATGTCATGTGATGGTTAACTTTCCGTGTGTTTTTTCTTCTCTGAGCATACCCAGTCTTGCTCATCTGCTTTTTGTCGGCCGAAATCTGTACTGACTGACGAACAATCGGCTGTTCTTTGTTGGCCTACAAAAATTTTATAGCCTGCACACCAGATTTTGTTCGGCTGAAAAGTCGCAGTTGGTTGTCGGAAGCATCATTCTAACAAGCCAACAATCGGCCGATCGGACGTTGGCCGAATATTTACGGCCGACAATCGGTATGTGTGTACAGGCCTTTAGTGTCCGATTTGTCTGCTGCAAAATTGCAGTCCCGCTAAGAGTCGATGATCACCATCAATACTAGTAAAAAAAAAAAAAATAAATATTCCATAGTTTGTAAATGCTATAACTTTTGCGCAAACCAATCAATAAATATGTAGCAGAATACATATTGGCATAAATTGATAAAGAAATTAGATATTTTTAACTTTTTTTTTTATATACTAGGTATGTTTTATAACAAAGTAAAAAATATTGAACATTCAAAAGCAGCCTGATTAGGCGAAACACTAACAAGCCCAAGAAAATGGAGAACTAGGGCCTTCTCAAAAAAAAAAAAAAGAAAATCACCTAAAAAGGACTTTATGCTTAAAGTAGGTATTGGATAAGGTTACAAATTCTACCGTGTAGAACTTAGAGAACATAAGTCCATGCGGCAGCTTTGCAAATCTGGGAAAGTGGTGCTTGATGGCAAAAACAATAGGAAGCACTAAGATCTAGTAGAGTGCACCTTGACAGGATATGGTTCTGTAGATTATAAGCTTGGATAAATTATCTGCCTGAGCCACTTACAGTGGTGAATGAGAAGCTAGTGTATTGCCCCCAACCCCCACGTGATCCAGCCAGCATTGCAAAAACAGTATGTATTCATGCAACAGCCTGAACCACATCCAGACAATAAAGGGAAATTTCCTTTTGGTGAATTGGAGCCAGACAGAGGGATGGAGGTACAACGTCCTGGTTGAGGCGACAGGTAGAAACTATATCAGGTATGAATAAGGTCCTGGGCCTCAACACCACCTTGTCCCTACGCAGAACCAGAAAGAATCACTTGCAAGATACGGCCACCAGTTCAAATACTTAACTCACAGAGGTGATGGCTATAAGAAACACCACTTGCAGGTGAGTGTAGAGAGGAATGTATCTTAATTGGTTCAAACAGCAGTCTCTGAAGCACAGAAAACCAGAGCCAGCAAATAACTGGGTAAGTACTGTGGATCTTGCGTGACTTTGGTAAAGACCTCAGCCGAAAGTGGGCCCAACCACACCCAACAGAGTCAAAGACAACTCCAAGGATAGAACAGAATAAGTTTAAAAAATAATATGATTGCAGGCAATGGCACAAGGAGCACTAAAAGCAGTCCAAGAATGGTTAGAATGTGAGCTAGGACACCCAGTATGGGACTGTCCCATATCTAGAATTAGGCATTGTGCAGCTGCAGGGAGGTAAGGCAATGTATAGGCTCCGGGCAAGAGGCAAGGCTCTAGGTACTCGCAAACCCCAACAGCTGGTAGCGGGTGAGGATTGAATGGCTGGAGGTGACCAAAGTTCCTATAGGACAGCAGGAACCGTTCTAAGACAAAAAGAGCAGCAGAGCAGGGGGATGCTCCCATATTGCTGTATGGCCGGAAAGAGGGCAAACGTGAAAGTTCACCCAGCGTGTAATGTCAGCGCTCAGTCCCACAGGGTTAACCTCTTCCATGGCAAAACTGGCAGGAAAGGGGAATAAAGGTGTCCAGTAACTCCCAATGCTCAACCTGATCAGCCCCAATCTTCAGAGACGAGGCAATGCAAACTTCTCTGGATAAGCTCTGCAGCTAACTTTTCCCAGAACAGAGTCTGGAAAGCAACCCTACGAGGAGCCCAGTGCACTAGGGTCACTTCCAGGGTATAATCGCATGTCCAGTCTAGTGGTGTCTGGAACCAGTTCTCCAAAAGCCAGGTAGAGGATGACCAATTTAAGAAGCTCCAGTAAGTATTTAGAGAAGAGTTTTGATTGATGGGGGGAAAAAAAGTTTAACACAAGGAAAAAAAAAAGTCCAACCTCCTAGGACACTAGCAAAAAGAAGAGTTTATCCTGGGCTAGCCAACAGTTTGTATGCCAGTGTCTAAGGCTGCATTCACACTTGTTTTACCGCAATTTTTACAGCAATTTTCAGGCGTTTTTGGAGGCAGGCATTGACATCTATCAAAAACGCTGGTAATCAGCCCAAAAAGAAGCTCATGTACTTTTTTCAGCTACAGGCGTTTTGCAAAACGCTCAGATGTGAACAGGGGCCATTTAAATGAATGGGGTTTTACTTGTTGGGCATTTTGGAACGTTTCTTTTTAGCGTTTTTGGAGCTGAAAAACACTCAAAAACGCCCAGGTGTGAATGGAGCCTTATGCTCTGTAGGTGGCAGTATAAATCCAAGGTTAAAGATGACCTGTGCCCCTCAATGAACAAGAAAAAAAAAAAAAAAAAAAGGTCTTTGTAAAACACTTTTCTACAGAAATGTTTTCCCTGTAATGAACATGGTACTTATGCAACAGTCAGAGGAACAAATACATTATTTTGCAGGCTTTTTAATTTTTTTTAAAATGCAACTATTTTTTTAAACATCAACCCTGTTATGAAAGGGGTATTGGAACTGCTGTTGCTCCCTTTTTCGAAAGTTGCTCATTCCCTGACTGTTCTGTCAGTTTCAGCTCCTATGTACAGTCCTTACCAACATGACAAGTCAGAAGTCATAATGAAGACTTGTTCTGAGTAATGCCCCATACACACGTGCAGATTATCTGCAGACTTTTGTCTGCAGACTTATCAAAACCATATAATATGAGGTCAAACCTAAACACTTTCAATTTGTATGCAATCCGGCAGGCCCTTGCACTACATAGAAAAGGTAAGTCTGCAGACAAAAGTCTGCAGATAATCTGCACGTGTGTATGGGACATAACACTATCTGTGTATAACATCCACTGAAGGAGCAACCTGAAAAGATCAGTAATGGCATTCTAAGGTGCGCAGTTTTATTACACATTGAAAAAAGTAGCTCCTGTGTATCTATTTTTCATCATATTCTCAGTTTTAATTGCCCAGATTTACTTTACCCTGTCTACCAAGATGTGTTTATGAACATCCTGGGAGACAAGGGGGTAAAAAGCAGCCATGAGCTTGATAGTCTGCTGAAAAAAAAAGCTATCGACGTGCTCATTATTGTATCACTCTCAAGCCCTTCGGTGAACAAACTGCCTCCTGCTACAGCCAAATATTTCACATTTTGACTCATCAGGCCAGAGTGCCATTTTTCTGCACCCAAGATTATTTTCGTGCATAGGACAGTAAAAAAAAGGCTAAGCAACTCAACTATGCACAAAAACATAGGAACTGGGGTGCAGAAAAAATGGCAGCAGGTGCTCTGGACTGATGAGTCAACATGTGAAATATATGGCTGTAGCAAAAGTCAGTTTGTTTGCGAAGGGCCGCAGGAAACTGTGAAGCATGGTGGAGGTTCCTAGCAAGGTTGGGGCTATGGAGTTGGAGATTTTGTCAGGATCAATGGCGTGCTCAACGCTGCAAAATACAGGCAGATACTTATACATCATGCCATACCATCAGGGAGGTATTTGATTGGCCCCAAATGTATTCTGCAGCAGGATAATGACCTCAAACACACAGCCAATGTTGTTAAGAACCATCTTCAGTGTAAAGACGAACAAGGAGTCCTAAAAGTGATGGTTTGGCTCCAAACAGAGCCCTGATCTCAACATCATCGAATCTGTCTGGAATTACACGAGGAGATAGAAGGATTTGAGGCAGCCGACATCCACAAAAGATCTCTGGTTAGTTCTCCAAGATGTTTGCAACAACTTACCTGCCGAGTTCTTTCAAAAACTGTGTGCAAGTGTACCTAGAAGAATGGAAGCGGTTTTGAAGGTAAAGAGCGGTCACACCGAATATGGTTTCAAATTGGATTTTTTTTCTGTTTTTTTTATAAATTAAAATGGAAAGAAAATGAACTATTAATATTTCTATTTCTGAAAGCATTCTTCATTTAGAGCACATTCACACCTGCCTAAAACATTGCACAGCACTAAATATGTAAATCCTACTTCTATTTTACACCATCTTATCCCTCACAAAAACTAGGAGATGAGATGCAGATTTTAGTTCAGCTCCAGGGGAGGAATAAAGGTCCTAAAACATCTAGGAACATTATAACCAGATGGATTACCCAGGCTGTGTTGCAGTTATATAGCCATCAATACTCACCTCCTGAGAAACTGAAGAGACATTCTACCAGATTGCACTCTACTTCTTGGGCCAGGGCTGCCTCAGCTACGATGGAACAGATAAGCTGAGCTGCAACATGGTATAGTTTTCATACTTTTGTCAAGCACTACAGACTAGATGTGGATCTGGATCAGGAGACAGACTTCAGATGAAATGTTTTATCCTCCGTTTCCCACCCATTACATATTTATTGTTTATGTCTCTAAGGTGTGCTGTCATGGGACTTAGTGGAAAGCACAAATGACTATGCCACAGCACAGGCTTATTCCCACCTCTAGTGTATTTTTCCTATTAGCTACTACTTTGTTGAGAACTGATGGGTTGGTTTAGGCAAAATTTACTGTTCCAAGTCTCTTGCAAGTAGGTGGATTTTCCTGTGCTGTCATGGTGACTAATTGGAAAGGGAATAACCAGTAACAGCATGGCAGCCCATAGATGATACAATTTTGTTTCCAGAGCTTTTGTGTTCTGCCAGCAGGGGGGTGGGGACGACCAGGGACTGCCTTCCCAGCTGGCAGAACAATATGATTATTGCTTGCTGCTATAGCCGCTGGCTGTAACTGTAGGCTTGGTTGTACCAAGTCTATCGATCCATGTATGACTTAGCTTACATAGTTGTTGAGGTTGAATAAAGACAATAGTCCATCCAGTTCATCCTGTGTAGGTGTGTGTAGCCGTAATCATCTCTCATACCCCTGAATGTTCTGATCCTTGAGATGTACGTCCAAGAGTCTTTTGAAAGTAGCCATACTTCTCGCAGAAACCACCTCTTGTGGTAGAGAATTCCACAATCGTGTAGCCCTAACAGTAAAGAACCCCCTGCGTTGCCTGAGGTTAAAACGCTTCTCCTCTAATCGCATTGTATGCCCTTGAGTCCTCATGCAGTCCTTTCGACTGAATAGCTTTTTTCTCTATGTTGAGATCACCATTTGAGGCATTTATAAATTGCTATCATATCCCCTCTCAGGCGTCTCTTCTCCAGGGAGAATAAATTAAGCGATTGTAGACACTCTTCAGTTAAGGTCCTCCAACCCCCTAATTAGTTTAGTTGCCCTTCTCTGGACTCTCTCCAGCTCCAACACATCCCTCCTGAGGGCTGGCGACCAGAACTGGACAGAATACTCCAGATGCGGTCGGACCAGAGTTTTATAAAGTGGTAGGATTATATTTTTATCTCTGGAATACATCCCTTTCTTTATGCATTCCAATATTCTGCCTGCTTTGGCAGCTGCCGCTTGACATCGCATGCCATTGCCTAGTCTATCCTCCCAGATCTTTCTCCATTTTTGGTTCCCCCCCTAAAGTGTATTGTGCTTTTATGTTTTTAGTCCCCAAGTGCAAAACCTTACACTTCTCCACATTAAACCTCATTTGCCATGTCGTTGCCCACTCTGTTATTTTGTTCAGATCATTCTGTAGGATATCTGCTTCATGCTGTGCAGTTATTGCCCTGCCCAATTTTGTGTCATCTGCAAAAACTGATATAGAACTACTGATCCCGTCCTCAATGCTGTTTATGAATAAATTGAACAGGGTTGGTCCCAGGACTGAGCCTTGGGGGACCCCACTTACCACCCCAAAAAAGCTTAAGTTGTGTTTTCCAGTCAAATTCAAGTACTACAAATCAAGAAAGGCTGAAAAAGATGAATAAACTGATCCAAAGAAACACAAACACCAATGTTACAACCTCTTGATACGTAAAACTTTATTCTTCTAAAAATGCGCAGCCAAAACCAACTATATACAGCATGAACAACTGTGCATTCCCAGCAAATCCCTCCAGAATCAGAATTGGTATCCACTAGCAAGACTGGAAAGATATGGGGAAAGAGGGGGAGACGGAGAGGCGGTTGCACTTACGACACAACTTAAAGTAACCTATGGCATTGCTCTTGCTCTCCAATGGTGCCTGTGCAAAGAAACTGATCTTTATGGCTTCTTCTCTCATGTCACAACTGGAAGGCTCCAGTTAGCTGCTGTGAAAACTGTTAAAAAATGATTTCCAGTCTGCCTAGATACAATAAAATCATTCCACCTTTCCCAGTTCGCTGGAATTCCTATTTTTGTATTGCCCGTTATCGGAGCAGGCTGAAGTAGGTAGGGTTGGTCCTAGCATTTTATTGAACCAGGAGGCACAGGCGCAAATCTATGGGCAGCTGAAATACACCGAGACTGGATGAGCCTGATCACATAGCGCCCTAAATGCAAGTACCACACAGTACAGCATTAAGCTAGACACCCTGGGGATGATTTACCGTACTAAAACTGAAGAGTGCAAAATCTGGTGCAGCTGTGCATGGTAGCCAATCAGTTTCTAACTTCACCTTGTTCAGTTAAGCATTGACAAGAAAACCTGGAAACTGATGTTCCTATGCAGAGTTGCACCAGATTCTGCACTCCCCTGTGTGCAAGGGGCCTTAAAAGAAAACCTGGCTGACAGAAATGGGGATTGCAACTGCTGACCTCTCCTCCTGAAAATGATAGTTCTCTGGCTGTTACACAGTTTTAATGGCTTCAGTCATTTTAGAAACTTTAGAAACAGCTGACTAACAGCAAGTATACACAAGGACTTCCTACTTAATTTGCTGGATGCTTGTTTGGGTTCAGTGACTTGAATGGACTGGCACACTCAACATTTTTAGGAATAATAACTGTTGTCCTATAACTCAGGAAATACAGGAGTACGTATAATAGGAGGGGAAGAAAAATTTACAAGCCAGAGAACATGTTGCCTTTAACAGTGGACAAGATCACACCAAAAATGTTAGGTATAGGCATTTAATCTTTCATGGTAAACGCGCTTCATGTGAACCTGCCATCAGGCTGCTGATTGTCTTCAACATATTGGGAGTCTCTTACTGGTAAGAAGCATTAGGTTTGGGCATTCTGACTGCTTGCTTCAGACTTCTTTCAAGGCAATAACTCCGTAAAGCCAGATGAGCACAATTGGACAACTAGCATCTTCAAGTTAAGTTAACGTGGGTTACTGGTGGGGATTGACTGATTTTCCAGCCACCCTTCAGGCCGATAGCCAATATTAGGTGCCAATATTCTGCACATTTAAAGTTTTTATTCTTACATTCTCCATTTGAAAGAAAAAAAAAGAAAAAATTTTGATCACTTATTGCTTTTACAAGGAATGTAAAACATCCCTTGCGACAGTAATGGGCAGTGACAGGTACTCTTTATAGAGGGATCTGGGGGTCTATAAGACCCCCAAACCCCTCCTCTGCACTTAAAAGCATTCAAAACACCAAGTTTGGCGTACTTGAATTAGGGCTGGGCGATAAGTCCCGTGATCGATAGCAATAAAAGCCTTTGAACGATAAAACGAAAAGTCTGCTCCGACGGGTTTAAGCTTTAAAAACGGCAACGCCACGTCACCGCGCACGCGCCGCTCGGGAGAGGCCGGGAATAGCCGAAATTACACGAGCGGTGGCGGCGCGTGCGCAATGACGCATTCTCCTGCACCAGTGCCCTGCATTCTCCTGCACCATGCCAGTCACCCTGCATTCTCCTGCACCATGCCAGCCGCCCTGCATTCTCACCCTAGGGTTCTTATTTTAAATGGGTAATAAAAAATATCAATAATTATCGATATCGACCGATATGAAACACTGATATCGTGATACAGTTTTCAGCCATATCGCCCAGCCCTAACTTGAATACTGTAAATTTTTTTTTTAATCTGGCGCCTTCAAGGCTTCAGTAACCAGATATGATGTTATGACATCGCTTCCAGGTTACTACATCAGAGAACGGGAGACCTGGGCGGAGCAGCGGAAGGGGATGTCCCCTCCCACTGCTTGTAATAACAGCCGAGCAGCTGCCTAGCCACATCCGTTATTACAAGAAAGTCGACCGACGGTTCTAACAAACGGTATCAGGGTGATGCCTGTACCTGCAGGCATCACTCCGGTACAACCACTTGAAGCAACATCGGTCAAATCGGCGTGCTTGTGGCTAATACCAATACTTAAAAAAAAAAAAAAATTAATTTTTGTAAGAACTTACCGTAAAAATAAGAGTCCTCTGACAGCCACTTCATAGTTTCCTCACAAATGGGTAATGCGCCACCTACAGGAGTAGACTGGGCAGTGAAACTATTTAGAAAAACTTTTCACTAGACACACCCTTAGGGGCTGTCCCCTTAGACATTACCCCCAGACACATCCAGCTTACTAATCAGTTTCGTAGCAAGCAGTGAAGGAAAAAGACAGACAACCAACCACAAAATAGAGGGGCGGGGGCTGCTGCGTCTGTCAGAGGACTCAGAGAAAAGAATTTTACGGTAAGTTCTTACAAAAAATCTATTTTCTCTTACGTCCTCTGACAGACGCAGCCACTTCAAAGTTTCCTCACAAATGGGATGTCCCAAAGTAGTGTAGGCATGAGGGATGGGAAGAAACGCAACCACTAAAGAAAAAACAAAAAAACAATCGGCAACAGAAGCTAAACCAAAAGGAGCTAACCCCAAAAAACGAAAATTCACCCCAGGAATAGAAAAACAAGTCTCTTCAGCAAATAGCAGCCTGCAAAACCAAAGGAAGCATCAGAGGATGCCAAAAAGTCATCAATCTTGTAGAATTTTGTAAATGTGTGTTACATGCCTGAGCCACAGAAGCCCGATGGTGACAAGCCCAAGAGACACTCAGTGCTCTAGTAGAATGTGCCCTCAAAAAGGGAAAGGAGGAACCTGACCCTTCAGTGAATAGGCCTGAACAATAGTCTGTCTGATCCACTTGGAAATGGTTGCAGCGGACCCAGCCGAACCCTTACGAGGTCCCTCAGGAAGGACAAAACAGGGAATCAGACTTTCGAAAGGATTCCGTGGCCGACAGGTAAACCCTGACCGCCCGGACCACATCCAGAGTATGTAGAGGGCTTCGCACAAAGCGAAGGCAACACAATATCTTCATTGAGGTGGAAAGCAGACACCACCTTAGGAAGAAAAGATTGGTTGGGTCGCAGAACAACCTTATCCCTATGAACGACCAGATAAGGCGAACGAACGACATGATAGCGTCACCAACTCAGACACCCTGCGAGCAGAGGTGATGGCCACCAGAAAGGCAACCTTCTGGGACAACACAGGGAGAGGGAGAGAGACTTCTCTGATATTCTCAAAGGGAGGTCGTTGCAAAGCGGCCAAAACCAAATTCAGATCCTACGGAGGCAAGGGGGGGGGGGGGAATCTCCTTGGAGGAGCCAGATGACGCACAAAGGTGCGAATCAAGGAATTAGTTGCCAAGGGACGCTGGAAATAAATGGCCAGGGCCGACACCTGACCCTTAAGCGTGCCCAAAGCAAAACGTTGTTCCACACCTTTCTGCAAGAAAGCCAAGACCCTCACCACCGAAAAGGAACGAGGATGTAACCCTTGCGACTTATACCAGGCAATATGCGCCTTCCAGGTACGATGATAAATCTTCCTGGGAGGTAGCCCTTCGAGCCCTCAACAAGGTAGGAATCATGGCATCAGAGAGACCTCTCTCTTTCTCTCTCTTTTAACACCCGGCTTTCCACAGCCACGCCGTTAAAGCCAGAGACCGCAAAGCAGGACGGAAGATCGGCCCTCGAGAAAGTAGATATTCCCAGGGAGGCTCGAAGACCATCCTTACGAGGTCCGCGCACCAAGACCGGCGAGGCCAGTCTGGAGCCACCCGAATCACCTGCACCTGTTCCAATGCCAATCTGCGGAGGAACGTGAACAGTTAATGGGAGGGAAGGCATAAATCAGCTGATACCAGTGCCAAGGCATCACCAACGCGTCCCTGACGTCCGCCAGAGGATCGAGAGCCCTGGCCACGAACCTGTCCACCTTTCTGTCGATGCGTGACGCAAACAGATCCACGTCCAGTGTCCCCCACCGGGCACACAGGAGGCAAAATACCTACAGATGCAGGGACCATTCCCCCTTATCCAAGGACTGAGGACTCAGATAGTCCGCCTGCCACTTCTCCACTCTAGGAATGTGAACAGTGGAGAGAGCTGGAACGTGCGCCTCGGCCCAAGTCAGAATCTCGGCCACTTTCCTGGCCGCCCGGGCACTCCTGGTGCCCCCTTGGTGATTAATGTAAGCCACAGTCGTGGCATTGTCGGTTTGAACCCGAACCGGGTGACCGAGCAACTGAGACGCCCAATGTAGCAGGCAGAGTTTTATCGCCCTGAGCTCCAGGAATTTATCGGCAAGGAAGATTCCTCCTTTGACCCCACACCTTGGGCACAAAGAATTCCCAGAACTTCACCCCAGCCCGTCAGGCTGGCATCCGTGGTGAGCACCGTCCACAACAGCGGCAGAAAGGAGCGGGCGACAGAAGCCACTACGAAAACTCCAACCTTGTGAGACGGTTCAAACGAACCATGCTGTCCAAGGACTGAGGGTCCTTGTTCCATTTTGCAAAAATTTCCGCTTGCAGAGTCCTTGTATGAAACTGGGCAAACGGGATTGCCTCGAAGGCTGACACCAACAACCCCAGGGACCACATGCAGGTCCGCAGGGAGGAGAGATCGCTGTCCCTGAGGACTCTGATCTCACCCTGCAAGTTCTGAAGTTTCTCCTCCGGGAGGAAAACTGTTGTTTGAGCAGAGTCCAAGACCATGCTCAGATAATTCAGACGCACTGACGGGGTCAGTGCCGACTTCTGGACGTTGATGGTCCACCCGAACTCCTGGAGCGTCTGAACCGTGATTGTCAGATCGCTCGACAGTGTGGCACACGAGCTTGCCCGTATCAGGAGATCGTCCAGATAACCGAGGACCGCAATCCCCTTCTTGCGCAGCAGAGCCAGCACAGGGGCCAAAACTTTGGTGAAGACCCTGGGAGCCGAAGCTAGACCAAGGGGTAATGCCACAAATTGAAAATTTTGAAAATGTTCATCCGCTACTGCAAAGCGGAGAAACCTCTGGTGACCTTCGTAGATAGGGATGTGCAGGTACGCATCCTTTAAATAGATGGAGGCCAGAAAATCCCCTTGATTTAAAGACGCCACCACCGACCTGATGGATTCCATCTGGAACTTCTGAACCCGTACAAAGTGGTTCAGATATTTGAGGTCCAGGATAGGACGCACCATGCCCTCCTCCCTGGGTACCGTGAACAGGTTCGAGTAGAAGCCTTGAAACCTGTCCAGCTGAGTAACCGGGACAATGACGCCCTGTGCGAGAAGATCTTGCACAGCTCCCTTGAAATCCCTTAAACGATCCGGGGACAGACGGAGATTAGATGGAAAGAACCGGTTTGCTGGACGAGGTCGAATTTCGATCTCGTACCCTGTACGAATCAGATCGTGAACCCTTTTGTCCTGAATCAGAGATGTCCAGGGGTCATGAAAGTAACGCAGATGTCCCCCCACCCCTGAGCCGGGTGAAGGTGACCCTTCATGCAGAGGAAGACTTGGCCGCAGAACCAGCCTGACCGGCCTTGGGCTTACCTGACCAAGCTTTCTTGTTTCCGCCGGAGGCCTTGAATGGTTTTCCTTTTTCCTGCTCCCCTGAGGCACAAACAAGCCCCCAGTGAGCCTTAAAGGAGGGACCCCGCTTGCCCTCCGTGGACTGGGGCAGAATACTCTTACCCTCTGTGAGACCCTTGATCATTTTATCCAAGGAGTCACCAAAAAGGCGTTCCCCCAAAAAGGGGAGATTAGACACGGTCTTCTTAGAGGCTTGGTCCGCCGACCAGCTCTTCAGCCAGATCATGCGGCGAATAGCAATCCCCACCGCAGACAATCTTGCGACCAGGGGAGCCTCATCCAGAGCCACGTCACACAGATACACCATGGCCTGCACCATTTGGTCCATGAGCTCGATGAGTCGGGGGAACCGACTCCGCCAGCAGGTTGCTCTTAAACGCCTTAATCCATTCCGTGACCGTCTGAGAGACCAGCACGGAAACCAACACAGGCTTGAGGAGTGAGCCCACCACCAGGTGCTGGGAAAGATTCCAGACGCCTGTCCACTGGGTCCTTAAACACTGGTGAGTCCTCCACGGGAACCACCGTGGATTTATTCAACCGGGACACAGTGTGGTCCACTTTAGGCGACAGTCCAAAGAGTGGAAACTGTGTCTGCAAAAGGGTGTCTGAAAACGCTTAGGCACTGCCAGCATGTGCTTTATGCGCCGCTATTGCTCATTCACGGTCCCGTGAAACACCTCGGGGCAAGGGAAAACCTGACCCGACTTCTGGGCTGTGCGGGAGCCGAAGACAACCCGCTTCCCTGACTGTGTGGGCTCATCATCCAAATGTAATGTTTCCCTCACTGAACAAAGTCAGTGCTTCCACAAGCGCGCGTTTTCGCGCCACAGCTGAGGAGGACTCATCCTCCTCACCGACGGACTGTGAGGACAGAGATCCCTCCGGGAGGGCATTGTCCGTGGCAACCAAATCAGGTCCTGAATCAGAGGACTGAGAAGGCATCGGCCTGTTACTAGCAGTGACTTGGTTCATCACAAGATCCACCTCGGACGCTAAAGTTTAAGGCTGCAGACAGACACCAGAGAAGGTGATCCGGAGGGTCCGGATGCACAAATAAGGCAGGAGGGGAATAGTCACCCTGGAACTCCATGTTGCATATAGTGAAAAATATGAGTACACCGGCCCTTTAAATCGCGGTCCGCACCGCATTGCTGCGCTACAGCCGGAGTTCCCCTTTAATGCTACCAAGTATCCTGACAGGAGCAAGGTATGTCTGAGGAATGCCCCAAGGATTAAAAACCCCATATTGTACCAGCAAACGAGAAGCAGCCACTCCGCCTGCAGTCTTCAGCGTGAGGAGAGGAAGTGACGACACAGCACTAGAGGCTGATGGCTACAACAAAATGGCGCCCATTAGAAAGCAAAGGAAACACTGGGAAAATGGCCACCGCCGATACAGTGCGGTTGCCCACACTAAAGATGGCGCCCGAAACCGGCACCAAGCCTCAGGAAGATGGCTGCTGCCCTCACAGCAATTCAGCCTGATGCCCACAGCCAAAATGGTGGAGCGCCCCCGACGGGAGCGGGGAGGGCACGACTGTCCGGATAGGCCTGGGGGAACTTTGCAGAGACACACAGCCTGCTATCCCCAGGAGTAGGCCCCATCTGCCCCTCAGATGACACAGCATCACTCACCATACCATGGACAGGGGGGCTCCGCTCCGAAGCAGCTCGCCTCCCACCCCAAGTGGGGGTGCTGTCAGCCATGAGGGTACGCTGCAACTCAGGGCGTTCCAGGTTGATGCGTCCCAGCGATGCATCCGTTCGCAGGCTAGTCCCCATCCGTCGGGGCACCGCCGTGGCTAGGCATGGGTGGACCACAACCTGCGCACGCTCGTAGGCCAGGCAGGGAGACCATAAGGATCTATATTATCCATTGGAAAACCTCAGCCCGGCTGTCGCTTGTAGTTCACCAGGAGGATCCCCCTGACACTAGCTAGCGATAGTGAGTAAGGAAAAATAAACAAACATTTCTCAAAGAAAATAAACTGAAACCGGAGTCCCAGCAGGGAAACCTAGGTCCACTCCTAACACTAGGCAGCAAGAAAACTGATTAGTAAGCTGGATGTGTCTGGGGGTAATGTCTAAGGGGACAGCCCTTAAGGGTGTGTCTAGTGAAAAGTTTTTCTAAATAGTTTCACTGCCTAGTCTACTCCTGTAGGTGGCGCATTACCCATTTGTGAGGAAACTATGAAGTGGCTGCGTATGTCAGAGGACGTAAGAGAAAGTAAATTTCGGCCCCCACCAATAATCGGTCGATCCCTAGTTACTGGCCACTCATTCACATTCTTTTAGGCCACCAATGACCTGAACACATTAACATGCCTTCATTACTACACAGTTTTGGGCATTTAACAAAAATAAAGAAATGCACACTAACCCGAAAGAGAATATGGAGAATCTGATTTCATTGTGAAATCAAAACACTGCTGATGCTTATGAGGAAGCTGAGTGCTTCATGTAGAGCACACAGCAATATTTTGCAGGACCGGGGTTCATTTATAAAAATATCAGAAACATTTTTTAAAAATTATATAAAATAATTCAACTTGCAAAGTATTGAATAACACAATAAAAAAATTCACAGGTGAAAAAACTGCACCAAAACCATTGTACACTTTCAGGGCCAATTCACACCTGCCGCTACATAAAAATGCAGCAGCTGTTGTGTTGTCTGGTAGTATCACTGTAGTACGGATTTCGGCTCATTGCACTTTTTAATTAACTTTATTGAAAATGTCAGAGTCATTACACTAACTTCAGTTGCCAGCCACACTGCACTGGAAAAACGAAAACCAAAACAATAAATGCTTTACTTTTTTTTAGCGTTCATCACCTACAAGGTAGTGTGAACCAGGCACATGGTAGACAAGGCAATCTGCATTGTTAGGCATTGGGACTGCGCTGGAATAGCTGTCTAATGCAGTCCCACAGCATCTGGTATGAAGATACTCTCAGAAACAGTGGTGTCAAGGACAACTATAGTAAGTAGCGTAAAATACTGGAAACCTACTGTTACTTTCAAGTCTTTCAGTCCTAAATTTTTGTGCTGATGGGAGTTCAGGGCAATCTGAGGCACCAGCTGGTAAGACTTAAAGATTAAGACATTTTCCTTAGCAATAATCAAAATTCTATGCGAGGACCTCCTTTTAACCTCTGACCTGGCAATGTGTTTCCCGTCCTAGTAAAAGGAGCTCTATGCCTCGTGCTTTCCTGGAAGACAACTGGGTAAAATGCAGCTGTGTCAGTGGAATGAAAGAGGGAGCTGGAAGGCTGAGATGGGGGGGGGGGGGGGGGGGCTCTTTGGGTTGTACCATATCGTATTGGTGTGCATCCAGTGTTATGTTTGGAATTAGGCACTGGATTTCCCGTATCTAGGGCTCCTCTAGGGAGTGTCTGGACTGTGGAGCAAGGGGACAGACTGGTGGCTCACCTGTATGCTGCACTTTTAAGGAGGACCACAGCAGTGCTTTCAGTGCTCTGTGGAGAATGTAGCAAAGAGGACTGATACTACAGAGTGGAGCAGGTCGCATCTATAGGACTTTCTGCACACACTTCCTTTACCACGGCCTTTTACTTTGTGGACCACACAGAATCCCTGACACAGACTTTTTCCACTAGTACAACATTATTTTGGAGTACCCCTTTAAATGTTGTGCCAAAAAAACCCTGGGGGTATTTGTACCTCATGTTAAGAATCGCTGCTCTATAGTATTAAACATTGTTGAACATTTTTGAGTAAGTGAAATATTCTTTACCTCACTTTTCATTATATAAATATAATATAGATGTAACAATCACAATAACCCACAGATCCCAGAGTGGTCATGACTGGCCCAATAATGCATTTTCAGATTACAGCAACGTAAAAATAATAAAACAAAATATTTAACAAAACAGTGTGATAATGTTGAAATGACACCCTGTCCCAGATCAGAGGCGCAGCTTTTTGAGGTTTACCGGAGTGTAAAAAAAAATGTTTAAAAAAAAAAAAAAAAAAATCACTTGAAATTTTAAAAACCAAGGTGACGTGGCACACCACAGACCTTCTGAAACTCAGGGATCTCCATCACTTATCTTTTACTCTGGGAAGAAATCGTAGGTGGCAGGGTCATACTCCTCCCAAAGCCGCTCAAACTCCTCCAGGTACGCAGACACAAAGACTCGGTCATCTGTCATGAGAAGATTTTCCTTGTTTGCCTGGATGGCCTGCATGGTCCAGTTCATGGAACCAGTTATCACAAATTTCTTATCTACCACCGCAAACTTATGGTGCATGAAACCAGAAGACTGACTGTGACGAACCACAATACCTGCAAAAGATAAGAAAGTGTGTCAAAGAGGAACTCCAGGCAAAGAGTAAAATCATCCAGTGAATGCTAACCTTATCCTAAAAGCATAACCCACTAAATTTACCATCGCTGAGTGCTGCAGAGCCCCCCAACCCCCCCCCCCCCCCCCGAATGTTGTTTGAACGTTAAATCTTCTCAGAAGACCTCTATGTAATGCAGAATAAGAGTGGAGGGACCATCACCCACTGACTTGAAGACCAGCCCTTTTCTGACACTTTTTTTTTTTTTTTTTTTTTTTTTTTTTCTTGTAAGCAAAAACGACAGTCGCCGCCTCTTCATATTCGTCACATATGGGGTATTAGACTTTGTTCCGAAGGAGTAGCTAGGCAACAGAATATGTTAACATTAAAGCTTTTAACATATCCCACCCTCAAGGGGTGGTCCCCTCAGTCAATACCCTCCTACTTCCTGCAACCATATCTCAGTTTCAGTGGAATAGCAGTAGAGTATACAACCAAACCCCAAAAGAGGGGCGGGGGCGGCGACTGTCGGAGGACTCCGAGAAAGGAATTTTACAGGTAAGATTTTACAAAAATTCCGTTTTCTCTTACGTCCTCCAACAGTCGCCGCCTCTTCATATTCGTCACATATGGGGACGTCCCAAAGCAGTGCAAACATGAGGAGTGGGAAACGCATCCGCGCCGAAAGGCAACGCAGTCTCCGCATCAAAAGAAAGGAACCTTACCAAAGGAAGGAAACCAGCTGGGCTACAGGAAAAATAATTGCTCAACAGGAGCAACAACCCAGGAAAAGACAAATAACCAGGGGATAAAAAAACTTATCCCAACAGCCAGAGGACCCCAACAAGGGACCCTAGGGGATTGCCGCACTAAGAACCTTGCGGCCAAAGGAAGCATCCGCCGATGCCTGAACATCTACTTTGTAGAATTTTGTGAAAGTGTGCACGGTCGACCAGGTCGCCGCCTTACACACCTGGGCTACAGAAGCCCCATGACGACAGGCCCAAGACGTACTCCGAGATCTAGTAGAGTGCGCCTTCACAGGCACAGGGGGAACCTTCCCCTGCAAAGCATAGGCCTGTTCAATGGTCTGCCTGATCCATTTGGCGATGGTAGAGGCCGACGCCGCCATGCCCTTCCGAGGACCCTCTGGAAGAACAAACAAGGAGTCCGTCTTTCGAAAAGACTCAGTCGACTTAAGGTAAACCCTTATCGCCCAAACAACATCCAAAGAATGTAGTCTCACCTCCTTTGGATGTTTAGGCTTCGCGCACAGCGAAGGCAAGATAATATCTTCATTAAGATGGAATTCCGAAACTCGCTTCGGAAGAAAAGAAGGATTAGGTCGCAAGACCACCTTATCCAAATGAACAACCAGATACGGAGACTTGCAGGACAAAGCCGCCAGCTCCGACACTCTGCGAGCCGAAGTGATCGCAACCAAAAAGGCGACCTTTTTGGACAACATAGACAACGAGATCTCCCTGATCTGTTCAAAAGGAGCACGTTGTAACACAGATAGAACGAGATTCAAGTCCCAAGGGGGGCAGAGGATCCCTCCTAGGAGGAACCAGATGCCGCACTCCCTGAACAAAAGTGCCAACCAAGGAGTTGGAAGCCACGGGACGTTGAAACAGAACGGCCAGCGCAGACACCTGACCCTTTATCGTAGCCAGCGCCAAACGCTGATCGACACCTGTTTGAAGGAAGGACAGCACTCGGGAAACCGAGTACGTGCGGGGTGAAAACCCCCTGGACTCACACCAGGCAAAATAGGCCTTCCAAGTACGGTAATAAACCTTCCCCGAGGAAGACTTCCTCGCGTTGATCAAGGTATGAACGACCTCCGGGGAGAGACCCATCTCCTTCAGGACCTCAGTCTCAACAGCCAGGCTGTCAAAGCCAGCGACTGTAAAGCAGGATGGAATATCGGGCCCTGAGACAGGAGATCGTCTCGAAGAGGCAGACGCCACGGGGCGTCGACCGCCAGATTCACGAGGTCTGCGTACCAGGACCGGCGAGGCCAGTCCGGTGCCACAAGAATCACCGTGCTGCGTTCCGAGTGTAACCTGCGAAGGAACCTGGACAGCAACTGAATCGGTGGAAACGCGTACATCAGCTTGTACTGATGCCACGGGGCCACTAACGCGTCCGACGCGTCTGCCCGAGGGTCGCGCGTCCTTGCCACGGACCTTGTTGTTGAGACGAGACGCGAACAGGTCCACATCTGGAAGACCCCACTTCGCGCACAACATCTGGAAGACAGCCGGGTGGAGAGACCATTCCCCCTGATCCAGGGTCTGGCGACTCAGATAGTCCGCCTGCCAGTTCTCCACCCCTGGAATGTGAACCGCCGTTATCGCCGGGACATGAGTCTCGGCCCAAGACAGAATGTCGGCCACTTCTCGAGCCGCTCGGGCACTCCTGGTGCCCCCTTGGTGGTTGATGTAGGCCACCGCCGTGGCATTGTCCGTCTGCACCCAAACCGGGCAGCCCTGCAGCCGGTCCGTCCAGCGATGAAGACAGATTTATCGCACGCAATTCCAGAATGTTGATCGGAAGGGAGGACTCCCCCTCCGACCAAGTCCCCTGGGCGGACAGAACGCCCAGAACACCACCCCAGCCCGACAGGCTGGCATCCGTGGTGATTACCGTCCACGAGATAGGACGAAACGACTTGCCCCTGGACACCATCGGGGACTGGAGCCACCACAGAAGGTCTCTTCTGGTGCGATGACTCAACGAGATTTGAAGATCCAGAGATTGAGGTCGCCCGTCCCACATGGACAGGATCTCCGCTTGGAGACCCCGCGTGTGAAACTGGGCGAAGGGAATCGCCTCGAAGGCCGAGACCATCAATCCTAGACATCTCATGCACGTCCGCAGAGACGAGTGCGGAACGTCCCTGAGGGACCTAACTTCCTCCTGAAGAGTTCTGAGTTTGTCTTCCGGCAGGAAGACCTTCGCCTGCACCGAGTCCAGAATCATTCCCAGGTAGGGAAGACGAACCGACGGACTCAGTGTCGACTTTGGAAAATTTATCGTCCAACCAAACTCCTGCAGAGTTTGCATCGTGACAGACAGGTCCTTCTCCAGACCCTGGCTGGTCGCAGACCGAACCAGAATGTCGTCCAGATACCCCAGGACAGAAACGCCCTGGGCCCTCAACAATGCCAGAACCGGTGCAAGCACCTTGGTGAAGACCCGCGGAGCCGAGGCGAGACCAAAAGGCAACGCCACGAACTGGTAGTGATCCTCCGCAATGGCGAATCGAAGGTACCTCTGGTGACCATCGAAAATGGGGATGTGAAGATACGCATCCTTCAAATCGATGGAGGCCATGAATTCCCCCGGAACCAGGGCAGCCACCACCGACCGCAGGGATTCCATGCGGAACTTGCGAACCCGCACAGAGCGGTTCAGAGCCTTCAAGTCCAGAATTGGACGAACCTTGCCCTCCTTTCTGGGCACGGTGAACAGATTGGAATAAAAGCCCCGAAATCTGTCCCGATGAGGCACCGGAACCACCACTCCCTGAGCCCTCAGGTCCCGCACCGCCAGGTGCAGGTCCCGTAAACGCTCTGGAGACAGTTGAAGATTTGAGGGAAAAAATCTGCTCTCCGGCCGAGAGAGAAACTCGATCTTGTAACCAGATCGAATGATCTCCTGAACCCATCTGTCCCGCACGCGGGCCAACCAGGGTTGAAGAAAACCGAGCAAGCGTCCCCCCACCCCAAAACTGGGTGAGGGCGCCCCTTCAGGCCGCACTGTTATGGGCTGCGGATCCGGATTGACCGGACTTCTGTTTCCCAGACCAGGGCTTCTTCTGAGAGCCTTGACCTTTGAACGGTTTGCCCTTGTAGTGCGACCGAAAGGCACGAAAGGACCCCTGAGGGGGCCGAAAATTAGCATGCTTCTTCCCAGAAGCCCCCTTAGCCTTGGGGAAATGGGGCAAGAGAGTGCTCTTACCTCCGGTGATCCCCTTAACCAACACATCCAAGGACTCCCCAAAAAGGCGAGACCCATCATAAGGCAGATTGGCTAAGGTCTTACGTGAAGATTGGTCCACCGACCAACATTTCAACCAAACCAGACGGCGAGACAACACCGCCACGCTGTGCACACGTGCAGCCAACGGGACTAGGTCCAAGTCTGCATCACACAGATACATGACACCCTGGTGGATTTGATCCACCATATCCAGGGTCGCCGGCGAGGCCGAATCGGCCACTAGGACGCGCCTAAGCATCTGCGTCCAACTTGCGACAGCCTGGGCCGCCATGAGAGAGGCAAACAGAGCCTTAAGCATAGAACCCGTAACAGAATAAGTATGACGGGCAAGAGACTCTAATCTCCTATCCGTGGCATCACGGAACACAGGGGAATCCTCTGCAGGAATCGCAGTGGATTTGTTTAAAACCGCAATAGCGTGATCCACTGGGGGTGGCACACACCACCTTTCATCAGTGGAAGGCGAGAAAGGATAACGCAGCTTGAACCTACTTGGTACAGCAAAAGGTTTGCGTAGATTGCGCCATTGTTCTTTAACAGCGCGCTGAAAATCATCATTGCAGGGAAAAACCTGCGGCATCCTGCGTTTTCTCTGCGTCCCATAAGCCGCCAAGGCAGCGGGGGGACACACTTCATCCTGCAAACGCAGCGTTTGCTTCCATAAAACAATCAATTCATCCATGATTGCAAGCTCTTCAGGCGAGCCAGGGGGAGAATTATCAACCCCTTCAACTTCAGCCTCCACCTCGGACCCCACTAGATCCAGGGAGGAGCGGGACCCCGATAAGGAGGCCCCCGCCATAACAGCCCCATCACCTTCACCCTCAGAATTAGAGGAAAGAGAAACTCTAGGTCTCTTAGTAGATTGAGCAGCCACCAGCATCTGCACCTGAGCAGCAAGGCCAGCCACAATAGTGGCTAAATCCCCCCCCTGGGGGGGAAACAGCGGTCCCCTGGCTTTCCACCAAGGCGGTAGGAAATTTGCCCTCCTGAGAATCCATTGCCCCAATTACAAATGCCGGATAATAAAGGGTTAACTGCCCCTTTAACAAGCGCGGCGAGCGCAGCCCACCGCACTACACACAAGCACAATGAGACCCCCACAGGGACAATAAACTGACACAGGCAATGGATAAGAAGGATATAACCTGAGGAGACCCTCGCCGCTGCTGCTGCCTCGATCAGTGTATCCTGGAGAAGAGGAAGTGATGCGGCAAGGGCGCTCTATTAAAGCCTATGGGAGGCTACAAGAAAATGGCCGCCATGCATGTAGAACATGCGGCCGGAGCGAGTGTAGGCAAAATGGCGCCGTTTGGCGCCGAAACCGCCGCTCCACAGTACAGTAATGCACACATGTTATCCATGTATAAAAAAACATGCCACAAAACATGCCCCACAGCACACAGCTTCTCACACTGACAAGGCTGACACACAGTGTCACACAGCTCCCTCCCCCCTTGCAGCCCACAGCATGCAGCCGAGTGATAGGGAGACAAACAGTGAGAACAGAGGCAGGTTACACAGTCCCAGACTGACACCCCCCCAGACAGACAGGTCCCCACATAGATACACTTACCTCACAATGGCGTGGGGGACCCGCACAGGCGAACAAGCCGCTGCACATGAGGCAGGGAGAGTCGCATACAAGACGCACAGAATGGGGGTTAAGAAACCGCACAGCGTCCAGTGAGGTAGCCACCTCACCAATCATCCCTGCACCGAACAGGGATGGGTCGTTCACTGTGCCTGGAGCGTTACCTGGCTGAACGCTCGATGGCAGGCTGGGAAGCCACTGACCCACGACCTGCGAACAGGGGGATCAGCCCGAGACCCAGCCCGCATGATCCTCTTCATCCAAAGAACTAACTAATGCTGACAAAAAGAACAGCTAAGTAAAGGTAGAGAGAAAACTCAAACAAAAAAATCAAAAAAGAAGTAAGAGTCTGGGGCACAAAGCCCCAGCACAGAGAGAGCCAGCCACTCCTGACAAGCTAGACATTGAAACTGAGATATGGTTGCAGGAAGTAGGAGGGTATTGACTGAGGGGACCACCCCTTGAGGGTGGGATATGTTAAAAGCTTTAATGTTAACATATTCTGTTGCCTAGCTACTCCTTCGGAGCAAAGTCTAATACCCCATATGTGACAAATATGAAGAGGCGGCGACTGTCGGAGGACATAAGAGAAAATCAGTATTTTTTGCTAGAAAGTTATTTAGAGCCCTCAAACATTCTATTTTGAGACGCTGCAGAATAAAATGGCATTGCAATGTTTTAGGTCACAGTATTTGCGCTGCAGTTTTTCAAATTATTTTTTTTTTTTGGAAAAAAATACATTTTAATGAATTTTAATGCAAAAAACACAATATACAGTTAGGTCTCTCTCATTATATATATATATATATAGACAATTTTTTTTTCAGGTATTTACCAAAACATATTCAAGCTATAGTTATATAAGGGATATGGGCTGAAAGTGTGCACACTTGGGTTTAATTTGAGGGGGTGTACATCCAAATCAGAGGAAGGGTCTAGGAAATACAGCTCTTAAGAATAGTCACCCCCCCCCCCCCCTTTTTCAAGTGACCAAAAGTAAATGGACATTTGAATCAAAAGTGGTTTCATGGCCAGGTGTGGGCTACTCCATTATTTCTTCATCAATTAAGCAGGTAAAAGGTCTGGAGTTGATTCCAAATGTGAAATTTGCATGTGGAATCTATTGCTGTGAACCTACATCCATATGAAACAGGCCATTGTCAGGCTTCAAAAACAAGTGATGAAATCTGCAATGTTTAGAGATATACTGTCAGCCCAGATTCAGACAAATTGCAGCAAAGTTGATTGGACGACGCTTCACAGTACAGATGGGCAATGATCCAAACGACACTGTGCAGTGCGAGTTCAGCCTTGGCTCCTGGGTTGCTTTTTGCAGACATTGCATGTGATTTTAGGAGCAGTGCGCTCCGAATCATATGCGATGTCTGTGATCGCATTAGTGTGAACCGCCACTTAGGAGACATCTGGGGTCTGTAAGAAAAAACATTTATCCAATGCTTTCCAAAAAAAAAAAAAAAAAAAAAAAAACCATCTGCTCTAAACTTCAAGTAACATCATGACATCACTTCTGACCTCCTATCACAGGAGGTGAAGAGAGACAATCTGGTCACTGTTCACCTCTATGGCCAACCACACGCCCCATCGGATCGTTTCCAGGGTTCACCAGTAGGAACAGCAAGCCCAAGAAGAGACCAGAGAAAAAAAGAAAAAAGGGGGGGGGGGATAATTGACCAGTCTAACCTCTTTCTAAAAGCAATCCAGCAGCTAATCAGCCACTTGCATCACTTTTAGCAGAAACAGAATCGCCAGCTGAAAAAACAATAACCAGGGTTATGGCTGACAGCAGCAGCCAAAGCCCCAGTATACAGCCCCTATCCTACCAGCTTTAGATGTTCAAGTATTATTTATTTATTTTAACATATCCTCAAACTTGCTTCCCACTCCCACATATAACACTTGGGTGATTGGCTAGAAAGATTTCTTCTTAGGCCCCTTTCACACAGGCGTTCCGTATGTCCGTATATCACCCCATCCGTTTGCGGGTGATAAACGGACATAATGCATGTCAATGGGATTGCGGATGTCAGCGGATGATAGCGCTGACATCTGATTTGCGTTCTATCAGTTCTGTTCTGTTTTTTGGAACGGAACAGAACCCTATTTTTTCTTCCGTTTAAAAAAACGTAAAGGACGCAAAATCGGATGTCAGGGGTGTCATCCGCAATCCCATAGACATACATTATGTCCGTATATCATCCACAAACGGATGGGATGATATGCGGACATACGGACCGGATGACACAAATGTCATCCGTGTCCGTAAAAAAAAAAAGAAGTGCGGAGCAGATCGCAATACGGTCCGCTCCGTGTGAAAGGGGCCTTACAGATTTAATATTTATCATCAATGTGTATGTGGTTACTCTTCTGTATTGCTATACAATATTCAAACATTATCAGGACCAAAAAGGAAAAACATAAAAAGGGTAAAAAGTCAGTTGGCCTGGTGGCTTATCTAAAACTTTCTGGATAGAATGCTTAGATCAACTGCCAGTTTTTTTTTTTTTAGTTATATCTGCTCTCTGCGTGAGGCTGGGAACATTTCCTTTGCCCATCAATAAGTCAACTGTAAAATTGTTGATTGCTCATCACTTTCTGTACCAATCACCAAAATGAATAGAGAGGGATGAAGATCCCCAGCGGGGGCACAGACACCAATACAAACCCTGGAGAAAAAGCACAGGCACCAAACTAAGTGCAGCATGAAGGGTTTATTAAATAAAAACCCAAGTCATGGTCCTCACAAACAGGAGTAATATAAGGCTTAACTCATGGTATTCATAATAAGGATCGTCAATCCAGTGCAATTTTCAGGATGTTCCAGCGGTTACGGCTCCTGTAGTCTTTGCAGGTGGTTTTCGGCACTTCCTCTGGTCGTGACGTCAGGCGATGAGTTTGTGGAGCATGCACTCCTTCTTCAGGCCTATACGGCGCCATTTTAGGTAAAGGATTTTATAGGGCTAATCAGGAACCGCTGGGTCATAGACACCCGCGGTTCCTCTGGAGTATAGCAATGCAATCTACATCCCTAAAGGTTTGTTAGGCTATAACAATATGGTACAAATTCTATTGACATACAATAGCCGTACTTACAGACGTTTGTTATTTATAGAGAATTGTCCTGTTTTATTGTTAATTATTTTCTATAGAACCGGCGGGTCCCTAATTTGCCTTTTTGCGCCAGTAATACGCTTTTCTTTGGTACCAATACAAACCCAACAGGGGTTCTGCCTCAACCCTATAATGCCCAAGGTTTTAAAAAGAAAATATTTTTCTCAACATTAAATTAGGTCACTTGGATGGACATCCCCCCCCAAGTCCCCCTTGAAGCACCCTTTTTACAAAACTTTTCCCCAAGTGTCTACAGACTAGGGCAGTGATAGCAAACCTTGGCACCTCAGATGTTTTGGAACTTCATTCCCCATAATGCTCAACTACGCTGCAAAGAACATGAGCATCATATGAAATGTAGTTCCAAAATATCTGGGGTGCCAAGGTTTGTCATCACTGGTCTAGTGTGACATCACAGGTCCTCCGCACTCCCCTTCCTCCCATTGGAGGCAGATTTTAAATGATATGGCACCACTCTCTGCAACTTTTGTTTTTTACCACTTTTTTGCAATTTTTTATTTTTTAAGTATATTTTTTATTCTTCATCTCAGCGAAGAACAAATGACTGCCTGTAAGGCTGCTTTCACACTGCTTTGTTGCAAAGATGCAGCATTAAAAAAAAAAAAAAAAACACATACCTTGTTTTTGATGCGTTTTTTGGATGCCTATTACCCAGCAGGCACCTGTGAAACATGGACATGCCACTGTGCACCAAAAATGCAACAGCAGGTGTTATCTATTCATTTCAATGGGGAGGAATGTTTTTAAAGGTGTGTTTTGTAAACGTGCACCAAAAATGCAGCAAGCAGGACTTTTAAAAACACAACTAAAGAGTTCCATAGGATTTAGGCTTTTTTTTTTTTTTATGTTTTTTGTGTGTTTTCACCTGCCTTTTTGTACATTGCTTTTAAAGAATTTTTGAGCTTTTGCTTTTTTTTTTTCTCTTTTTTTTCTAGCCAATATTAAAAAATATATCATCTGTCATTTGTTGCTCTTTCAGCTTTTTTTTTTTTTTTAAATTCTGCATTTCTTATTATTTATATATTTTTTTGGGTTAGGTTTAGGAGGTTAAATTATTTTTTTATTATTATGATTACCATTAGTAATTTCTAAAAAAGTTAATATAAATACATTTATAATTAATTTTTACTTTTTTGTTAAGAGTAGGGTTAAGGAAGAAGTTCAGGTTAACGTTTGGGGTAAGTTATTTTATTATTATAGGTTCATTTATTTTTATTTTTGGTTAGGGGTTAAAGTATCAGTTCAGCTAAAACCTAAAGCCTTGTACACACGCAACGATTGTTGGCCATGAATTTTTGGCCAACGTCTGATTGTCGGCTTGTTAGTATGATGCTTCCGACAACCGACTCCGACTTTTTGGCCGAACAAAATCTGGTGTGCATGCTATAAAATTTTTGTTGGCCATCAACAGAACGGCCGATTGTTCTTTAGTCAGTACAGATTTCAGCAGACAAAAATGTGACGAGCAAGACTGGGCATGCTCAGAGAAGAAAAAACACAAGGAAAGTAAACCAGAACATGACATCACTTCTGAAATTGGTTTTTGTTGGCCCGATAAAATTCGTGTGCAGTCTAGAGCACATTTCAACCAACACAACAACACTGGACTAAATACGGCCGATCGGTCGGCCAACAATCGTTGCGTGTGTACGAGGCTTAACTCTAAGCCTCGATTCACACTAGGGCGACTTGTCAGCCTGACAAGTCGTGGTCCCTCGCAGTCCATTGACTGCTACAGGACCCGTTCTAATAGGAGCGACACAAGTCGCTCTGACTTAGAAAAAGGGTCCTGTACTACTTCAGGGCGACCTGGAGCGACTTCCATAGACTTTCATTATGTGAAGTCTGTGTAAGTCGCGCCGAAGTCACGGTACGCGCGACTGCACAAGTCGCCCCCGAAGTAGTACAGAGTCGTGCCGCCCCAGTGTGAACCGACTCTAACTCTAAATCTATTGGCAGCCACATTCTAAAACGAATCTAATTCTGTAAAGCAAAAATCGCTATACTTACATTTCGCATCCGCAAAGTATTCACAGCGTTTCACTTTTTACACATTTTGTTACAGCCTTATTCCACAATAGATTAAATTCATTATTTGCCTCACAATTCTACAAACAATACCCACAATGACAACATGAAAGAAGTCAGTTTGAAATCTTATTAAAAATAAACGAAAAAAATCCCATGTACACGTATTTAAAGCCTTTGCTCAATACTTTGTTGAAGCACCTTTGGCACCAAATTACAGCCTCAAGTCTTTTGGAGTATGATGCTACAAGCTTGGCACACCTATTTCTGGGTAGTTTCTCCCATTCTTCTTTGCAGATCCTCTCAAGCTCCATCAGGTTGGATGGGGAGTGTCGGTGCACAGCCATTTTCGTTATGCTACCTGTAACATCATTCAGTATGACCGGTTTGGTGGTGGGTCAGTGATGGTCTGGGGACGTATATCCATGGAGGGACACACAGACCTCTGCAGGCTGTACAATGGCACCCTGATTGGCATTAGGTATCAGGATGAAATCCTTGGGCCCATCAGACCCTACGCTGGTGCATGACAATGCCCGGCCTCATGTGGTGGAAGTATGCAGCCAGTTCCTGGAGGATGAAGGAATTGATACCACTGAATGGCCCCCACGCTCACCTGACCTAAATCCAATAGAAACCCTCTGGGACATTATGTTTTGGTCCATCTGACGCCACCAGGTTGCACCTCGGTCTGTTCAGGAGCTCAGTGATGCCCTGGTCCAGATCTGGGAGAAAATACCCCAGGACACCATCTGTCATCTCATTAGGAGCATGCCCCGACATTGTCAGGCAAGCATACAAGTATGTGGGGGCCATACAAACTACCAAGGACCATTTTGAGTTCCTGCAAAAAAATGTCAGGAAAATGGACTAGCCTTCTGCATAATTTTTTCACTTTGATTTTTGAGGGGTCTTTGAATTCAGCCCCCTGTAGGTTGATAATTTTCATTTCCATCAAACGATGTGGCATCCTTTCCTTCCCAACACATTACCCAGTCCATACCAGTATAGATATCCAGCATGAGATTTTTCCCTGTTGAGATCTGATGTGTTTTCAGTGTTCCTTTAATTTTTTGAGCAATATATAATTCAACTCCACAGGTGAAGGAGACAGCAATAAAACCCAGAGAGGAGTAACAACCTTTCCTCTCTCTATTCTCGCCAAAACTATTTTTGACCAAAAATACTTTTATACATCACAAATATACTCTTCAGCACTTTCCGCTTTAGGCTGTATTCACATTCTAATGTTTCATGAAAGCATGCAAAATTGCACCACACCTTATTATGATGTTTATTGAAATCTGTTGGGGTCCTAAATTTCTAGTGTGAGCAGGTGATTGGCACTAAACTGCATGTCCAAGGCTTCTTTTTCTTGAGCAGCCAGAGGGCTAACTGGAAAGAAAAAAAAATGAATGGATTCCTCCATCTATGCAATCTAGATGGATGGAGGAACCCCCCCCCCCCCCAGCTGTGCCATTGTATTCTGACAGGAATGGAGGGGGGGGGGGGGGGGGTTCCTTCGCTGTCAGAATACACGGATCAGCAGCTGCAGGTGATTGGTTGCCAGCTGCTGTTGGGCAAAACCCTTGCAACAGTCCCATTTGACAAAAGCCAATCTCTTGTCTACTGAAAAGGACAGATGGGCTGGAATTCAGCAGCTCTACTGAACTGACCAAGTTTTGATCCATCTACAGCCAGCTTAAAACACATATAGTGAGACTGAAAATAAAAGCACATTTATTCTTTATATGGAACCTGTCAGAGAAGAGAACTGACCTTGCTGTCCTCTTTCTTGAAATGCTAGTATCTCAGACCTAAAACAAGCAAGCAGTTTTACTCACCCTTCCCCCAATGCCAGTCTATGTCCAACTAATTTCCACCACCTGGCACTCCACCCCCTTACTTTTAAACACTTCCACCCCCCCCCCCTGTTCATACCCCTACTCTCTGATGCCCTCCCCTCTACCCCCAACACAGAGCATAAGCTCCCACTACCATAACATGACTCACTGTGCACCTTTACCACAACCAACCTCCACCAGGCCTGTTCCCCACCCCCAATCCACCCCATAAACAGGCCTGATCTCCCCCAAAACCAGGTTTGACCCCCAGTACCCCCTCCCCAACCAGACCGGACCTCCAGCACCCCCCTTCTCCAACCACCCACCCAGACCTGACCTCCAGCACCTCCCCCCCCCCTTTCCTCAACCCAACCAGGCCTGACATCCAACTCCCCCCCAACTCAGCCAGGCCTGACCTCCAGGTCCCCCAACCAGATCTGACCTCCAGCACCCCCCCAACCAGTTCTGACCTCCAGAACCCCCCCCCCCCCCCCCAACGAGGCCCGACCTCCCGCACCCTCCCCCCCACAACAAGGCCTGACCTCCAGCAGCACCCCCAACCAGGCCCGACCAGCAGCAGCCCCCCCCTCCCCCCAGGCCTGACCTCCAGCACCCCCCCAACCAGGTCTGACCTCCAGCAACCCCCCCCCCCAACCAGGTCTGACCTCCAGAAACCCCCCCCCCCCCAACCATGCCTGACCTCCGGCAACCTCCCCACCCCCAACCAGGCCTGACCTCCAGTACCCACCCACCCACCCCCCAACCAGGCCTGACCTCCAGCAAAGGTCTGACCTCCAGCACCCCCCCCTCAACAAGGCCTGACCTCCAGCACCCCCCCCCCCCTCAACAAGGCCTGACCTCCAGCACCCCCCCCCCCCTCAACAAGGCCTGACCTCCAGCACCCCCCCCCTCAACAAGGCCTGACCTCCAGCACCCCCCCCTCAACAAGGCCTGACCTCCAGCACCCCCCCCCCTCAACAAGGCCTGACCTCCAGCACCCCCCCCCCCTCAACAAGGCCTGACCTCCAGCACCCCCCCCCCCCTCAACAAGGCCTGACCTCCAGCACCCCCCCCCCTCAACAAGGCCTGACCTCCAGCACCCCCCCCCCTCAACAAGGCCTGACCTCCAGCACCCCCCCCCCTCAACAAGGCCTGACCTCCAGCACCCCCCCCCCTCAACAAGGCCTGACCTCCAGCACCCCCCCCCCTCAACAAGGCCTGACCTCCAGCACCCCCCCCCCTCAACAAGGCCTGACCTCCAGCACCCCCCCCCCCTCAACAAGGCCTGACCTCCAGCACCCCCCCCCCTCAACAAGGCCTGACCTCCAGCACCCCCCCCCCTCAACAAGGCCTGACCTCCAGCACCCCCCCCCCTCAACAAGGCCTGACCTCCAGCACCCCCCCCCTCAACAAGGCCTGACCTCCAGCGCACCCCCCCTCAACAAGGCCTGACCTCCAGCACCCCCCCCCCTCAACAAGGCCTGACCTCCAGCACCCCCCCCCCTCAACAAGGCCTGACCTCCAGCACCCCCCCCCCTCAACAAGGCCTGACCTCCAGCACCCCCCCCCCCTCAACAAGGCCTGACCTCCAGCACCCCCCCCCCCTCAACAAGGCCTGACCTCCAGCACCCCCCCCCCTCAACAAGGCCTGACCTCCAGCACCCCCCCCCCTCAACAAGGCCTGACCTCCAGCACCCCCCCCCCCCTCAACAAGGCCTGACCTCCAGCACCCCCCCCCCTCAACAAGGCCTGACCTCCAGCACCCCCCCCCCTCAACAAGGCCTGACCTCCAGCACCCCCCCCCCTCAACAAGGCCTGACCTCCAGCACCCCCCCCCCTCAACAAGGCCTGACCTCCAGCACCCCCCCCCCTCAACAAGGCCTGACCTCCAGCACCCCCCCCCCTCAACAAGGCCTGACCTCCAGCACCCCCCCCCCTCAACAAGGCCTGACCTCCAGCACCCCCCCCCCTCAACAAGGCCTGACCTCCAGCACCCCCCCCCCCTCAACAAGGCCTGACCTCCAGCACCCCCCCCCCCTCAACAAGGCCTGACCTCCAGCACCCCCCCCCCCCTCAACAAGGCCTGACCTCCAGCACCCCCCCCCCTCAACAAGGCCTGACCTCCAGCACCCCCCCCCCCCTCAACAAGGCCTGACCTCCAGCACCCCCCCCCCCTCAACAAGGCCTGACCTCCAGCACCCCCCCCCCTCAACAAGGCCTGACCTCCAGCACCCCCCCCCCCCTCAACAAGGCCTGACCTCCAGCACCCCCCCCCCCCTCAACAAGGCCTGACCTCCAGCACCCCCCCCCCCTCAACAAGGCCTGACCTCCAGCACCCCCCCCCCTCAACAAGGCCTGACCTCCAGCATCCCCCCCCCTCAACAAGGCCTGACCTCCAGCACCCCCCCCCCCCTCAACAAGGCCTGACCTCCAGCACCCCCCCCCCTCAACAAGGCCTGACCTCCAGCATCCCCCCCCCTCAACAAGGCCTGACCTCCAGCATCCCCCCCCCTCAACAAGGCCTGACCTCCAGCATCCCCCCCCCAACCAGACCTGACCTCCAGCATCCCCCCCCCCCCCAACCAGGCCTGAGGAAAGGGGGGGTTGGAGGTCACAGGCATCCCCCCCCCCAACCAGGTCTGACCTCCAGCACCCCCCTCCCAAACCAGGTCTGACCTCCAGCAGCCCCCCCCCCCCCTCAAGGCCTGACCTTATCTTCAGCACCCCCCAACCAGACCTGACCTCCAGCACCCCCCCCCCCTCCAACCAGGCCGGACCTCCAGCACCCCCCCTCCAACCAGGCCTGACCTCCAGCAACCCCCCTCCAACCAGACCTGACCTCCAGCACCTCCCCCCCTAACCAGGCCTGACCTCCAGCAACCCCCCCCCCCCCTCCAACCAGGCCTGACCTCCAGCAACCCCCCTCCAACCAGGCCTGACCAGGCCAGCACACCCCCCTCCCCCCCTCAACAAGGCCTGACCTGATCAGCACCCCCCAACCAGACCTGACCTCCAGCACCTCTCCTCACCCGCCTTCCTCAGAGCTCCTATCTGGGATCCGGAGGCCGCCATGTAGTCTCTGTCGGTGATGACCCGGACTCGGACTCCCCGCTGGTGGAGAAGTAGGACGGCCTGGCCCAGAGGAGGACAGGAGAAGGTAAAGATGCAGAGCTCCAGAGTCCTCCGGGCCTCCAGGAGGCGCCTCATCAGTCGGTGGAAGGCGCTGTCAGTGTCAGCATGAGGGAGCGGGCACATACACCGGAGCCCGGGGCTCAGAACACCCTCCATACAGCTCACCGGGACCGGGAAGAAGAAAACCTCCTTTACCGCCCTCCTCCGCCTTCTCCAATACCGGAACAACGCCTCCACCCCCACCGATACCGCCACCGCCGTACACAGCGCCTTCCACACCACACCGGGCACCATGGTGACAGCCCGAGGGCGGAGACTACGACCGGGGGCGGGGCCAGGAGAGAGGCGGGAAAGGCTGAGGCAGAGCTGATGATGAGGAGGAGGAGGAGGAGCCGCCATGTTCAGCCTCCTCGGACTGAGCCTTGTCTGAGATATGGAGGCGGATAAATAAAATGTTCCTCCTCATCCCCTTGTATTATACCTGAGAAGCTGACCCTCAATAAACATGCACCCAGTGAAGTCACACCTCAACTAACCCCCAGAGAGAGGTGGCCACCAGTAACCTCCATGTTTTCCCTCATTTACCTCTAGGCACCCCTTATGAGGTACAAGGGTGAGGTGAAAGCACCCAACCCCACAGGCCTGCGCTTGGGTATAAAAATGGACCCCTATAAACAAATGATATGTGGGAATATGTGCGGTTATACAGTCTTTAACCACTTTACCACCGGAGGATTTTGCTGTCTTACGTCCAGGCCACTTTTTGTGATTCGGCGCTGTGCGACTTTAACTGACAATTGCGCGGTCGTGCAACGTCATACCCAAACGAAATTTACGTCCTTTTTTTCCCACAAATAGAGCTTTCTTTTGGTGGTATTTGATCACCTGTGCGATTTTTACTTTTTGCGCTATAAGCAAAAAAAAGCGTAAATTTTGAAAAAATAACAATATTTTTCACACTTTTTATATGAAATTCCCCCCAAAAAATGTAAAAATCTAAATTTTTTAAAATTTTTGGCCAATTTGTTTTATGCTACCTATGTTTGGTAAAAAAAATCACAATAAGCGTATTTTGATTGGTTTGCGCAAAAGTTATTGCGTTTACTAACAAAGGGAAAGATTTTTGTCATTTTTGGTGTTTTTTTTTTAACTAGTAATGGCGGAGATCTGCGATTTTTTTTGCGGGACTGCGACATTGCGGCAGACAGATCGGACCCTTGACTGACATTTTTGACACTTTTGGGGGTACCAGTGACATTACTACAGTAATCAGTGCTATATATATGCACTGTTACTGTAAAAATGACACTGGCAGGGAAGGGGTTAATTTTATTGGAGAGGGAGGGGTTAATGTATGCCTGGTGCTTACTGACGTGTGTGGGGGGAGGTGATTGAGTGACACAGGGACAGATCGCATGTTTAGCTATGCTGAACCCTGCAATCTGACCCTGCCTGTCACTTAGGAGATCCGCCCGCTTTGTTTACACAAGCGGGCGGATCTCCAGACTCGATTCCCCGACGATCGGGGAAGAGCAGTGGTGATCGCCGCCGCTCCTCCCCTGGCCCGACTCCCACTGTGAATGAATACAGCGGGAGCGAGCCTCCGGCGGCGCGCGTGCGCCGCCCACAAGGGGAGTAGTCCAGTGACATAGGTCTACGCCGCTGGGCGATAACTAACCACTTTGCCGCAGTAGAGCTCAAGTAAGCGGTCGGCAAGTGGATAATAAACTGAGGTGTTTGAATTTTTAAACCTCCAAGAAATGAATTGGTGTAAATTGTGTCCCCAATATGTGGAAAACCCAAGTGGACAATACTTTTTGAAAATATATATAAACGTAAGTGCTAAATGCTTAAAGAGGAAGTAAACCCTCCTCTGACACTTTTACCTATAGGTAAACCTATATTAAGGCTTACCTATAGGTACTGTAAATATCTCCTAAACATGTACCGTTTAGGAGATATTTACCTTTCATGCAGCCAGTGACGTCACTGGCGCATGCGCTCTGAAGGAACGGCCTCTGGTGCCGTTCCTTCAGAGTCCCGTGCCGTGACCGTCGGCTCCCGCGCGCGTGCGCGGGAGTGACGTCACCTCGGCTCCGGCCAATCAGCTGGTCGGAACATGTCGCCCGTCATACAGCCTGGTGAGTGAGCGGAACGGCGGGGGCTCGTTCTAAGGTAAGTATTTCATAATGAGCTAGTATGCGATGCATACTAGCTCATTATGTCTTTGTCTTTCAGGTTGTAAAAAAAAAAAAAAAACATTTAAACGAGTTTACAACCTCTTTAATAAGAATTAACCACTTGCCGACCGCTTACAGCATATATACTGCGGCAGGGTGGCTCTCCCAGGCAAACCGACGTATGGGTACATCGGTCGCTTGGTGGCAGCTAGGGGGCGAGCGCGTGCCGCTGCCCCCGATCCTCAGCGGGAAAGCCGATGCATGGGTCAGGTGGCTCTGATTGCCGCCGGGCACCTGCGATCGTTCCCCGCTGAGAGAGAATGTAGCAGTCCCGCAGATTGCCGCCATTACTAGTAAAAAAAAAAACAATAAAAATTACATAAATCTTTCCCGTAGTTAGTAGATGCGATAAGTTTTGCGCAAACCAATCAAAATACGCCTATTGCGATTTTTTTTACCACAAATATGTAGCAGAAAAAAAATTGGCCTAAAATGTTAAAAACATTTTGATTTTTAATTTTTTTTTGGAGAATTTCATATAGTAGAATGTGAAAAAAAAATTTTTCTGAATTGTCGCTCTTTTTTTGTTTATAGCGCAAAAAATAAAAATCGCACAGGTGATCAAATATCACCAAAAGAAAGCCCTGAATTACTAAATAATTAAACCCGTGCTAAAATGAGGATGATTATGAAGTGATATAAAAAAATGAGTGATATGAAAAATAATAAATAATAGGATTTTTGCAGCTGCTGTTCACTAAGTAAAAACCCAGAATGGCCTCTTTCACACGAGCGTTCTGTATGTCCGTATATCACCCCATCCGTTTGCGGATGATATACGGACATAATGTATGTCAATGGGATTGCGGATGTGAGCCGATGACCATCCGCTGACATCCGATTTGCGTCCTTTCAGTTCTGTTCCCTTTTTTGGAATGGAACAGAACCCTATTTTTCTTCCGTTTAAAAAACGGAACGGATGCAAAATCGGATGTCAGCAGTGTCATCCGCTGACATCCGCAATGCCCATAGACATACATTATGTCCGTATATCATCCGCAAACGGGTGGGATGATATGCGGACATACGGAGCGGATGACACAAGTGTCATCCGTGTCCGTGAAAAAAAAAAAGTGCCGGAGCGGAGGAAAAAAACGGAGCGGCCGTGTGAAAGAGGCCAAAGGATGGCTATCAAAAATAGTGCTCGCAAAAAAATGATAAAAAAAGATAAAAACTCTCAAAAATATATATATATATGTGTACCAGTGTTATAATAATATAAAAAAAAACGTGTGTAGGTGTGTACGGGGCATTACAGCACTTGGTTACATCACACTTCAGCACTTTTTTTGCACATCTTATTGGACCACTTCCAGAACCTTATATTATTTTTTGCACAGCTTATTGTTTTTATTTGTATATTATATGAGACATTTCTTACTACCATTGTTTTTGTGTACAGGGGCACACAGTATCATTGCACTTTAGCACTTTGTTTTCATATGTCCATATATGTTTATTAGTATAACACTGGTACACATATATATATATATATATTTTTGAGAGTTTTTATCATTTTTTTGTGAGCACAGCCAAAAGAAAGCTCTATTTGTTGGGGAAAAAAGGACGTCAATTTTAATTGGGTAAAGCGCTGCACGACCGCACAATTGTTCGTTAAAGTAACGCACTGCCGAATCGCAAAATAGGGCCTGGTCTTTGAGGGGGCAAATCCTTTCGGTCTTAAAGCGGAGTTCCAGCCTAACACACTCACCTGTCCAACGGTCCAGCGATGCGGCCGCCTGAAGCCTCGCTCTTCTCCATCTCTTCTCTCCGGCGTCGGCATCACTGGTGTGGGCACCCGGCTGTGACAGTTTGCGGCTTCACAGCCGGGTATGCACTGCGCATGCGCGAGTTGCGCTACACTTCGTGATTGGCCGGCAATCTTCTGGGACCTCTGACATGTCCCTGAAGATTGCAGGGAGGGAGGCGGAGAGGAGAACTTCCGCTCAGGGCGCCGCGGCGCTCCGAGCGGAGGTGGGAGCGGGTAACTGTCAAAACTAGGTCCCGATCCCCCCCCCCCCCCCCAAAAATGACATGCCAAATGTGGCATGTCAGGGGGTTAGCACTACCTAAAGTGGAAGTTCCACTTTCGGGTGGAACTCCACTTTAAGGTGGTTAAATATGCCTGATTGTACTCTGGGTGACCTAAGACACAAACAATGCTAGTATACCAGACAATATAATTATTGTACAAAAAAAGGAGGACAGTCCAGAAAAATTATAATGAGTCCAAAAAAAAGTTGGGATTTCCAGGTAGATTGATCAAAGTGTTTAGCAGACCCCAGAAGGAGAAGACTGCACTGCCATCTCATGCATGGAGCGTAGACCAAGGACACCTCTCTTGTCTTATGACAAGTATCTTCAAACTACGGCCCTCCAGATGTTACGGAACGACACGTCCCATGAGGCATTGTAAAACTCTGACATTCATACACATGACTAGGCATGATGGGAATTGTAGTTCCTGAACAACTGGAGGGCCATAGTTTGAAGACCCCTGTCCTACGACAAAGGGGATCAGCCAGGCTTAGGTGGTCTCCCCTACCATAGGATGTTTCTGTATCTCCTAGATCCACTCGTGCCTCCTCTCCTCCACCTTACTCCTTATTCCCAGAATGCTCAGCTTGTATCAATGTATAGGGAAAGGGATAAAAAAAAATCTCATAGTGTATTCCAGTAAAGATTTATTGAAAAAAATATAGGTACAGAAATTCCAAAAAACTCCATAAAAAAATCCCCTAAAATAGATCCAAAGGTCCAAGGGAATATTTGCAGGCAGGATCTGTTGGAGGAGTTCTGTCATCCTCCCTGCTGCCGACTGCTGAGACAGGGTGGGGGCATAGACGAGGGTGGTGTTGCAGCTGCCGGAGAGGTGCGAGGGCCACATGAAATGGCCTGGTGGGCCAGATTGGGCCCCCGGGCCTTGTGTTTGACACACGTGACATAAGCTGTGAAGGGCAGGTGCAGAGCGGTACTCTGTCAGAATAGCGAACCCGTCAGATTAGGTCATGGAAGTGACTTTCCGTCAGCTGCGCATGCTTTCCACCGCTACCAGGTTTGCTAATCGGACAGAACCCTTGCTGTCAGAAGGTGGCAGCGGACATCTTACTACACCCAGCTGCGTCTTGAATTTCAGAGTAATTCTGGCAATAAAGTGAGCAGATATAAATAAATATAGTATATTGACATCTGTTGGATGTTACATTTTGAAAGAAGCTGGATGGCAGCAGTAGGAAGGTGGCGGAGGCCATGTTGGTACACCGGTACTCTGCTCAGCACCAAACCTTTAGGCTTTAAAATTCAACATCCAATCATCAGCTCAGATATCAATATACTATATTTACAGCGCATCCGGAAAGTATTCACAGCGCTTCACTTTTTCCACATTTTGTTATGTTACAGCCTTTTTCCAAAATATATTAAATTCATTGTTTTCCTCAAAATTCTACAAACAATACCCCATAATGACCATCTGAAAGAAGTTTGTTTGAAATCTTTGAAAATCTATTAATAATAACAAAAATCCCATCGACATAAGTATCACAGTCTTTGCCATGACACTAAAATGAGCTCAGGTGCATCCGGTTTCCACTGAACATCCTTGAGATGTTTCTACAACTTGATCAGAGTTCACCTGTGGTAAGTTCAGTTGATTGGACATGATTTGGAAAGGCACACAATTGTCTATATAAGGTCCCACAGTTAATAGAACATGTCAGAGCACAAACCAAGCCATGAAGTCCAAGGAATTGTCTATAGACTTCAGAGACAATATTGTATGGAGGCACAGATCTGGGGAAGGGTACAGAAACATTCCTGTAGCATTAACCACTTGCCGACTGCCGCCCGACTATATACGGCGGCGGTCAGCCCCTCCCAGGCAAAGTGACGTACCGGTACGTCACTAGCCTGGGAGCCAATTGGGGGCGAGCGCGCGCCGCCAGGGGCGAGCGCACGCCCGCCCCCGCTCGTTCACTAGGAAGCCCGATGTCCGCCGGTCACTCGCAATCGTCGGGTGGAGAGGGAGAAAGGCAGGCGGCTAATGTAAACAAAGCCGCCTGTCATTCTTCCCTGTGTAAAAGCACAGATCATATGGTCCTGCTATGTAGGACCGTTGATCTCTGCTGTTACACAAACAGCCACATCCAATCACAGTTAGAAGCACGCCCCTAGGGACACACTTAACCCTTCCCTCTCCAATAAAGTTAACCCCTTCCCTCCCAGTGTCATTTTTACAGTAACAGTGCATATGTATAGCACTGATTACTGTAGTAATGTCACTGGTACCCCCAAAAGTGTCAAAAATGTCAGTCAAGGGTCCGATCTGTCCGCCGCAATGTCGCAGTCCCGCAAAAAAAATCGCAGATCGCCGCCATTACTCGTTAAAAAAAAAACAATAAAAATGACAAAAATCTTTCTCTTAGTTAGTAAACACAATAACTTTTGCGCAAACCAATCAAAATACGCTTTTTGCGATTTTTTTTACCAAACATATGTAGCAGAAAACAAATTGGCCTAAAATGTTAAAAAATTTTGATTTTTACATTTTTTTGGGGAATTTCATATAAAAAAATGTGAAAAATATTGTTATTTTTGCAAAATTGTCGCTCTTTTTTTGTTTATAGCGCATGATCAAAAAATCGCACAGGTGATCAAATACCACCAAAAGAAAGCTCTGTTTGTGGGAAAAAAAGGACGTCAATTTTATTTGGGTACAGCGTCGCATGACCGCACAAAAGTCACGCAGTGCCGAATCGAAAAATTGGCCCTGGTCAGGAAGGGGGTAAAATCTTCTGGGGCTTAAGTGGTTAAGAGCCGGATCACACTAATCCGACTCTAAGTCGCCCCGACTTCGGGCAACTTTGAAGTTGCCCGTGCAGCACGACTTCATCGCGGCTTGCAAACGACTTCTCATAATAGAAGTCAATGCAAGTCGCTCCGACTTTGCCAAAAAATAGTGCAGGAACCTTTTTCTAAGTCGGAGCGACTTGAGTCGCTCTGATTAGAACGGTTCTATTGCACAGCATTGGGAGCTACTTGTCAGGCGACCAAGTCGCCCAACAAGTCGGATTAGTGTGAACCGGCTCTAACGCTACGTTCACATGTGGGCGTAGCGGATCATGGGCAGAATCACAGCGATTCTGCCCGCGATCCGGAATCATTGCAAATCGCGGGATGCCTGTGCGATGCCCGTGAATTGCAATTGCACCCCAAACAGTGTGCGATGTTGCCGCGATTTCCACCTGCCGAATCGAGTACCTTTTTGGGTGTCATGCGTCCCGCGATTCTCTTTTGCGTGATGTTACCACATCATCGCACAGCGATTGGGGTGCCATTGCAAATCATGGGCATCGCACAGCTGTCCCGCGATTTGCAATGATTCCGGTGTTGGAGATACAACAGCTTTCAGTTTATCCGATAAACTGCAGTTCACAAATAGGACAGTAGATGTCGCTAATGCTAAGTGATATGCTATGCATTTTCTATGATGTGTATTTCCTGTACACTGTACTTGTTGGTCATCTCTTCCTGTCTGTGTTTTCTCACCATGAGAAGGTAATCTGTGGTTATGTTCCAATAAAGAAGCCAGTTCCTGTTTACTCCACAATGTCTGATCTGAATGGACTCCGCTGCACCCAGTGATCGCACTTTGCAACATCGCGGTGATTCTGCCCGTGATCCACTATGCCCACATGTGAACGTAGCCTGAAGGTCCCAGTGAGCACAGAGGTCTCGATCATCCGTATTTAGCACTGCATCCGTATTTAGCACTGCTCTGACCCTGTGAACTGTTCAGCCCTCCTGACATTCTAGGTTCAGACATAGTGTATACATCTTTAAGTAATGCACTGACACAGTATAAATGAGTTTTAACTTTTACTCAAAGAGGAAATGTGCAAAATTATGTCAGTCAGCTAAATCCTGAATAAACTATCAGAGCTCAGCAAAACTGACAATAACCAGTTCCCGACCACCCACTGCCTTTTTACTGTGGCAGGGTGGCTCGTACAGGCAAAACGACATAGACCTACGTCATTATTTCAGTAACAGTGCATATTTATAGCACACTGATTACTGTAGTAATGTCACTGGTCCCCCCAAAAATGTCAGTTAGGGGTCCGATCTGTCCGCCGCAATGTCACAGTCCCGCAAGAAATCGCAGATCGCTGCCATTACTAGTAAAAAAAAAAAAAAACAATAAAAATTACATAAATCTTTCCCGTAGTTAGTAGACGCGATAACTTTTGCGCAAACCAATCAAAATACGCTTCTTGCTCACCAGCCACAGAGGTAAGAGAAGGTCAAGGTCAGATAAAACCAGGAAGTACGTTTTAGCTCAATAGGCCATTTGCCATGGCAAATGTTTATAGACAAGTGAATGAGCCCCCGTTCACATGCAAGCGATCTGACTTCGGGTGGCGACCTCCGAGGTCGCGGTGCGAGCAGCGCGCCACGACCTCGGAGCGGCCGCCACGGACTTCATAACATTGAAGTCTATGGCGGTCGCCTCCTGGTCGCCCCAAAGAAGCTCCGGACCCTTTTTCTAAGTCGGAGCGACTTGTGTCGCTCCTATTAGAATGGGTCCGCAGCTTCCCTATGGGAGGCGACCTGTGAGGCGACCATGTCGCCTCACAGGTCGCCTTAGTGTGAACGGGGGCTAACACCACAGTGCTTGTGAAAAGCAAAACAAACATGTGACTTTGATACACAAGATAAAGGAAATGGCCAAAAGTCCAAAAATAGGAAAACTCAAATGAGTCAAGGCTTTGTAGTTCCAAATGCCGTGATAGTAATTGGGATTCATAGGTAACCAAGGTGACACCATCCACTCTCATGCTAGGCTTACCAGAATATACACTATATTGTCAAAAGTATTGAGACACCTAGTGGCAATCAAGGGCCTAACAATGTGTAATGTGTGCTGCTTTCACAGGTCTGGCTGTTTTTTTCTATCTGCTTTGCAGGGAGAAAAAACAGTCAGATCGCTGCTCTGTGTACAGAGGCCAATCAGCTGGTCTCGGCCATAAATCATTGGCTGGTACCTGCTGACAAAATCCTGCTGTATGAAGAGGAGAGCCGCTCAGGTGAGGCTGAATATCCCGGTGCAGGTCAGATCCGCCATCCAGAAATATGCTCAAACCATAGAAGTTGGACCGCACTCAGAGAAGACATGCCAGGTTGACGCATTTCACGATACAGAGGATCGCCTACTCATAACCACACCGGTTATGAGTAAGCGATCCTCTGTATCATGAAACGCATCAACCTGGCATGTCTTCTGATGCACTGTCTGTATGGATTTGTCTATGAGGAATAAAGGATATCATTGATTTCATCTTCTCTGAGTGCGGTCCAACTTCTTTGGTTTTAGCAAAATCCTTCTGTAGCCAGTGAGAGCACGAGTTAGCAGTGGGTGCACACATGCGCGCCCATAACCCAGGAGTGGCTGTGTTATGAGGCAGGTGGAAGCCTGTCGTGCAGAGAAGGCTTACCGTTGCTGGTGGGCGGAGCTTTGATGGAAACCCGAGGTGAGTAGCACAGGCTAGCCTGAGGTGCGGGGTCTAAGCACCCACTGGTCTTCACTAGAGCCTCTGATGGTGAGGATGGATTTGGCTGCAGGTGGATACCAGGTCGCAGTCCCCAGGATCGCCCCACCAGGGGGTAACCGGTCAAGGTCCGAAGATGGATGAGCCGACAAGGAGAATCCAGAAGAGTAGTCAAAACGAGCCGGGATCAGGACAGGCAGCAAGCAAACAAGCGAGGTCAGGGACGAGCCAAAGGTCAACAGGTATCAGACAGGAATCAAACAGGAAGCAGGTTCAGAACACAGGAGAGCTGAAGACAACACAGCAAAGTACAAATGCACCATCTGCCTTTAAATAGGCCTCCTTTGACACCAAACGTCCGGGTCAATGTTTGAGAACGTGAGAACGCATAATGTGCGTGGGGTCACGCACGTTAGCTAATGCGTATTAGCCAGGCTCTAATTTGCGCATGCGTATTAGCCAGCCGACGTGCGTCGACGTACTTCCTGGCAGACAACAACCACACAACGTCACTTCCTATACCCCGTAGAACGCACGCCGGCAGCGTTCCCGAAAGTGGACACATTAGATGTGATTATTGCGGTTATACAACGCTGTTTTATGCTATACCTTTGTGAGTAGTTTTAATTTATTTTAATATAATAAATGTTTTATGGGCTTCACTATTTTTGGCTCCTTCCCTTCCTTTCGAGTGCCTGATTGAGGGGGGACTGTACTTAAAGGCTGGAGGTTTGTTGGAGGCTTTGCTGACCCATCCATCCCTATGTGCTGTCTTTTGGAAAACCATGCAAATTTGAGGCTTAATTATCTCTAAAGTCTGGTGAGTGGATCCCCAAAAGGGTCTTTTTTGAAGCACCTTGGCACCGTGTGGAGCACTTCAAGCACTTTACCCAGCACCTTATTTAAATTTTAAGTGGACTATTTCTTTGGACGGCACCTTATTCAGCACTTTGGCACTATTAGCACTATCATCGAATTTCATTGCACTTTTATTAATTGATCAATTTTCTCACTAGGGCACTTTTTATTATTATATATTGCAATTGCTTACTTTGTATTTTTCATTATTGGATGATTTTATTATTTATTGATTTGAAATCTTTTCACTAGTGCACTTTATCATCATATATATTGTAATTTGATGAGTTGGAATTATTTATATTTCATTTTTGGATTAGTTTATTATTTACTCACACGCCTGGTAGCGCTGTTTTAGAATATTTTACATCTTTTTCTTGTTTTTTTGTTTTTTACTTAAGTGAGCAGCAGCTGCAGGTGACACTATTTTAGAAGCCCGAACACCACATGTGAAGGGAGGCAGACAGAAGCACCGCAGCAAAGAGAAAAATGAGGCCCTGGTAGTGTAGTGGAACTTATTGCTGTACATTGGAGCCTTTGGGAGTCCAATTTGGTCGTTAATAGGAGGAGGTGCACAGATGAGATTGGTTTCTGCCTGCCACAGACTTATCAACATTCTGGGCGTTTTTTGACCCTGCGGGGTCTAACGAGTTGGTAAGAGTATTTTGTGATTCTGCTTGGTGGTGGACTGTCCTATTTGCACCCCCCTACTTTTGGATATATGTGGACTCTACAATTGCACTTGGGACTCTTGTTGTCAGCAATATTTGTATATTTGGATTAGCGCGACACCATTTCCTATATTTCCACTGAAGATATTGTTTTCTTGTCTTTTTGTGTCAGCTGCTTTTATTTTAAGGGGCTCACACCCTTTCATACCATTATTTTATGTTAACTTATTATGATTATAGCGCAGCAATTTTATTCTATTTAACACTATTTTATATCACAATTTAGCGCGGGTTTTAATTTAAACTTTCTATACTACACTTGTCAACTTTTTATGTTAGTGACACCCATTGGATTATCACATTACACCTGTGGACTTTTTCATATTATTTTAGCACAACTTAAAGAAGTATTTTTGGAGCCGAAGGAGATGGCCGCTTAGGATCCGAGCTCCGTCTCTCCCGGTATCTCCACCGACAGCCAAGCGACGTGGGTAAGCACCTCCGGCTCCTAATCCCCTCATACACCACTCAGGAACCTCTAGACCACCATGAGGAAGCGCAAAGACCGCGGGGCGCCCCGTAAACTGACGGACTTTTTCGCCACTTCCAGCACCCCGCGCTCGCAAGATGGCGCCGAGTCCTCCTTGCAGGCCCGAGGCGCCGGAGCCTCGGGAGAGGCGCAGCGAGCTCACGAACGGACCTCCGGCTCTGTCTCCCCCGCTGCGAGCAGCAAGTCATCCCAGGGGACCTCACCTACCCACAGCCCCCACAAATCGGCGCCCAAGAGGTCTGAAAGCCACAGATGGGCAGGAGATGAGCGGGCGGGGGAGGGGTCCTTGAACAGCACGCTGGAGTTCTATGAGAACTTTAAAGACTTTCCTACTACAGGGCAGCCTCTCACAGATGCCACTATGAAGGAAATGCTCCTCACTATTAACGGCGCTTTTCACAGGGAAATTGTGGCCTGTGTCAATGGAATTAAAACCGATGTAGTTGAACTCGGGGGCAGGGTGGACCATTTGGAATCCAAAATGGAGGAGTTCACGCTAGCGCATAATGAACTAGTTGACTCTCATAACGAGCAGGACGATGACCTGGAGGCCCTAAAGAGCAAGATGGCGGACCTGGAGGACAGGGCCCGCCGAAACAATGTTAAACTTCGGGGGGTCCCGGAGTCTATTCCCCCGTCAGACCTGAGGCCGTATGTCCAAGCCATGCTTTTGGCTCTGATGCCTGACACACCTGTGACGGAAGTAGTGGTAGATCGGGCTCACCGCTTGCCAAAGCCGCAACATCTTCCAGACAAGGTACCACGGGATGTCATTGCCCTCATCCATTTTTTTCATGTCAAAGACGATCTCATGAGGTTCGCGCGGAAGCATTCACCACTGCCGGACCCGTATCATGATATATCTGTCTACGCAGACCTGTCTCAGTTCACCATGGCGGCGAGGAGGAAATTAGTTCCCTTGACCAAGCTACTACGGAACAACAACATTGCCTATTCCTGGGGATTCCCTACCAAGCTGCTCATAATCAAGGAGGGCCGCACACATGTCATCCGCTCAGTGCATGAGGGCTTTGCGCTGACTAAGCAGTGGGGAATTATCCCGGATCAGCAGAGCTCACCGCCGAGTACAGATCCGCCAGCTCGACTTGAACCTAAATGGCGCCGAGTCAACAGATGAACTTCGGGTCCCTTCCAGTTGGCCCTGATGGTTCTAATGGCCTGTCCCTTTTCCCTGGAGGTCTCTTCAGCAGATCCAGAGAGGTTTTAGGGGGTCTGTCTGTTTCCCTTTTTTTTTTTCTCCCTGACCGACATGCTGGAGTTCAAGGGGAACCCGGGAGGCCGGTGCTATTACCCCCCTTACCACTACCTGCGATAGAATCGCATGATGGGGTTTACCCCAAGCTTTTGGTTTGTTACCTTTGTTACTTCCATGTTTTGTTCTATTTTGTGTCTTTCATTTCTTCAGCCTCTTTGCAAGCTACTTACACCTGGAAACCACTCACCCTGTAACCAAGGACTCCCACGGTTCAATTATACCAGCGAGGACAAGTTGCTCAGTTCTGAACTTATTCTACATGGACTGCAGGTACTGTGACGGCCACGGCCTAGTGTTGCCCTCCAATTTAGGTCTAGTCGCTGATGCTGGAGACCATTCATGGTCCCCAACCATATCTTACAGAGTCCTTGTCTCTGCATATAGATTGGACTGCAATGATCATTACGGTACCATTTTAAATGGTTATTCAAATTGTCTCTATTAACGCCCATGGACTGAACAGCCCGTTCAAACGTATGTCCCTCTGGAGAGAGGCTCGCACCCTCAAGGGTGATATTGTATGTGTACAGGAGACCCACTTCACGCGATCAAACCCACCTAAATGCACAGATAAGGCTTATCCACATATATTTGTCTCTTCTGGGGAATCCAAAAAAAAGGGGGTGCTCACTGCAGTTAAACATTCTGTGGCATTTCAACTGCATGAGGTGGTGTCAGATGAGGCAGGTCGATACGTGATATTGATCTGCGACATCAACAACACTACATATACAATCGTAAATCTTTATGCCCCGAACAAGGGCCAGATCAAATTCTTTAAAGCATTAGTCAAGAAGGTGGATCGCGTGAAGAAAGGTCTCACGGTGTATTGTGGGTGCAATCTATCAAGGGGTGTGTGTGATCCCTGCGCTATCTGAGGTGGCAAGAGAATCCCTGCTGCAGCGCCACTGGGACTGATACTAAAGCAGTAAATGATATAATTAAAGGAGTAGTGGTGCGCTTCAAGGATCAGCTCTCGTGGATCTCTATTTGGGTTAGTGGCAGTGGTGTGTGTAAATCTTGATTTGAAAGTGCTCGGCGTGATAGGTATAACATTTATATTCCAAAAAAAATTTTGATAATGAAAGTGCAAGTGTGTCAATCAGATCAATGCGTGTGTCTGTAAATACATAGATCAATAAATATCAAGGTCTTTTCTTCTTTACAAATAAATAAATATATGAATACGGTGTATGTTTTCGATGTGTATATCAATAAATGGATAGATAAATAAATAAATATCAGAATGCTTCTTCTTTGCCAGTGAACATCAATAAATAAAATATATAAATCCAGTGTTAGTCTTCAATCTGATTCATAAACAGTAAAAAATATATATGTGCTCAAAATAAAGTGCTACATGCAATTTCTATTAAAACGGTGCTGGAAGAGATATCTGTGAACAGTTCAATTGCAATCCTTCAAATACCAATATCAACTGAGATAGTCCAAAAACAGAAAATTTTTTTTAAAATATATATATAGAGAAAATCCAAAAGCTTGTGTGAATGCGTTCCTCGCTTATATCCGTGCTTCACTCATGCAATTAAGTGACTGTGAAGGTGTATTGTGGGGATTTCAACTGTGTGGTGGACCAGGAGCTGGATTGTTCTCCAGCTCAGGGACGTGCAAGGGCTACTCTGCAGCGGTTCTTGCATGCCTCTGACCTGTACGATGTGTGGCGATGCTTTAACTCCACGGAAAGGGATTTTACCTACTTCTCGGCCCCTCACAAATCTTATTCACGGCTGGATTTGTTTGTGGCCGATTTGCAATTTTTGAGGGCAGTGGAGAATTTTGTGATACATTCTATATCATGGTCTGACCACGCGCCGGTTTCGGTGGCGGTCTCGGAGTCTCACGTGACAACGCCGGTGCATTTGTGGCGCAATAATGTCTCTTTGCTCCGGGACCCCGCTCATAGGGACCGACTGGGTGGTCAGATAAGGGACTATTTTGGGTACAACGATACCCCTGGGATTGATGTGTTTCACTTGTGGTGCGCTCATAAGGCGTTCTCGAGAGGGTTGCTCATTCAGCAGGCTTCTAGGGCTAAAAGAGCAAGAACGGGGGCGCTTAGGGCCCTAATGGAGAAACTTAAAGCACTAGAATCAGCGCATAAACTGAATCCGTCCCAGCTCACGAACTGTAGACTGCAGGTTAGAGCTAAACTTATGGAGGAACATCAATACCTCCTCTTTCGCACTAAAGCGCGGCATTACTCTCAAGGGAATAAGTCGGGGAAAATGTTAGCTAACTACTTAAGGAAAAGACAACAAAAAACTAAGCTGGCCTCTATCACTGAACCCGTTTCTGGTAATCAGGTGCCACACCCTAATGAGATCGCTAATGCTTTCTCGAGTTACTATACCTCGTTGTATAATCTCCAGGATGATGTGATTACCCCACAGCCTACAGATTCCCTTATTGCTGACTTCCTGGATACCCTTCATCTCCCAGGGGTTACGGACCATATGTTGCAATCCCTTAATGCCCCCATAACCGAAGAGGAGATCCAACTAGCCATAGCTTCTTTGCCCTCCAATAAATCACCGGGAGCGGATGGCTTCTCCTCAGAATACTATAAGGCCTTCAGTCAGGTTCTGTCTCCATATCTAAGTAGGGTGTTCAACGCCGCTGTTCAGCGCTCCTCCTTCCCCGAGGAGATGCTCCAGGCGGTTATCGTGGCACTTCCAAAACCTGGGAAGGCGCCAGATGCTCCTCAGAATTTTCGCCCCATTTCCCTTTTAAACACCGATCTCAAGTTGTATGCCAAAATACTAGCGGTCTGACTGGCTGAGGTAACTCCTCACCTGGTCAAGGCTGACCAAGTGGGTTTTGTGAAAGGGAGACAGGCGCCGGATAATACCAGGAGGATGCTGGACCTGGTGCAGATAGCTGAAACCCGGAAGGTGCCCTCTGTGTTCCTGACATTGGATGCTGAAAAAGCGTTCGATAGGGTTCACTGGGGGTACATTAGAGCGACACTCACTAAATTCGGGTTGAGGGGGAACATCTTCTCGGCTATCTCAGCACTGTACACCAAGCCCTCAGCTAGGGTATTTACATCAAGTGCTTTATCATCTAACTTCAACATTACAAATGGGACCCGTCAGGGGTGCCCCCTTTCCCCCTTGATTTTCACTCTGGTTATGGAACCTCTGGCTGAGGCGATTAGGAGCGACCCTAATATATCTGGGATTTCGGTGGGAGGTACGGATCACAAAATCGGGCTTTTTGCGGATGATGTGATCCTGACCTTAACTTCCCCTGTAAAGTCATTGCACTACGTACAGCAACAGCTAGACAGGTTTGGGACAGTCTCTTACTACAAACTCAATGTCACTAAGTCCGTGTGCTTACCACTCTCCCTGAACCCTCCGATCTTGAAGTTCCTGAAATCAAAATATCCTTTTCAATGGACTAACAAGTCCCTTACGTATCTGGGTATCTCCTTAGTGGCGCCGACATCCTTAACGTACCAGACCAACTTTGCTAAATTACAGTCCATTATTGCGGGGGACTTGCAGCACATTGCGTCCTACGATCTTTCCTGGATGGGCCGCATAGCTGCCCTTAAAATGATAGCGCTCCCCAAAATATTGTACTATTTTAGGACGCTCCCTATATTGTTACCCGAATCCTTCTTTAGAGGTATGGATAAGCTCTTCCGAAAATTCCTATGGGAGGGCAGGGTACCTAAATTGTCATACTCCACGTTACTTAAATCTAGATCGGCTGGGGGGGTGGGCTTCCCTCATCTTAGGTCATCTTAGGTCCTACCACTCTGCTGCCCTGTTGGACCAAGCTATGGGTGCTGTTAGAGAGGGCAATGGTGGCGCAGCGAGATCTACCATCTCTGCTTCAGGCCGCATTGACGAAAAGGGAGGCGCACATTCCCAGCCTGTCCTCACTGCGGGCCACACTGGGAGCTTGGGGGGAGGTACAGAGGATGGAGGGAACCCCGATAGCTAAGAGAGAATTAACACTGGCAGCCTATCAGTTCCTGCTTCCCTCCCTGAAAATTCCGAGGACATTGTTCCCGGATACCTTCACATACCATGATGTCCGTGGGCAGGTCGGAACCCCGTCCTCCTTCTTTCATGCACAGCTACACCATTACCACATTAAGTTTCCCAACCCGATTATTGAGGTGCCCTCTGAGATCTGGGACTATTTGCACAAAGAGTATCGTAAAACGAAGGGGTTGTCGTGGTTCTACCATCGTCTGCGCTTCCAGCGTGGATGGGTCAAGCCGGCTAGTATGGTGGCCTGGGAGGGCGACCTTTCAGTGGCATTTTCGGAGCTGGAAGGCGGCTGGCTATTCGCTCCTTTTACACATTTACGCATTGTACTAACCACTGGGAGGTGGCTCTCAAATTTCTCCACCGTAGTTATCTGACACCTGTGAAGATGGCTAAGATGTTCAAAGATGCACCAATCTTATGCTGGAGGGGGTGTGGGGGTAGGGGTACACTATTCCATCTACTGTGGCAGTGTAGGAAGCTGAGAGGATATTGGGCAGCGGTGTTTGCACTACTTATCTCTATAACGGGAATTTCGCTGTCCATGTCCCCAGCCCTAGCTCTATTGAACTTGGGTATTGACAAGGTTCCACGACCGTTTCGTTGTGTGACCTCTCACATTCTCACAGCTGCTAGGATGTCTGTCACCGCGGCGTGGAGGTCTGTTGATGCACCCATGGTGACAGATGTCATAAATAGGGTTAGAACCCACTACTCCTATGAACAGTTCTTTGCCAGCTCCAGCGATAGAAGCCTGCTGTTTGACCGCGAATGGAGTCCTTGGTTGCTAAAGTACCCGAGCTGAGGGGTTTTCCTCTTGCTCGGGCTTGATCTTTACTTGATCATATTATTAATGATGACATATATTTCTATCTGAGGCTGATGTTTAGACCGTCCGGTTGATGGTCTCTGTGTTCATCTGCGTGGTTATTGCAAACGTAATGTTCTATAGCATGCTAGAGTTAAGGTTCTTTGTGGACGCACCTCTTGTTAGCTTCGGGAAGCTCTGGGTGTACGCCGGGGGCTGGGTCCCAGCTCCTGCGGGGGTGGGGGGGGGGGCGTGGGACCACTGTATTGATCCCCTTGGGGGTGGTCCGGGGGGCCCGAACCTTCGGCTCAGCGCGGGGGGAGTTGGACTGGGGCCTGGTCTCCGGGGGGGCCCGGATATTGAGTACTGGGGGCTCCAAAAATGTATCCGTCACGGTTTTGTATGGTATACTCTAGTGTGTTTACTATATTTGTTCAATGTTATACAACCATTACGTTTACCTGTACTGTATTTTATGTTTGATGTTTTGAAACTTTAATAAAAACTATTGAAAAGACAAAAAAAAAAAAAAAGAAGTATTTTTGTATTGGAACTGTGCTGATATCTCACAGATAAGTTGCTGCTTGCACTTTTTGTTTTTGTTTTTATTCTCTATATTTAGCGCGGTTTTTCTTTCTGTTATTATTAGTGTTAGAATGTGGCTAACAGTAGATTAAGGCTCCGTTCACGGCGCGACTTGCACGGACTTCATAAAATGAATGTCTATGCAAGTCGCTCCAGGTCGCCCCGAAGTAGTACAGGACCCTTTTTCTAAGTCGGAGCGACTTGTGTCGCTCCTATAAGAATGGCTCCTGTACTACACAGTGGGAGCGGGAGGACCGCGACTTGTCAGGTTGACAAGTCGCCTGACAAGTTGGATCGATGTGAATGGACACTAAGGGTCCTTTCAGACGGGCTTTCCACCCAGTGGACTGCGTTTTGCTCAGTGGGGATCGATCCGCTGAACTCCGCTGAGCAGGCGGATGACAGGTCCATCTCCACTTATTTTGGAGAGACAGATCTGTCTCTATGGGAGATCAGATGATAATGGACGGCTTGTCCGTTTTTATCCGATCCTATCCGATCTGATCCTTCAGACGCATGGAAAATAGGGTTTCCCTCCATCTGGATTTCACCGCTGACATTCACTGCTCCATAGAGGTGCATGGAGCATCCGATCAGGTCCGCCTGAAAAACTAACAGGCGGACCTGATCGGAAAGCCTGTGTGAAAGGGGCCTTAGAGTTATTTAGTTTTTGGCTGAAGTTCTGTTTTAAATGCTGGGTGCTGCAGGATTACTTTGCATGAGTCCAAAGGTACTTAAAGAGTCCCCTCTCTGCCCCTGTTGAACTGATGGGGCCTGGGCCCTGTACAGGAGGGCCAGTTCTACCACCGTATTGTTGACCCTTGTCAGGAACACGTGGCTTGCATATTCTGAAGGTACAGGAGAAGTTTCCAGGGCACCAGATTACAGGTAATAAGATTTTATTAGCGCGGCCTCTTGTTCTACAACTACAATATTGATCTATTTTGCGGATGTACACTATTACAGGAATTCCTTTAAATTGTAAATCTACTGATAAAGTCTTATATTTAATCTGTCATGGTCATTTTAATAACCTATAAGGAGACACAAAGTCTGTGGGAGATTCCGGAACTGTTAAGATAAGTGGAAACCATAAATGTGTTATCTGCTGGCCATAAGAGATGAGAATTCCCCTACAAAGGTTTAAAGGTTATTTTCATACTTAACACAGCTTCTATGGTGTGCATATTATACAAGAACTTTAACCTCACTTACTTTGTCAGTTACTTTAAATTGTCCTAAAAAAAAAGTAAAAAAAACAAAAACAAAGCACACGCCAAATATAATTACAAATCTGACCACATATTAAATTGATGTATGATCAGCATATGAATAAAGACAACCTTGCAGCATATTAAATCAATATTGAACAAAACTCGGGGGGTATTAGAGACCCTTATAGGGCAAGTATCACCATCTCTATCATAGGATACAAAAGCATTCCCATATTAGTGTAGCACCCTCCTAGTTTAGGTTACTAGAGAGGTTTAGGTAAATGTAGTCTTTTTGGCTTCTTTGTAGTCAGTGTGATTATTTTGGGCTGTTCTTGACCTTGCTGGCTGCAGCCAGTGGCTGCAAGCTCAACTACTTTCCCCTGTCTTCTAGTGGATTTTAGAATGTAGTGGGATGGAAAAGGAAGACCCTGGACTTGCATATTCTTGCAGCCTCTGTCAATCCTTGGAGGAGAGAATGCCCAGTAGGGGGCTAAGGGGTGTATAAACAGCATGGTTCTTGTCCAGGAGGAGAAGACCCAGCCTGAAGGGCTGCTGTCGATTAGCTGGAGTTGCTGGAGTTCATTGAGGTCCCAGCTTAGGGTGAGCTCAGGAGGGGGGGGGGCTTATTTTCTGAGAAAAGCGGAAGCAAATTCATAGCGGGTTCACTGAGGATCTAGCCTAGAGGCTCACAGGAGAACCTCTTGAGCACTTGCTCCAGAAGTTGCTGACTTAAGACTGCTTCTGTGTTTGCAGTCCCCTGAATTGGGTATGTTTACCTACTGCTGGTCCAAAAAAGGGGGCTACCCTGAGGATTCTAGGTAAATCAGAGAGTGATATCTGTTACATTGTGAACTAGATTTGGAGCATCCCAAGACTCACTCTGCACAGTGACCCCAACCAAGTTCAACTAGCATTAAACCTAAAAAAAAAAAACACTGCCTATTGTGTGTAAAACTGAGAGAGCTGCTGTGTGCCTGGCTGCCGTGCACTCACTTGGAAATAGAACCTGGGACGAATCTCAGGCCCATCAGGGGTCTGCGCCGCATTAGCTATTTTCTACTGTATCTTTTTAGCACAGTATATGACGTGTCATTTTTAAAACCCCAACACTCTCCCCAAAACTAGTCAACTAGCGAAAGACAGAATGGGAAAAAAAAATGAAAATGCAATTGTATTGTTCACATATAGATAGAATAAACTTAAAGGATTTCTAAAATGGAGAACAATTTAACTCTTTAAGCTAAGTGCCAAGGACAGGAGTCTCTGTCCACTGGGAACAGGGTTGACACAGGAATAAGGTGGTTGAAACTGGAGCTGCGAGGAGGCCCAGGTCTAAGAGGAGACACAGAGAGGTATGCAGAAGATGTGGGGACACAGAATGATTTTGGGGTCACACATAGTGATGGTAAATGCTGGAGTAGCAGATTACACTTGGAACTTGGGAGAAGCAGGACTTGTGAGAGACCTGAGAAGGACTGAGGCAGAGAGTCTAAGGAACCGCCTGTTATTTACCAAAGCACCCCACAAGGAATGAGTCAATTTGCTGCAAAATGTCTCCCAGGTTGCGCCCCTTTAGTACACACATATGAGTAGCTACTGAGCTGGAAGAACCGAGTACTCAGAGTGAAAAAAAAAAAGCAGGGTCATGGAGTGCATGGGGTTGCAGAAGTCTCTGAGAGCACTGGGGTGCTGAGATTACAGGAACATAGGAGCAGAAGTCAGTGGGAAAAGTGGGGTGCTGGGATCACAGGAACAGTAGTCTCTAGGAGCAGTGAGTGCAGAAGGGCTACACAGGGCACACACGTTCTGGAACACTGGAAGCTCTCTTGTAGTACACGGGGCACACATGTACTGGAACACTGGAAGCTCTCTTGGAGGAGTACACATGGCACACATGTGCTGGAACACTGGAAGCTCTCTTGGAGGAGTACACATGGCACACATGTGCTGGAACACTGGAAGCTCTCTTGGAGGAGTACACATGGCACTCATGTGCTGGAACTCTGGAAGCTCTCTTAAAGTACACAGGGCACACATGTACTGGAACACTGGAAGCTCTCTTGAAGTACGCAGGGCACACATGTACTGGAAAACTGGAAGCTCTCTTGGAGTACACAGAGCACACATGTACTGGAACACTGTGGAAATTGTATCTGGAAGTACACAGACCACACATGTTCTGGAACACTGGTATTTGTCTTGAAGTACACAGGGCACACATGTGCAGGAACACTGGAAGCTTTATTAAAGTACACAGGACTGACATGCGCTGGAACACTGGAAGCTCTTTTGGACTACACAGATGGAGGAACACTGGAAGCTCTCTTAGAGTACACAGGGCACACATGTTCTGGAACACTGGGGGCTCTCTTGGAGTACACAGGGCACACATGTATTGGAATTTCTCTTGAAGTACACAGGGCACACATGTACTGGAATCTCTCTTGAAGTACACAGGACACACATGTGCTGGAACACCAGAAGCTCTCTTGAAGTACACAAGGCTCTCATGTACTGTAATCTCTCTTGAAGTACACGGTGCACACAAGTGCTGGAACACTGGAAGCTCTTTTGGACTGCACAGATGGAGGAACACTGGAAGCTCTCTTGGAGTACACAGAGCACACATGTTCTGGAACACTGGAAGCTCTCTTGAAGTACACAGGGCACACATGTACTGGAATCTCTCTTGGAGTACACAGGGCACACATGTACTGGAATCTCTCTTGGAGTACACAGGGCACACATGTGCTGGAGAACACTGGAAGCTCTTTTGGACTATGCAGATGGAGGAACACGGGAAGCTCTCTTGGAGTACACAGAGCACACATGTTCTGAAACACTGGAATCTCTCTTGAAGTACACACGGCACACATGTGCTGGAATCTCTCTTGGTGTACACAGGGCAAACATGTACTGTCTGGTACACTGGAAGCTGCCTTGAAGTACACAGGGCACACATGTGCTGAAATCTCTCTTGGTGTACACAGGGCACACATGTACTGGAACACTGGAAGCTGCCTTGGAGTACACAGGGCACAGATGGGCTGGAACACTGGAAGCTCTCTTGAAGTACACAGGGCACACATGTACTGGAACACTGGAAGCTCTCTTGGAGTACACAGGGCACACATGTACTGGAACACTGGAAGCTCTCTTGGAGTACACAGCACACATAGGTGCAGGGATGCTGGAAGCTCTCTTGGAGTGAAAAGGGCACACACTTGTTGGAAAACTAAATGTTATTTTAGTCTACATGGGGGCAGGAACACTGGAAGCTCTCTTGGATTACACGGGGCATACATGTGCAGGAACACTAGAATCTCTCTTGGAAAACAAAGAGTACACAGGTACAGGAACACTGGAAGCTCTCTTGGAATATACAGCACACAGGTACAAGAATGCTGGAAGCTCTTTTGGGTACACCGGAGTCCTAAGGAGGCAGTGAGTCAGGAATGCTAGAGCTCTCAGAGAAACACATAATACAATGTCTGGGGACACAGAGTGATTCGGCAGCTAGTATACGAATGCTTAGCTCAGACGCTGAGTGGCGCGCTGCCTGGCCCTTTCAAGAACCTGGGATGTGCATTGGCTGTGGTACCCTCACATAGAGGGGAAGACCAGGTGCTGAAACTGGGCACAGGTGAGTGCCACTAAGAACATTTTTAGCTAGTACAAAAATCACCTGATAAAAAAGGTTGTAAAAAAGAAAAACATTAAAACATTCCTAAAAAAAAGTTATGATCTTATATATGCCTGGAACACAGAAGACCTTTGTTGCAGTCATTCACTTCTGAACACATAGAGCCCAAAACGAGAATACCACTCATTGCAGTATTCAGCCTCGTCCAGCCGCAGCCTGCCATAGGCTTTGACAGACTGTAGACAGCAGAGCTGGATGCTGTATATGTCGCTCCCGGGCACCCTAAAATGCCTGAAGGGACACGCAGCAGCTAGACAGCCCAGTGTTTAAGGGGCCTAAAGAAAATCATTGCAAGACTTTGCACACCTGCTGTTTTTTTGCACCTGGGATGTATTTAGCTGATTTACACAAAAATTCAATTGTGTGTTTAAAAGTAAAGAAAAAAAAAAAAAGGAATTATCAATAATAAATAGGCCCCATGAGACTCCTAACACATTTTTTTAATTGCAACAGCAAGACTGCATGCATGTCTATGAATAACCACATGGTGGTGCAGTAGTATAAGAGCCATTTTCTACATGAGATATTTACAGGCATACCCCGCTTTAAGTACACTCACTTTAAGTACACTCGCGAGTAAGGACACAGCTTGTTCAGCTTGGCATGACACTACTCCCGTTTTTTAACATTGGCATCTATAGGAAATCTTGGTCAGCTTGACATGGCACTGCTCCCAAACCATAAGTGACAGGGATACCAAACTTAGGGAGCACATAGAGGGGACCCAGGACTACAACATATCCTATTTGTGGCTGGCCAGCTTGCCTAGGTAATCTACTATGTCATAGTCCTGGATCCCCTTAACATGCTCCCCAAGCTTGGTGTCCTTGTCACATGGTTTGGGAGCAATGTCATGTCAAGCTGACCAAGATTTCCTATGGAGCTGGTGTATTTACATGTATTGAGAAATGAAAAAAGGTATTGCTTCACTTTAAGTACATTTTCGTTTTACATACATGCTCTGGTCCCATTGTGTACCTAAAAGTGGGGTATGCCTGTATTACATTTCTTTTCCCTAACTTGTGTAAAATACAGAACATAGCAACATCTTTAGAACATTAATGCTTACAAGATACTGGTTAGACCTAAATCAACTGGAGGGTTGTCTCTTCCAGATTTTGAGAAATACCATAAAGCAGCAGTGTTGGGGAGAATATTGGATTGGGTACATGGTACTTCATATAAAAAATGGGTACAATTGGAAGAAACTATGAGTGAATCATCTTTGGGCCAGATTATCTGGCTGCCAAGGCAATATAGAGGCTTGTCCAAGGATTTGGGCTCCATTACAATAGAGACCCTAAGAATATGGGACAAATTATATAAAAGCATGTTATGGCAATACAATAGTCCTTTAATGCCTCCATAAGGTACAAACCTTTTCCCGCCGGGGAAAGAGATTAACATGTATTTAAAATGGACTCCTTTAGACTGCCTGTGACTTAAAGAGGTTCTGAATGGGAATGTTTTCTGTTCAATATTAGAGCTATGAGATAGGTATGGATCCACACCATGGATTGTTTGGAGATACAGAAGACTCCAGTACTTCTGGGAATCCCTACCAAAACCTCTTTGTTCTGCTCATGAACTCAGCCAATGGGAGAGAGTTGTGGACTGGGGGGGGGGCTAATAGGCATGGGCTTTCCAACATATATAGAATGTTGATATCGTCCCCTGACCATGGGTCCCCATGTCTCTTGGTGAGCTGGGAACATGACTTTAAGCAACCACTTTCAAAAGCGTTAAAATGGAAAGTGTTAGAATATGTATACTCCTCTTCAATAGATTCATGGATAAAAGAAAATAATTACAAATTGTTAACTGAGTGGTACTATGTTCCACCAAAATTGTATAAGATTAATCAGGGCCATCTTACCGAATGGGCAAGCTGGGAAGTTGCCCAGGGGCCCCACTTGCCCAGGGGGTCCCACCTGCTCAGCAACCCAGCCCAAGCCAAGCATTAGTCCCGATTCCCGTGTGCATCCCGCCGCCAAACTTAGCATGTGGCAAGCACCTGTCGACCCTGTGCTGCTGTCAGGTCACTTGGGCAGTAGAGCGGGAGCCCACAACTCAGGAATGCCTGTCCGCCTCCATGGAACAGGCACACACAGGACAGTCGAGTCTGACTCCCGTTTGTGTGTGTGTTCACCAGACCCAGCCGCCGAACTTGGAAGTTTTCATTAGCCTGGCACTGCTGTACCAATAAATATCGCCTTATCGATAATTCTTGTGGGTGATTGTGTAGGTGGGGCCCCAGTGCACTGCATTGCCCGGGGGCCTATAATGCTCTTAAGATGGCACTGAGATTAATCCATATACATCACCCCTGTGTTGGAGGGAGTTCGGGGTTGAGGGAACACATGCCCATCTATGGTGGTATTGCCCTTTGATTCAGCAATATTGGGTAAAAGTTTTGAACTTAATTAAGATGATCAGCAAATATGAAGTTAGGCAAGACCCATGGCAATGTTTGTTCCATGCTACAAGCGAACCAAGGAAAAAAAATACAGAGCATCTATTATTCCATTTTTGTTAAATGCAGCAAAAATATTGATTCCAAAATATTGGAAATCAAAAAAAGTACCGAAATTGAAGGATTGGTTTGGAGAGGGGGACATTACCAGATTAATGGAGGAATGAATACATTTGCAGAATGACTCTTAGTCAAATTTCCATGGAATCTGGGGATGTTGTTCAGATTTTAAACAATCCGCAGTTTATACAAGGTAGGATAAAAAGAATGCTCTCTAGGTGGTGGGGGGAGAGATGGGGAAATCTCATAAGACTTTTAGGACTCAATATGATCTAGATACTTTTGCTTTTCTCCTGCCCCCCCCCCCCTTTTTTTTTTTTTCCTCTAATCACAGTAATTAGGAATAGTGCTTTCACACATGGAGATGAAACACTCCTTGATAAGATTTACAATAAATGGGAGGGACCAGGGGGATGAATAAGTTAATACGGCACTCCATGGGGTTTTCAACACATAGTAGGGAGGGATCGTTGTGGATGGAATAGGCATCACGGTATTTTCGGGTGGTTGATCAGTTTTTCTTTTTTGTTTTTTTTTAACTCACTTTCTCCACATGGAGAGAAGAAAGTGGTGGATAGATATGAGAACACAGTAAGTCAGGGTGGGAATGGGGTGTTAGCTATAGGTAGCCACTTCTGAGCCCTCTCTTTAATAAATAATGATTGGGAAACACCCTTTTTTTTCCTTCACTGGGGAGAGAAAGAGGAGGTTTAAGTAGAGAGAATTGGGAGGAGGAGTACATTGGCAAAGGTATCCATCCTTTAAAGTTTAAGGTTTGTAGAAGAACAAGGGCCGGGAAACATATGTACTGTACACTGTGGGGTATATGGTTGGTTGTTTTTGCTACTTTATTTTTTATTACTTCTTTCCCTTATGCTTATTTCAGGAATACCACATGTTTTTTAAGTGTTTTGTATTGTTATGGTTTATGTCGTTTGTCGCTTAAAAATGTAGTAGAAAGAACTTAAAAACCATAGGCTAAGAGTGCAGGGCAGCTCTTAGCATTCCTGTCTGTATCAGAAAACTTAAGGGTTAACGAGGACGTAATCAATGCTTAGAACAAAGTCAATTGAGCATAAGGTTTAGACAGCTCTAGAAACCTGCAAGGGTCAAAAACATGTCCCATTTATAAGTCATGCCTTATTCGCTTCTGTTGGCGTAGAATGGTGAAAGGGATGCAGCAGAAGCAATCTTGTTCTTCTCTTCCTTTATGGTAGGGAACAAAGACACAGTGGTAGAAGATACTATTTTGGGAACTCCAGCCACTTGGGTACTGCATGAATGAACTGAAATAGAGCCTACAGCTGAGATAGTAAGTGTAGGATGAAAAATCTGTTGTTGCTGATTTGCAGCTGGTATGTCTGGGAGACAGAAGCCACACTAAAGCAGAGATTCTGTCAGTTCTTCAGGGGAAGGCTGATATGTGGCTGGACCCTCTCCATCTTGTGTCAGGAAAGGTTGCATTAACAACAGCACCAACCTTCGGCAGAGAAGCTTCACTCACATGCTTTGTTTGGCACGTGTCCTCAACCCGATGATGCAGCAGTTTCTAACTAGGTGCCCTGGATTCCAGGATCTACTGCAGCACTCAAGAAGAATTTGAGGCTATTTAAGGGATGTCAGATTAATTAGCTTTCAGCTCAGAGCATTATTGAACTCACTTGTACATTTGTGTGGTCACCAGACAATTGCTGAATCCTAACAGCCTTACCATTCACAGCTTTGGGTACATTTTCCTATATATACACACACACATAGTATTTATGAAACGTGCAGATACGTGTATAAATCTATAGTTAGACGCTTTAGCCAATAATAAATTGGCACAGGGGTGTCAAACCTTTTGACCTTCCTGGGTCACATTGAAACTAAGAAGAAGAATTGTCTTGGGACGCACATAAAATACACTAACAATAAGGATAGCGGATGAGCAGAAAACGTTGAGCAGATCACAAGTTAATTGAACCCCTGAGGAAGTCCCGTGGTCGTGACGCTACGCGTGGGAGGCATCGGGTGAAAGAGGACAGAGTTTGTGGAGCATACGAGAGCATACGGGAGCTGCTGCCCCGTTAGATGATCCTTTAAAGCGCGCTGTCTCAAGTTTTAATGTAAGTGGATATTATGCAATAAATGTGAAACCTTTATATACTACATAATGGGAGTGTATCTTTAATATTGAGGGGACGTGGAGGAAAGGAAGTCCAGACAAAGCCAGCTCAGTGAGGAGAGTGGAAGGAGATTGAATAGCTGAGGAGCCTGGAATTAACCCCAGCAGGGGAAGGCGATTTTAGACCTGGAAACAGGTCTAAACTGGAGGTGAGCGCAGAGGTGAAAGGTGGTGGGAGTCACTGTACAATTGTATTAACTGAAATCCACAAGGGTGAAGGTGGAAAAGCTGCAGGATATGAGAAGCACATTTAACCAGTTGCCGACCGCCTCCTGTATATTTACTGCGGCAGGCTGGCTTATACAGGCAAAGCGACGTAGATCTACGTCGCTCGCCTGGGAGGAGCTAGGGGGCGAGCGCGCGGCACCGACAGCGCGCTCCCCCCCCATGAGCGTCAGCGGGGAAGCAGATGCAGGTGTCAGGCGGCTCCGATTGCCGCCTGACACCCGTAATCGCACCCCTCTGGGAGAGAAGGACGGTCAGCTGTGTTTACCTGAAATGATCACAGAGCCCATGTGATCCTTCTAGAGAGGATCACATGTCTCTATGGTCATCTCAGAAGCCAGTTAGAATCACTCCTCTAGGGTCACATTTAACCCCTTGATCACCTATACTGTTAACCCCTTCCCTGCCAGTGTCATTATTACAATTATTACAGTAACAGTGCATATTTTTAGCACTGATTACTGTAGAAATGTCACTGGTACCCCCAAAAGTGTCAAAAATGTCAGTTAGGGGTCCGATCTGTCCCCCGCAATGTCACAGTCCCGCAAAAAATCGCAGATCGCCAGCATTTCTAGTAAAAAAAAAAAAACATTAAAACTGACATAAATCTTTCCCGTACTTAGTAGACGCGATAACTTTTGCGCAAACCAATCAAAATATGCTTATTTAGATTTTTTTTACCAAAAATATGTAGCAGAAAACAAATTGGCCTAAATACCACCAAAAGAAAGCTCTACTTGTGGGGAAAAAAGAATGTCAATTTTATTTGGGTACAGCATCGCATGACCGCGCAATTGTTGGTTAAATTAACGCAATACCGAACCGCAAAATAGGGCCTGGTCATTAAGGGGGCAAATCCTTCCGGTCTTGAAGTGGTTAAAGGGAAAAATATTTGAAAGAAGAAAAGCACTACTAATTAAACGTTAGTCATCTGGGACTTTCACATTTGTTTTATTTTATTTTATTGTACTTGAGAAAGTTTGGCACTGAATAATGAAAGCAGTTTTGTGTTTTGAAAGTAAGGTTTTGGTTTCAAAACATTAATTGGATTGCACATGGAGAGGTGCAGCCAACATTTTATTTTGATCGCTGATAAAGATAATGTACCTATATGAGTAATAAAACTTCAATTTTTTGTAATATTTTTTATTATAAAAGTAAAAGAGGACAACATAAATATAGTGCAATATTTGACACTGTTTTTGATAAATTAACGCATCAATATCTGGTTCAATGGATGTAGTTGTAATTCTCAATGAACTCTCAGATATTTGAGTTCTAATTTTGCCCTTCATGTGCTTCATCTTTTAAAATAGTTGCTCACAAGTCACAAATATACTGTAGGTGCTGCCAAAAAAAACTGATGGAATGAATAAGGTGCGATTGTGTAGAGGATATTTTTCTTTGGGAAGATAAAACGTATATAAAGATCCAGTACAGAGACAAATGGCAAATTTTTCTTCAGCAGCATGTGTTCGGTAAGTATAAACACATTTTTCCCCCCAAAAATAAATAAAAAATTCGATTTTTAAGTAAGTTTATGATTTTGTGTTGGGCTGCATTTATAGCCATCTTGGGCGGCCACAGGTTGGACACCACTGAATTAACATAGGGTTTATATAGAATATTTTGGAGGGAAACCAATAGGGGGCAGCTATAGACCAGTGTCTTTTTTCTCTTTGAATATCAGATTGTTTTCTTTGTAAAAGTAAGGCCCCATTTGCGTTCCAGTCAGGTCTTCCTGTCAGTTTTTTAGGTGGACCTGATCGGAAAGTTCCATCCATCCCAATGGACAGGCAGCTTTAACGTATTTGTGTATGTTCACACTTGCCTATCTCTGGGTCTGATCCGCCCAAAAAAATTGCACAAAACAGAATCCTTTCCCTTCCGTCTAGGTAGAGCGGATCAGAGGGTAGTTGTCACGGAACCATGAACCAGACGTACAACAACAGATAAGTGAAAATAAGAAAGCTTTATTGAAAAACAAGCTATAAAGCAAAAGTCCAAACGGATGGCGAAACCGATGCAGAGTCTTTGCGAAGCCAGGGGTCAGGAACCAGGAGGGTAGTCAGACGAAGCCGGGATCAGGAACCAGCAGGGTAGTCAGACGAAGCCAGGATCAGGAACCAGCAGGGTAGTCAGACGAAGCCAGGAACCAGAAGTAGCAGCAGTCTTAGAAGCATGTGAACACAGGAGGACCAAGCAGGGAACTGAAGCCACAGACCTCCTATATATATGAGCTAGGCATCCAGCTACTCCCAGTGGGAAGGAGGAGCCGCAGGGTGGGAGGCTACAAGAAACCCAGAAACCAAGATGGCCGCCAGCACATGTCAAACGAAAGAGAACAGCAAGAAGGTAAGACCATGACAGTACCTCCCCCTCAAGGGCCCCTCCTCCGCGGAGTAAAGAACGGTTTCTGAGGGAAGCGTGCGTGGAAGGCTCGGAGCAAGGCAGGAGCATGGACATCTGCAGAGGGAACCCAGGAACGCTCCTCTGGACCATAACCACGCCAATGAACCAAAAACTGCACCCGACCGCGGACCAGGCGTGAGTCCAGGATATTGCTCACCTCATACTCCTCACGATTGCCCACTCGGACCGGACGAGGCCGAGGAACCGAGGAAGTGAAACGATTACACACCAGTGGCTTCAACAGGGAGACATGAAACACGTTGGAGATCCGCATGCCAGGAGGAAGCGCAAGGGCATAGGCTACCGGGTTTACCCTGCGAAGCACTCGGAAGGGACCAACAAAGCGAGGCGCCAGCTTGGGAGTGGGCACTCGAAGGTTGAGGTTGCGGGTGGACAACCATACACGGTCTCCGGCCTGGTAGGAAGGAGCAGGCGCTCGTCTGCGATCAGCCTGGAATCTCTGGCGCTGCGCAGAGACCTCAAGGGACTTCTGGATCTGTACCCAAGAAGCACGTAGGACGGAAAGGTGATCCTCCACAGCCGGAATATCCTGGGGAGAGAATACCTCCGGTAACACGGCAGGTTGGAACCCATAGTTGGCCATGAAGGGAGACGTCCCAGAGGAAGAGTTCACCGCCGTGTTCCTGGCAAACTCAGCCCAAGGCAGGAGGTCAACCCAATTGTCTTGGTGATCGGAGACATAGCAACGAAGGAATTGCTCCAAGGCCTGATTGGATCGTTCTGCGGCCCCATTGGACTGAGGGTGGTAGGCCGAGGAGAAGGAGAGATGAATCCCCAACTGGGAGCAAAAGGCGCGCCAGAACCTGGACACAAACTGACTCCCCCGATCCGACACAATCTCCTTGGGCAAACCGTGCAACCGGAAGACCTCCCTGGCAAAAATCGTGGCCAACTCCTGTGCAGAGGGTAACTTCTTGAGAGGAACACAGTGGCACATTTTGGAAAACCGATCCACAATCATGAGAATGACCGTATGGCCTCGGGATGCAGGGAGGTCCACAATGAAATCCATCCCCAGGTGTGACCATGGGCGCTCCCCGGTGGCTAAGGGTTGCAGAAGGCCCAACGGAAGGTGCCGAGGGGACTTACTCTGGGCACAAACGGAGCATGCCGCTACATATGCGGCGATGTCGGAACGTAGGGAAGGCCACCAGAACAGACGTGAAACAGCCCAGGACAGCTGATTCTTTCCAGGATGCCCCGCGGTCTTGGAGTTATGGTAGGTTCGCAACAACCGAGTGCGCAACTCCTCAGGCACAAAACATCTGCCATTGGGTCTCCCAGAGGGAGCACCAGATTGAGCCGCCAAAATCTGCTCACCCAGGGGAGAGGTCAGGCTGGTGCGAATGGCGGCCAGGATCTGATTCGGAGGTATGACCGAAGTCGGAATCGACTCCTCCCTGGACAGGTCGGAGTACTGCCGTGATAAGGCATCCGCCCTGATGTTCTTGGAACCGGGTAGGTAGGAGACCACGTAATTAAAACGTGACAAGAACAGAGCCCATCTGGCCTGACGTGGTGTCAATCTCTTGGCCTCAGAGAGGTAGGTCAGATTCTTGTGGTCCGTCAGGATGAGGACCGGAACCACCGAACCCTCGAGCAAGTGCCTCCATTCTTTAAGAGCCTGCACGATGGCCAATAACTCCCTGTCACCAATCTGGTAGCTGCACTCCGCGGAAGACAGTCTCCGGGAGTAAAACCCACAAGGAAGCAGAGGACCCTCTGGTGTTCTACGCTGAGACAGAAGGGCGCCTACTCCCGTCTCAGACGCGTCCACCTCGAGGACAAAGGGCAACCCAGGGTTGGGATGCGACAGAATCGGAGCCGACACAAAGGCGGACTTTAGAGCCTCAAAAGCTCGGATGGCCTCGGGCGGCCAGACCTGGGAATTACTGCCCTTCCTGGTCAGATCCGTGAGAGGCTTGGCTAGCATGGAAAAGTCCCTGATGAACTTCCGATAAAAATTGGCGAAGCCCAAAAAGCGCTGCAGGGAGCGAAGACCACTGGGCTGGGGCCACTGTAAGACAGCCGAAACCTTCTCAGGATCCATGGAGAACCCCTCAGCGGAAATGATGTAACCTAAGAAGGTTACCTGGGATCGGTGAAATTCGCATTTCTCAAGCTTACCGAACAGCTTGTTCTCTCGTAACCGTTGCAACACTCGTTTGACATCCAGAATGTGGGTCTCCATGGACTCAGAATATACCAAGATGTCATCCAAATAGACCACCACACACTGCTGCAACAGGTCACGGAAAACATTGTTGATGAATTCCTGAAAGACTGCGGGCGCATTGCACAGCCCAAAGGGCATAACCAAGGATTCATAATGACCGGTCCTGGTGTTAAACGCGGTCTTCCACTCATCGCCCGCCTTGATCCTTACGAGGTTATATGCCGCCCTCAGGTCGAGTTTGGTAAAGACCGTGGCCCCTTTAAGGCGATCGAACAGCTCGGAAATCAAGGGTATCGGGTAAGCGTTCTTGATCGTGATGCGATTGAGACCCCTGTAATCGATGCAAGGCCTCAACTCACCGCCCTTCTTTTTCACAAAGAAAAATCCAGCCCCTGCCGGGGACGAGGATTTGCGAATGTGTCCGCGTGAAAGCGCCTCCCTCACATACTCCTCCATGGCCTCATTCTCCGCTACCGACAGTGGATAGACTTTGCCACGAGGAGGAACGGCACCAGATTGTAACTCGATGGCACAATCGTATGGGCGGTGCGGAGGTAGGGCAACCGCGCGCACCTTATCGAATACATCCCGGTACTCCTCGTATTCAGGGGGCAACAGAGAGTCCGAGGAAGTACACAGCAACTTGACAGGCCCATGGATGCAACTAGCCCCACACTGCGGTGACCACGAGAGGATCTCGGCCGATCTCCAATCGAAAGTCGGATTATGCTTCTGGAGCCAGGGGTACCCCAAGACCACCGAGTAGTGTGGAGACGAAATAACCTAGAAGCAGACCGACTCTCTGTGGACGGCACCAATGGCTAACCCCACTGGAAGGGTCTCATGAGTCACGTGTGGCGGCAGAAGGGGTCTGCCGTCTATCGCCTCAAGAGCCAGAGGAGAACCTCGAGCCTGCAGAGGAATGGAATTGGCGGCAGCGAACACACTATCAATGAACAAACCACCAGCACCAGAGTCCACCAACGCCTGGGTCGTCACCGAGCCCCCGACCCAGGAGAGGACAACAGTGATCAGTGGTTTGTCAACACGGGAAACCGGGGACGAGGAGACTCCACCCAAGATCTGCCCCCGACAGGATCTCAGGTGCGAGCGTTTCCCGGACGGTTCGGACATGCCAACCGAAAATGCCCACCGAGACCACAGTACATGCATCGGCCCTCGCGTCTCCGGAGTACCCTCTCCTCCTCGGACAGGCGAGCAAACCCCAGCTGCATGGGTTCACCCCCAGACAAGTCATCCCCAGGAGGCGTGGGAGGAGAGGGAGGCACGGGTGGGACAGCAAAGGTAGGCGCCAATCTGTTAGGAGGCCTCCGCAGACTCTCCTTAAAGGAAGGTCTCTCCCTGAGTCTGGTGTCAATCAAAATCAGGAAAGAAATAAGAGACTCGAGCTCCACTGGTAGGTCCTTAGCTGCAACCTCATCCTTCAAGGCATCCGAGAGACCATGAGAGAAAGCAGCGACCAGAGCCTCATTATTCCAGCCCACCTCTGCTGCCAGGGTACGAAACTCAATGGCGTATTCAGCTACGGATCGTGAACCCTGTCTGATGGACATAAGGAGCTTCGCAGCAGAGGCAGCACGAGCCGGCACATCGAATACCTTCCGAAGAGAAGCAACAAAACCGGAAAACTCGGCAACCACCGGATTGTTGTTCTCCCATAAAGGGCTGGCCCAGGCCAAGGCCTTGTCCGAGAGCAGCGAGATTAAGAAGCCCACCTTTGATCTCTCAGTAGGAAAGGCATGTGGCAGCAACTCGAAATAAATGCCCACCTGGTTAAGGAAACCTCAGCACTGAGTTGGCTCTCCCCCAAAGCGCTGTGGAAGGGGGGCAGAACCGGACATACCCCGAAACACCGCAGGCGCAACAACAGGTGTCGGGGTAGACTCTGGCGCAACAACCGGAGCGGCAGTAGGAGCGGGCCCAGGAGCGACAACCGACCCATCGGCAACGGGAGCGAAATGAGCCGTGCGTTCAAGCAGGGTTTGCAACGCCACGGCGAACTGACCCAACAGGTGATCCTGCTGATCAAGTCTGGCAACCAGCGTGGGTAGTGAGGATGGCCCTGTACCGTCAGAATTCATGGCCTGTGGTACCGTGCGTTCAAGCAGGGTTTGCAACGCCACGGCGAACCGACCCAACAGGTGATCCTGCTGATCAAGTCTGGCAACCAGCGTGGGTAGCGAGGATGGCCCTGTACCGTCAGAATTCATGGCTTGGTCCTAATGTAACGGAACCATGAACCAGACGTACAACAACAGATAAGTGAAAATAAGAAAGCTTTATTGAAAAACAAGCTATAAAGCAAAAGTCCAAACGGATGGCGAAACCGATGCAGAGTCTTTGCGAAGCCAGGGGTCAGGAACCAGGAGGGTAGTCAGACGAAGCCGGGATCAGGAACCAGCAGGGTAGTCAGACGAAGCCAGGATCAGGAACCAGCAGGGTAGTCAGACGAAGCCAGGATCAGGAACCAGCAGGGTAGTCAGACGAAGCCAGGAACCAGAAGTAGCAGCAGTCTTAGAAGCATGTGAACACAGGAGGACCAAGCAGGGAACTGAAGCCACAGACCTCCTATATATATGAGCTAGGCATCCAGCTCCTCCCAGTGGGAAGGAGGAGCCGCAGGGTGGGAGGCTACAAGAAACCCAGAAACCAAGATGGCCGCCAGCACATGTCAAACGAAAGAGAACAGCAAGAAGGTAAGACCATGACAGTAGTTGGGTGTATATGGACAGCAGAGTCCTTTACTCCCTGCTGCTCATTGAACAGAATAGGCTGTGTCAGTGTCTGCTCTGCAGTAACTGAGTGGACATGGAAATGCCAGCCCGTTCTGCTCTGATCAGCAGGGGATCTGTAAACTGGCCCTCTGCTGATCGGAATGGAATATGCCCAAATGTTAAAGGGGCCTTTATTTTTTAAGGGGGGGAAGGTATAATTTCAGTCAGTTTATATTGATCTGTGGAACTGTGGCCAGGTATTGGAAATTCAAGTATTTACATATTTGTAACAGGCAGTAAATAAGCCTTAACATAGCACTCACTAATCTATGAAGCTGCAGGCAACACGGAGCAATTAATCTTCAAAATTTACAACAGAAGCAACAAAGTCCTTTCAGCAGCTCATCTTCTTTCTTAGAGCATCCTCCTCCTGCTGAGTGCCCCACAGCAAGCAGCTTGCTATGGGGGTACCCGAGCCGCTGCTCTGTGTGTCCATTCAGACACTGAGCCATGGCTCGGCTCGGCATCCTCTCTCTCCCTATTGGCTCATTGACTTTGATTGACAGCAGAGTGAGCCAATGGTGCCCACTGCTGTGTCCCACTGCTGAGTCCTGGACAAGCGAGCCTCTCGTGCAACATCGCTGGATTGAGATTGGGCTCAGGTAAGTATTAGGGGGGCTGCTGCACACACACTGAATTCATTACGATAAAAAAAGCCTTCTGCCTTTAGACAACCAACAAACAGTAAGGGTTCAAAGCTGATCACCAAAATCTTTCAATGCCTGTCCAAGTAACTCCTAATATCAAGCTGAAATACAGCTGAAAGTCTGTCTAACAAATACCAGAACAGGCTTTCCTTTAGGTAAACCAGCCCCCTTATTTTTTTATTTTTTTTCAAATGTATATTTGGCTGCTTTTGAATTTCAGCTACATATTCTTTAAAATATCAACAGGAAGAGCAGGACCCCCTCATAAGTGTACATACCTTCACTGGGTACCGGCCATACCCTCCATCTCCAGGCCAAGTTTCATTTTCTAGTGGTGCTCTGATTGTTTGCCTGACAATTACTCAACAATGCAATAGAGTACTCAAATTATTTTATATCATTTTTTTGGTACAGATGGAGTTTTTTTTTTAAGTAAACACTGTTTTGTTTTTACTATCTAAAGCAAAAAAAAAAACTAGACATTTTGGGAAAACAAGTGATATGTTTTCTGTTATAAAACATACGTAGCACATAAAAATGCCAGGACAGTACAAACACCCAAAAATGACCACTTTTTGGAAAGTAACCACCCTAAGATTTCGTTTTTGCCACTTGTTTTTTTTTTAAATGACAAAACAAGCTGGTATTTAGGGTGTTTAAACATGGAGCTTAATAATAGTGCACTATATACAGCAGAATCATAGGTCATACACAGAGGGAGGTAGAGGTGAAGGGGTCATTATACTGGTCACATGTAGAGATGTGCAGGATGGAAAAATTGGTTTTGTTTCGGATTCGTTCTTCATAATATAATAATATATCATATTCATTATGTTAGAATGATTCATTTTCGGAATTTGTTTTATATATTCAGATATGTTTCATATATTTGGATTCGGTTAGTATATTTGTTATTTTTAAATCAATTCAAATTTCAGAATAGCCATAAATTAATTTAATAAGTATATTCTATTCTATTCTAATTTATTCCATTTGTTTCTGATCTCTTCTTTCCTTACTGTATTTATTGCAATATGTTTCCATTTCGAATTCTAATTAATTTCGAAATTCAAAAATGAATTTGAAATCGAAATGGAAACATATTGCAATAAACACAGGTATAAACATGAAATAAGATAAGAACAGAAAAGAATAAGCCAATGGTCATCTCCGACCACCACCCGGTATCGATGACCATATCCCTCCCTTCGCATAATCCACATTTCAAGTTCTGGAGATTAGATTCTTCCCTCTTGACAAAAGATCCGGATATACAGCGCATTAAAACAGCAATTTCAGACTTTTTTTTTTACATAATGACACGACTGAGACATCCCCTATTAACATTTGAGAAGCACATAAATGCATTTTAAGGGGCAATTTAATAGCTCTAAAGACATCTAAGAAAAAAAGAACAGAAAAGAATAAATTCTAATTCATTTTTAAGTTTTTTAAATTTGTTATTTGGATACATTATTTCGTTATCTTATAATTTATTTTGGATTTGTTGAAACTCGTTACTCTTGTGATTTGGAAATTAGGATACATCCAAATCTCCAATTAATGGCTTATCTCTGATGACACAAATGCCTCAGTAGTATTGGAAGCTGCGCATTCCAGATCCTATGAGACCCTCCGTAATCTCCTCTATAGGGTTCAGAAAGTCTCTCACCTGCCCCTTACTGCTGCTATGAGAGCAGTTATTAAGGCCTGGCATGTTGTCATTATTAAACCCAATATAGTGCGGGGTAAAAGGTCCCCATCAACCCCGCTTTGGTTTAATCCCATGTTACCAGAATTCCATTCCCTACCAGACCCCAGCTATGGTCTGCTAAAGGAGTTAGATACCTTTCAGATATTTGTGATTGGAGTGCACTCCATATGTTTGACAGGTTAGGAAATAAATTTACACCGCCTAACGCATTCTTTTTCCGATTCCTGTAACTCCGACACGCCAATGTATCCCAATTTAAATACTCTCCATTTAGATTGGAGCAGGATGATTTGGAAGTTCTCCTTCGGGATGAAGCTCTCAAAAAACCTCTATCTGTGATCTACAAGTCACTACTGCCCTCCATTCACAGGATACCCTGTTTACTGCGTGGCATTCAGAGGAGCAGGACTTGGACAATGAAGACTGGGAAGATCTCTGGGATGGACAATTTCAAGCATTAATATCGACTAAGGACCGGTTATCCAATTTAAAATAGTGCACAGGATTTATAATCCTGTCTAATCAATAGGGTTGTACCCCTATACAAAACAACATATTTGTCTTGGGGGTTGACCTAAAAAGTTTGAGAAGGTCTGGTGCTTGTGGATAGACTCAGAATACACAGCTGATGATCAGCAGTCCATAGGCTGAATCCATTCACTCCTGATAAGGTTTAGCCTAAGATATATGTGGATTTTTTCTTGACTCACGTTACATTTGTTCAGGTATAAATCCAAATATGAGTTCATTTTCTTCTGACATATCATCCTGATGGTTACGAGGGAACAGAAATCTCCTTATAACCATTAATTCTTGCATTGAATCTATCGAAGATCATCTGAGCAAAGTGTATGGAATGTTGTGGTTATTTCCAGATAGGATATGACAGTTAGTAATGTTATGTTTATTGTAATTGTTAGCCGGGGAATGCCCAAAGGCTATGTTTTGTCCTATACATTTTAATTCTTTAATAAAAAGAAATTAAAAAAAAAAAATCTGCAAATAATGAAACTTTTGTCCGAATTTCGATTCTTAATAAAAGTAATTGCTCATTTCTAGTCACATGCAGTGGGATGATGGGAATGAAGGGGTTAATGTTTAAATATAAGACAACTTCCGGTTCACAGTCATTGATGGGTGCAATGGCTGTCTGAGGGCTTTTTTTGAAGCGCTTTTTATAAATGGAACTCCATAAATAGACATCCACCTCCCTGGCGTTTTTCACAATGTGGCGATCAGGAAGTTGTTAAACTCAAGATTTATCATTGTAGGAGTTAACAACATATACTAGAAGAGCAACCAGTGTAACTCCAGATACGCTGTTTGGCCAAAATTTGGTGGACACCTGACCATCATACCTACGTATATGAACTTGTTGACCATCCTATTCTAAAACCATAGGCACTAACATGAAGTTGCCCCACTATTTGAAGATATAACAGCTTCCACTCTTATGGAAAGGCTTTTGGAGCCACACGATTTATGAATTCATGGCTCTTGGAATTCATGCCCATTCAGCCAAAAGAGCATTTGTGAGGTCAGGTACTGATGTTGGAAAGACATTAAATTATTTAAAAAGAGTTCAGTAGGGTTGAGTTCAGGGCTTTGTGCAATACACTTAAGTTCCTCCACACCAAACCCATCAAACCTTGTCTTTATGGAGCTGGCTGAACTCAATAATTTGGAGGGCTGTCCACATACTTTGGCCTTTTAACCACTTAAGGGCCAGAAGGTTTTACCCCCTTAATGACCAGGCCATTCTTTGCAATACAGCACTGCATTATTTTTAACTTAACATTGCGCAGTCGTGCGATGCTGTACCCAAATAAAATGTATGTATTTTTTTCCCACAAATTGAGCTTTCTTTTGATGGTATTTGATCAATTCTGCGATTTTAAATGTTTGTGCTATAAACAAAAAAAGAGCAGCAATTCTGAAAAAAACTATATTTTTTACTTTCTGCTATAACACATTCCAAATAAATTCACCTGTTAAGGACATACCCACTATCATTACTTGGCCGTGCCTGGACTTTTACTGAAGGGACTTACCTGGTGTGAGCCCCCGCTGCCACACTTCAAAATATCTCTCCCTGCTATAGCACTGTGGACTCCCGGGTGCAGTCTCCTGCAGAGCTCCTTTTCACCGCTAGGTCTCCCCTCCCCCACCGTCCACTCCGGACTATTAGGCATCCTGTTTGAGCCTATGGGGGAATCTCCACCCCCTATTTTCGTTGGCCCTTGTGACTCGCAAAATCAACAGGCTGCTCTGAGATTTCTCTGCCTAAATCAATCCTGCCATAAAACTATCTGTGGGGACCCCCATATATATACATATTGCCTTTAATAACACTGAATTTATGTGACAAGCAGATCCGCTATTTGAATGATAAAGTGACACTAGTGCTTTACTTCTTAATTAGAGGCTTATCCATGATCCTGCTCGACAACTGAAGGAAGTATATATCTGGTAATCTCTACATATCATATATATCTACAGCATCATCATTTTCAGAAGAGTTCTGGCATGAACTTCCACATATTGGCTATTGCCAGTATTACCATACTGTATGATATTCATAGTCACTTTGGCATGCTGGCATGCATTCAGTTAATATAGCAGTGAATATGGTCTGCATGGACTAAAATCAAGAAAAACGAAGAGATTTCCAGTCACAACTTACCAACCAGCCAGCGACCAACTGAATTGACCTGTCTAACAGTATGCGTTAAAAACAGGGGTTTGGTTGCACACATTTACAAATACATGCGTAAGCTGCAAGGCCGCGGCAAGGCACCCTGTAATCTGCAGTCCCTAACTCTACAATTTAAAGAGTCTCTACAATGAGAGAACATGCATTTAATGGAATAGATGGAGGACAGGTGACTAGAGGGAGCCCACTACTCCTTAAAGGCACAGGGTCACACTGAACACCCAGCACATCGCACAATGGTGGCAAAGGTGTCAGTGCGTTGCCTGGCTCAATATAGATATCACCGATAATGCAAAAAATGGTCACCACCTCCACCTATAACTGGTCTTAATGGTAAGGAGCACTGGAAGGGCGGATGCAGATCAAGAAAAACGAAGAGATTTCCAGTCACAACTTACCAACCAGCCAGCGTCCAACCGAATTGCACTGTCTAACAGCATGCGTTAAAAACAGGGGTTTGGTTGCACACATTTGCAAATACATGCGTAAGCTGCAGGCCGCGGCAAGGCATGGACTAAAACACTGCTGTTCACTGAATTTCATGCCTTAGAGTTCCCTGATTGTATGGTGAGGTATGAGGCGTGTGTGTCTTTGTCTCTGTGTTGGTTTTATGCTGTCTGTGTATTGAATCTCCCTGTGTCTGGTTTCCCAGTGGTGTCACTATCCCAATTGGTGGGAAGTGCACTAGATGTACTTTGTGTCGATAACTTATCAATAAAGCTTTTTTTCACTTCAAGACAAATCAGACTTGAGCATCCCTATTTGTGCAACCCTTCAAGGCTACTACTGTTTGTTTCCTTTTTTACCAATTTTTCCTGATTAGCATTATGGTTGCGGTGGCTCTCTGATTATATAGGGCCAACAGGAGATTGTCTGCCTGGCCCTGGATGTAAGTGGGTTACCTCCCCTGGTTATTTTTCCAGTGTGGTTTCCCTGACTCCACACCTCCTTTATCTGTCTCTCTGGCTTCTCCCCTTTCCTTTTATAGTGAATACCTTGGGCCTTTTTTTGGGTTTCCAATCTACTTTTTCGGTCTGACCCCTCAGTTCTTTGAGGACCACCACCTGAAACCCAAGTCTGGCAGTCATATAAAGGTTGGTCAGTCATCTTTATCACTATCTGTACAAGAGGGGTCTGTGCATGGCCAGCTAAATTGCAAGCCTGAGAAGCGGCTGTATCATTAAGCTGTAAGACGCTTGGGAAAGCCATATATATAGATGTAAGACAACCTCCTGTATAACGAAGCATTGTCGGCTGAATTTTCTACAAGCTTTGACAAAAGGCAAGGTGATAAAACCAGAAAATGACATTCCGGAAAAAATGTTCACATTTCATTTCAGCTAAAGGAAGACAGATTTTTTTTTTCACCCACCTCTCTCCCAAAAAGGACGGACTAATGGGAGAACAGTTTGAAATATGTCAAAATCGCCTTTTTTTTTTTCATGAATTTTTTCCCTGGTGGCCGGTGCAGGTTTGTCACTTGTAAACAGATAAATATGGGAACTAATTAGCAGAGTTAATTGCAATTTAAATGGCAGCACAAACAGAAGAGGTTTTAAGGTCACATTTGCCTAATGAGTGTTTTAACAATGCGGCATGTGACATTATCGGGGGTCGTTACGCGAAATCCACAATTTCAGCTGCTCGTCTGCCTTCTCCCTGGTGGATGTGACATTGTGCCCTCATTAGCGCTAATGACATGTGGGGAATTGTCTTCTGGGCTCCACTGTCCATCAGCGGGTGATTGCAAAGTTCATAAATTTTAATGGAAAGAGTCACCTCGTAGAGGTTGCCAGACCTAGACGCAGAAACTAATGTTGGATGGAGGTGTGAGAGGTTTCATGGTGACCATAATGCAAGATGTACCTGTCGCTCCTCAGCTAAAATACTCCCAGAATGCCTTGCACTTTCTTGGAAGCCTAAGGGGAGAATGCTTAATGGTAGGGCATGCAAGGATTTTAAAGCTGAACACAAGGCACACAAACTTTCATTCCTCAACAACACCAGAGGATGTAAATCAACTTTATGGGCACCAAACACCTTTGCAAACCCAGATATTACCATATATAATTAGCAGTGACATCATCATTGTGCTGTACATAGCTTGTGCAGAGAGCTGACCACAGGCTGCCTGCAGCAGAAAACTAAAGGAGGGGGCAGAGACAAGAGCAGTCACCCTGCACAAGGAGAAAAAGCAGCAGTGAGCGGTTTTTATTAAAAGGTAACTCCATTTAAGTGGGGGAAAAAATCAGCAAATAAAGAAAAAACAATATAGCGTATACAACTGTGACACAAATCATATTGTAATTGAGTGTTATTAAAAATTGCCTTTCCTTTTCAATCTGCAGCTGTTGTAATTTTCTGAAAATGCAATGCAATATGGCTGCCTGGAGGTGTTCTGTACACAGAATGTATACTGACCACACCCCACAAACATCATTTCCTGTTTGTGTGATTGGCTCACCAATTTTCCCAGAAGTCTGCGCTAAGATACAAGTCAGATTTTTGGCATCCCCTGCAGCACAAATGTCATTTTTGGTGAGATACTCCCAATAGGAACACGTCTAAAGGGAGAAAGGCCCAGCAGATTTCCTCATTAGAGCCCTGCAGCTGCCACAGCTGATTGATAATTATGAAACCACTCCCATTAGACCCACTCAGCACAGAGGAAAAAAAATGATTTCTTAAGAATAACAAAAGGTAGGAATCTGCAACAAAGTTTGTTAAAATCCTTGTGATATACAGTGATCACCCAGAGGGGAATGTTTTTTTTCTCAACAAAAGTGGAATTACGCTTTAAAGAAAGCTCCTGCACAGAGGTGAAGAGGATTACTGCGCAGATCTGAAAAAAAATATATAACGTACAAAGCACACCAAAATTCAAGGAAGAATACACATGACTAATGTGTGTGGACAATATTTGCTTGTCCTGGAGTTAAATTATATCTTTTCCAATTTTAGGATATTCCCTGAATACTGTTGTCCCAGTCAAGTACCTATATGGTAACTAATTGGGCTTTGCATAAACTTACTGGAAATCTCTGTTAAACGAAAACTACAATGATTTGGGATAAAATTGCCTCTTTTTAAGCTTATATGTATGTAACCAGTTGTACTCCACACAACCATTAACACCTCTTATAAGTACTCAGGGCATGTGTAGTACATCCTGTCTTTTTTGTCCATTTGACCACCCCCCCCCCCCCCCCCCCGGAGGTTGCATGTAGGTAGCCATACCTGGTCACCTGGTTGAAGGATTAGTTCCCCTCTCCTCTTCCTGTCAAAAATCTTTTTAGAGGCTGCTTGTGCCCTTATTATAGCATCCTGCAGCAGTTTACAATTGCGGTTGAGGAAGCTAATGATATCCTGTACTGCTGGAACTGTGGGTTCAGCGGGAACGTCCGGTAAGAAGGACGGATGGAAACCGTAGTTTGCGAAGAATGGAGCTTGCCCTGTAGCAGAATGTTTAGCATTGTTGTATGCAAACTCTGCCAATGGTAGTAGGGCCACCCAGTCATCCTGGACAAATGTGGTGAAACAACGGATATACTGTTCCAACGTCTGGTTTGTCCTTTTCGGTTTGTCCATTAGTCTGAGGATGGTAGGCGGAAGACAAGGACAGCTCAATCTTCAACGCGTCGCACAAGGCTTTCCAGAAGCGGGAGGTAAACTGGACCCCTCTATCTGAAACAATATTTGCAGGAACCCCATGAAGCCTAACAATCTCTTTAATAAAAACTTCTGCAGTCTCCTTGGCCGTGGGCGTATTCCTGAGTGGCAAGAAATGGGCCATCTCAGATAGACGATCAACGACCACAAAAATGGCGGAACAGCCCTCTGAGGGGGGAAGCTCCACTATGAAGTCCATGGCGACCATCTTCCAAGGCCTGTCAGGGACTGGTAGTGGCCTGAGCAGGCCCCACGCCTTGTTTCTTACAGACTTGCTCCGGGTACAGACGGTACAAGACTTCACGTACTCCCTGCAACTCTGTTCCAGATCTGGCCACCAAAATGTTCGTTGTAATAGATCCAGGGTCTTATGAGTACCAAAATGGCCCGCCAGAGGGTGGTCATGGCATAACCCTAAAACCGTCACTCGGACCTCTTCAGGGACAAAGATCTTGTCTTCAAGCCATAATAACCCATCTCTGGGTACCAGGGACACCTCAGGGAGACAGAGATTCTTTGCAGAAGCTTGCTTTATTTGGGCCATCAGGTTGGTCTGTAATAACAAAAAATTACCTGCGGACAGGATGGTGTCGGGTACTGGCACTTCCTTTGGATCATCAAACATGCGGGAGAGCGCATCTGGCTTGACATTTTTAGATCCCGGCCGGTAGGTAATATGGAAGGAAAATCTTGAGAAAAACAATGCCCAACGTGCCTGACGTGGCCTCAGCCGTTTAGCAGCTCTTAAATACTCAAGATTCTTGTGATCTGTGAAGATGAGGATAGGATGCGTTGCCCCTTCCAACAAGTACCTCCACTCCTCAAGGGCAGCCTTAATGGCCAGAAGTTCTCGATCGCCAACGTCATAGTTCCTTTCTGCTGGGGAAAGTTTACGAGAGAAGAAGGCTATAGGATGTATGAGATCTTTAGTACCCTGCCTTTGCGAAATAACTGCCCCCACGGCCACTTCTGATGCATCTACTTCAAGAAGGTAAGGAAGGGCCGGATTCGGGTGATTCAGGATGGGAGCAGTTGTAAAGAGCCTTTTCAAGGTTAGAAAGGCAGTCTGGGCTTCAGGAGGCCAATTGAACCGGGTATTCTGCTTTGTGAGCTGTGTAATGGGGGAAATGATGTCAGAGAATCCCTTAATAAATCTCCTGTAAAAGTTGGCAAAACCTACGAAGCGCTGGACCCCCTTCTTGTCTGATGGGGGTGGCCAGTCCAAGATGGCTGAGACCTTTTGGGGATCCATCTTAATTCCTTCAGTGGAAATTATGAGACCTAGGAACTGAATACTCTGGCGTTCAAATTCGCACTTCTCTGGCTTGGCATATAATCCGTGTTGGCGGAGTCTGCCGAGGACATTTTTGACATGTCCCCGATGTTGATCCAGGGATGCAGAGAAAATCAAGATATCATCCAGGTAGACAATAACAAAGATATCTAACCAGTCTCTGAAAATATCATTTACAAAATGTTGAAAGGTTGCTGGGGCGTTGCACAGGCCGAAGGGCATCACCAGATATTCAAAATGCCCAAACCTGGTGCGAAACGCTGTTTTCCACTCATCCCCCTCACGAATACGGACCAAATTATAGGCCCCACGTAAGTCTAACTTAGTGAAAATGGAGGCTGACCTCAGTCTTTGGAAAAGTTCTGGTACCAGGGGAGGAGGGTAACGGTTCTTGACCGTGATCTTATTTAGTTCCCGATAGTCCACACAGGGGCGGAGAGAGTGGTCCTTTTTTTCCACGAAGAAGATTCCTGCCCCTGCTGGGGATGTCGATGGACGAATGAACCCCTTCTTTAGATTTTCATCCACGTATTCTTTCAGAGCCTCCAATTCCCGTTCTGACAAAGGGAAGATACGACCGAATGGAATCCCGGCCCCAGGAAGTAACTCGATCGGGCAGTCGTATGTGCGATGAGGAGGAAGGGTCTCGGCCCCCCGTTTACTAAAAACGTCCAGGTAGCCATGATAAGGCTTAGGCACAGCAGAAAGCAGATCTGTGTCAGAGTCCAAACAGAGCAGGGTACTGGCAGGGCTGAGAGAGACCGGTAAACAGGAGTTTATGCAGTAATCAGACTGAAATTTGATCGTTCTTGTCATCCAATCGATTTGCGGGTTGTGGGCCTGCAGCCACGGCAATCCCAGGATAACCGGAAATAAAGGGGAAGCAATAGCATCCAGGCTGAGTAGCTCTTTGTGACCTGAAGAAGTGACCATAGGAAGTGGAGGGGTCTCCTGAGTCACAGGTCCAGACTTAATATGAGACCCATCTGCAAGAAAAATGGAAAGTCCTTGAGTCTTGGTTTGAAGAGGGATGTGTTGTTGGATGGCGAACGTGAGATCAATGAAACAGCTGCACGCTCCAGAATCAATAATTGCGGTGACTGGTATTGTACCTCCCGGGAGTTGAAACGAAACAGGGAGCGCTAAGTGAGTAGCACTGGCAGCGGATGCTGGATAACTTGAAGGAGAGATGGAGAGAAACTTACGTAACTTTGCTGGGCAAGAACGTACGTAATGGCCGGCTTCACCACAGTATAGGCAGAGGTTATTCTTTTGCCGGCGGTGTCGTTCTTCAGCGGTTAGGGTAGACCGCATAACGCCAACCTGCATGGGTTCTGGGGCATCTGGTGTGAAGTTAGCAGGAGCCAGGTTGGCCGGAATGGGCCTGGTGGAGGTGACATGAGCCGGAGTTGCGAACCGCGGCATCATCCAGAACGGGCGTGGGTGCTGGGCAGACCTTTCCGCACGGCGCTCACGAAGCCGGCGATCTATCTGGATAGCCAATGAAATCAATGCCTCTAGGGAGTCTGGAATGCCAACTCGGGCTAGCTCGTCCTTCAGACCCTCAGATAGGCCTGAGCGGAACTGGTGACGTAGCGCTGCGTCGTTCCACTCGGTATCAGTACTCCACCGTCTAAAATCCGAGACGTACTCCTCTACTGCTCTGCGGCCTTGCTGGAGTGCATGAAGAGCAGCTTCCGCTGTGGAAGTGCGCTGTGGATCATCGTATAATTGAGCCATGGCACCAAAAAAGGAAGACAAGGAGTCTAGGTGTGGGCTGCACTCTTCAAGAAGTCGGTGTGCCCAGGACTGGGGTTCATCCAAGAGTAGGGAGATGACAAATCCAACCTTGGTGGCTTCCAAGGAGAAAGTCCGGGGCTGCAGTGAGAAATAAAGTTCGCATGCGTTACGGAACGCCCTAAATTTGTCCCGATCTCCTGAAAATCTCTCTGGTGTAGGAACCCTGGGTTCAGGTGGTAGCATCACCACTGTGGGTCCTGAGACCGAACCTGTTGGTGTCGTGGAAGTTGGGGGTACCAAAGAAACAGGAGGGATCCCCGGGTTAGTCACAGAGTGCATGCGTTCCTCCAAGTGCACATAGCTGTCCTGGAGCGACTTGACTGTTTGCGACAATGCTGCCAAGTGTTGGCAGATCTCGTCCAGAGGAGAGGCCCCTCTTGCAGGCTCCGACATGGCTGTCTTGTACTGTAATGGTGCTGGTGGCTGAGCCTGACGTGCAGAGGTAGCCTCGTGGGATCTGGTACAACAGGAACACGGACGGGTCACACTGGTGGTAGACACGGGCTAGTCTGAGGTGCGGAGTCTAAGTGCTAGCTGGTTTTCACTAGAGCCCCTGGTGGTGGGGATAGACTGCGCTGCAAGCTAACACCAGGTCGCGGTCCCCAGGGTTGCCCCACCAGGAGGTGAACACGTCCAGAATCAGAATCAGATAAGCCGACAAGGATAAGGCAGGAGAGTGGTCACAGGAACGAGCCAAGGTCAGGGCGGGCAGCAAGCAGACGAAGTAGTGGACAAGCCGGGAGGTCGATCAGGAAGTCAACAGGAAACAGCAGGTCCAGGATCAGGAAGTACAGGTAAAGCTGCAGACAAGACAGCAATGGCTCAGTGCTGCTGTGGTGTTTAAATAGGCCAGCCTTTTGCCAATTAGTGCAATTAGTCTGCACTAAGTTAACTCTTAACTGGCAGATTCATGACAGCACTTCAGTGTACACAGGGAGTGTTCCTAACAGAAAGAAAGAAAGAAAGAAAGAAAGAAAGAAAGAAAGAAAGAAAGAAAGAAAGAAAGAAAGAAAGAAAGAAAGAAAGAAAAATAAATTACCGCCAGCCGTAACGCCATAATCTGGGGGGTGGGGGGTTACAGGCTCTCATCAAGCAAAACTGATTATGCCTGCCCTTTCTGCCTTGCTGCTCCATTCAAAGAAGCCCTACTACAGGCTTCTTTTAATTGAAAGCGATCTCTTATTGGAGGACAGGCAGATAATTGAAAGATCCGCCCCTTCTTTCATAGATCCTGTTTCATTCATAGAAACTGTAATTTTGACTTCTATAAATGGAACAGCTGGATTAAAAGGGTGGGCATGGTTGGACTCTTTTAATGAGAGACTGTGGCAGCCCCTTAGTTCCCCTAACACCTGCTGCATAGGAAGTTTACAGTGGCGAGAGTGGGGGCAGGTACAGAGTAAAATTTCAACTAAAATATTAGGAATCAGCACAAGGGACACATCCCCCTGACTATAAGTTATATCCCTTGTGATAATTTTAGCTACCCTTGGGCTTTAACAGAAACACCTGAGGCTGGGAGAATATTTGGGGTGTGGGCTGTTGAATGGTGCCATTTTACATGTTTCACCCTAAATATAGATGGAACGTGCTGTAAAAGGTGGATTTGGCCTTTAAGCAGGGCAGCTTCTGTTTTGTGCAAGCGGGCATCACTATTTTCTCCCTATGGAGATAAGGATCCTGAGCATATTTTCTCTTTTCTGTAGTGTAGAGAAAGTAGCGGTGAAGTGCGCACATCCCATCCTTCTGTGGGCGGGTATTTTCTGCGCAGCACCCTGTTGTAACTCACCCACAGTCATTAATTGACAGTTATGCATATAGCTGCTCTCTGTCACATGGCACTTATACTAAGAATACCCCTTAGCTTCACCCACCTACACATCCACAGCGTCACTGCATTTGATTCATGGTCATTGTAGTCTTTACTTCATCCATACGGCTGGCGGCATCCATAAAGATCCTCTCCCCACCACCCACGTCACAAGGCAGAAAATGCCAAATAACTTAAGAAACAAGTATGTGATTTTCAAATAAGGTAAAAATGTTTTTAAGGATGTGGAGACAGGGAGCTGGACTGGATCCTGGAGTTCAAATTTAAATAAATAAAGGAAAATGCTCAAGTCAAGTTGAAGTAAAATAAGAAGCGGGGTGCGGGGAACCCTATGGAGGCATTTATAATTAAAAGGGTTGACTCATTTCTAAGGGAATACCACCTGCTGTGTTAAGACCTCTGAAAACAGTGGGGTGCAAGTCACTCAAGTTTTCCTACCGATAAATAACAGATCTGTAACAATAGGAGTAAAATAGAAACGGAATTTGGTGTACAATGACTGACAAAAGTTACATTGTTTCTTAGATCAACGGCATCAGAAATGATATATGAACAATGTAATGCCTGAGCAGCAAACAACCCAATGCTAGGAACACCATACTGAGAAACACATTTAAACTCTGGGCAGATACAAGTGCATCTCAAAAAATTTGAATATCATTGAAAAGTTAATTTATTTCAGTAATTCAATTCAAAAAGTCAAACTCATGTATTATATAGATTTATTACACACAGAGTGATATATTTCAAGCATTTCATGACAGGGGTGGTAGTGTGATGGATAAGTAGTATGGTGGGGGGGGTATTGTGACAGTAGAGGGGCAGTGTAACAAGGGGGCAGTGTGACGGGGCAGTATGATGGAGGAAGTGTGATAGTAGGGGGCAGAATGATGGGGATATTGTGACAAGAGCAAGGCAATATGACAGGTGGGGGGGGGCAGTGTGACAGGTGGGGGGGGGGAGTGTGACAGGAGAAGGGTATCTGATAAATTTGACAAGAGGGGGGAGTGTGATAAGAGGGGGCACTGTGAAAGAAGGGGGGCAGTGTGATCAAAAGGGGCAGTATGATGGGGGGAGTATGACGGGGGACAATATGACAGGGCAGTGTGATAAGAAGGGGTGGTATGACAGGGGAATAGTGTGACAAGAGGGGGCAGTGTGACAGGAAAAGGGTACCTGGGAAGGATGACAGGAGGGGGCAGTGTGATAAGAGCGAAGCAGTGTGATAAGGGGTGGGAAGTGTAATAAGGGGGCAATGTGAAAGGAGAGGGCTGTTTAACAAGAGGGGGGCAGTATGATAGGGGTAGTGTGACAGGAGGGGGTAAATATGACAGAAGAAGGCAGTGTGACAAGGGGGCAGAATGACGGAGGGGCAGTGTGACAGGAGGAGGGCAGTGTGATGGGGGGTATTGTGACAAGGGGGGCAGTGTGACGGGGACAGTGTGACAGATGGGGGGCAGTGTGATGGAGGACAGTATGACGTGCACAGTGTAAAAAAATGGGGGGCTGTGTGACAGGTGGGGAGGCAGCGTGACAGGTGGGGGGCCAGTTTTATAGGTGGGGGACAGTGTGACAGGTGGGGGGGCAGTGTGACAGGTCGGAGAGCAACATGATAAGAGGGGGGCTGTCTGACAGGTGGGAGGGCAGTGTGAAAGGTGGGAGGGCAGTGTGATGAGAGGGAGGCAGTCTGACAGGCGGGGGGGCAGTGTGACAGATAGGGGGATAATGTGACAGGTGGGGCAGTGTGACAGGTGGGAGGGCAGTGTGACAGGTAGGGGGCAGTGTGACAGGTGGGGGGGCAGCGTGATAAGAGGGAGGCAGTTTAAAAGGTGAGGGGGCAGTGTGACAAGTGGGGAGGGCAGTGTGACAGGCGAGGGGGGGGCAGTGTGATAAGAGGAAGGCAGTGTGACAGGTGGGGGGTAGTGTGACCGGTAGGGGGGCAGTTTGATAAGAGGGAGGCAGTGTGACAGGTGGGGGAGGGCAGTGTGACAGATGGGAGGGCAGTGTGACAGGCGTGGGAGCAGTGTGACAGGTGGGGGGGGCAGTGTGACAGGTTGGGGGGGGCAGTGTGATAAGAGGGAGCAGTGTGAAAAGAGAGGGGCAGTGTGACAGGTAGGGGGGCACTTTAATAAGTGGGAGGCAGTGTGACAGGTGGTGGAAGTGTCACAGGTGGGGGGCAGTGTGACAGATGGGGGAGGAGAGTGACAGAGGGGGGGCAGTGTGACAGGTGGGGGCAGTGTAACAGGTGGGAGGGTGGCTTGGATAAGAGGGGGACAGTGTGACAGGTGGGGGGGCAGTGTGACAGGTGGGTGAGCAGTGTGACACGTGTGGGGGCCGTGTGACAAGTGGGGGGGCAGTGTGACAGGTGGGAGGGCAGTGTAATAGGTGGGGGCAGTGTGATAGGTGGGGGCAGTGTGACAGGTGGGGGGCAGTGTGATAAGAGGGGGCAGTTTGACAGGTGGGGGAGCAGTGTGACAGGTGGGGAGGCCGTGTGACAGGTGGGGGGTGGGGTGATAAGAGGGGGGCAGTCTGACAGGTGGGGGGCAGTTTGACAAGTGGAGGGCAGTGTGAAAGGTGGGGGGGCAGTATGATAAGAGGGAGGCAGTGTGACAGGTGGGAGGGCAGTGTGACAGGGGGAGGGCCAGTGTGACAGATGGGCATTGTTACAGTAAGACACACAGCATGCTCAGGTGTCGGGCTTACCTTACAGGAGAGAAGCCTAGAAGCAGCAGCCCTTGTACATACTGCTTCCCTGTGATTTCCGTGGGAGGTCCCTCCGGCTAGCAGTTCACTTCCTGAGTGTCAGTGTATATAGTAGAGAGAGGAGGGGTCTTTGATCCGGGCAGGTATTGACAAGAGTGTACAACCAGAGCAACTCACTGGTACACTGAATCTGGTACCTGCCCGGGTCAGAGGCCCACTATATACACTGACACTCGGGAAGTGAACACATCACAGAGCTGCCGATCGCCCCCTCCACTGTATAGTTAGCTGCCAGCCGGAGGCACAGCGGGAGATGCCGCGTCTTGGGCCCCCCCCCACAGCAGCGAAACTCCAAGTGCAACTGCTGCGACCCTGGTAGTTTTGCTACTGTTAAGAATACTAAACATTTGTTCATTAAGCATCATAGCCATCAAATTTTTAGTTTTTTAAATTTAATTAAATGTAATTATAATAATTTAAATTGTAATTTAATATTAGGCCGGTGATGCCATCAGGCAGAGGCAGCTGGTGGGAGTGTAGGCATGCCCCCCCACCCCTTCCCCAGAGCTACATATCTCAAGAGCCTTTTCTCTTTGTACCATGTGTGGGCAGGCTCTTGGAGCCAAAGCAGCAGCTTGTTTTGCTGGAAAACAAGTCAATGTATGCATGTGGTGAGGGATAGAGAGGGGCGGGGAATAGCCAGAAACCTGTAGTCCACCAGGAATGGCTGACAATGCTGGGTGGGCTTTCAGTGCAGCAAAAGCACTGTGTTGTCAGAAAAACAGTATGGTAGGAGCACTCAGGATAGATGTCAGATCAACTAGTATTTTTCAGTACGTATCATACACAAAGCCTCCACCCTAAAAACAATGCAGTGTGAAGGAAAAAATGGGACTTTAATGTGACTCACAGAGAAACTATATATATATATATATATATATATATATATATATATATATATATATATATATATATATATATATAGATAGATATAGATATAGATATAGATATATATTCAATAACATCTTTATTATACAATTAAAAAACAAAATCAATTGCAGTTTTCATAAAATGTGACCATCTATAAATTATAGCTGAAACTGGACACAGATTATTTTAATATATGCAACTGTTTCTTTTTTAGCATGTGGGATCAATGCGTTTCACGGTTAACTCTCTTCTTCAGGTTCCATGCCTACTGGATAAAATCAGATGATCCATTCTCATTGCCAGAAGATATTTATATAGCGCTATCAAGTTACAAAAGACATATTCCTACAGGGGAATGGGGAGAACCCCCAAATACTGACATTATGGAGTATGACCAAAGTCCCACCAAGCTAATAAACTCCACTTTTCCGATTTAACCGTGAAACGCATCAATCCCAGACACCATATAAAAAACAGTTGCATATACCATGTGCCTGGTTTCTTTGGGTGGCACATTAAAGTCCTATTTTTTCTTTCACCCTTCTTTTTTTTTGGTGTGGGGGATTTGCATATAATTTTTAATGGAGGGATAGTGCCCAGAAAGTAATTTTAAGAAACTATAAGACAAACCTACCCCACGTTTTATTTTGGTATTATTCAGTACGCGCACTGTTTTAAAGCACTGGAAAAAAACATGTATTATAGAAATGCGTCCAATATGTTTTTTTTTTTTTGCTTGGATATATCCTTTAGCTGCCCTTGTCAAAGCCACCGCCAGGGAACCTGGAATTGAAATCAAATCAAGTTGGAAAAGCAAGAGTAACCTTTAGGAAGGATTTATAATAATAACTAAAATAGTGAAAATCCTTCATAGTTTCACTTTGGAATGATTACCTTTTTTTTTTTTTTAGCTGAGAATCCCCCTCCGCACCTCCTTGGTTGGCCTCTGGAGACGTAAGCACAATTAGTACAATTTATCAAGACGTTGTCTTTAATGAATATCCTGCAGTGATGGGGGATACACACTGTGAAAATATTTTGCTGTTTCACCCTTTCCTTTATGTATAATTAATTATAATCAGTGAGGCACAGCGTGCTCCGTGACATTTATACGGGTGCGTTGTATCTGCAGCGCGATCTGCAATCAGCAAGATCCCAAAGCTTGTTAGCATGTTAATGAACTAGTCTCGAGTAGCCATTATATTATATCTTTGGCTCATGGATTTGCTGAGATGAATTAAAGCCGCCCTGGCTCCAACAAAGCAGAGAACGGCAATTTTTTTTCGGGGTCAAATTTTAACAAAACGCAGCTTGGTAATTAAGTGGGAAATTGGCCTCTCGGAGCAGCATAAGGATGATTTACTAAAAGTAATTTTATTTTAAAAGTCTTTAATTCCAATTAAAGAGGAGCTCTAGCATTAGCATTAAGTCCCAATGGAGAAGCTGTGTACTTGCAAGAAGACAAATTCTTACCTAAGGTCTATGGATAAAAGGCAGCGCATGGGCAGTATAATGCAACACAATGGTCCAGTTGAGGGTTGCAGCCTCTTGGAAAAGGTCACCTCTTGATCTGAGGGCTGTTAAAGTATCCAGCTCTTATGGCTAAATAGAGGAACAGTGTTTCAAGTAGTGTTGGAGCTTGTCACTACCTCCTACCCCCACACATTCCTAATGACCCACCTGTATGATGGGTTACCTCATTGGTCAATAGGGTTATTCAGGAGGCAAGAAGGGGAAGTACTGCTTTCTGCTTTTTAGGAAGTGCCGGAGTGTTGCCTATCGGTACAACCCGACATTTAGCAGGCTTTGGAATGTTGCAGTAGGTAGGTGCAGGCATCTCTAATTATGCCCCCTTGACAGATTCTCTTTAAAGCAGACCTTGAACCAAATATACAGATCCCATTTTTTTTCATAAAGGCATTCACCCTATGCTAAATCGCTCTAGCACATCAAACAATAAAGCCTGTTAGGGTAAAAGTTAGTTAAAGTACAAGTGGCCTTCAAAAGTTTCCGCACTTTTGTATATTTAATAGAGTTTTAAAAAGTGTGGGAACTTTTTAATGAACCCTCAAAGTTACTCTAATGTAACCTCCTCCTGGCACCTAGGCGAGGGTACTATCCCTTCCGGCTGGATCCCGGGGATTGCTGAGTACCTGAAATCTCTCAAGAAGATGCTACTACAATAGGCTGGAGCATTTTCTTATGATATTCCAGGCACACAGCAATGTCAGGGAATTTATAGGAAAAGGTTGATGACATCACCCTCTGCCTATGGAAGCTGGGGGATAAACTTAAATATATTTGATAACCTTTTTTCCCCTACAGGATTTTTATATTTGTTTTTTGCAATAAAGGAAAGCTGTGAAAAAAGAAGCGGACTTTGCTTGCAAGAGTAAGGTCCACTTTAACAGCTGCTGAGAAATAAATAATAGACTACACAGGGAATGTTCAATTGATTATTTTCAATCAGTTGGCTGACTCAAAGTTACATAGTTAGTCTGGTTAAAAAAAAACAAAGTCCATCTAGTTCAACCAATAAAAGGGAAAAAAAATTATACAATCCTATATATACAATCCTATACCCACATTTGATCCAGAGGAAGGCAAAAAAAACCCCAGCAAAGGATGATCCAATTTGCTCCAGCAGGGGAAAAAATTCCTTCCTGATCCCCCGAGAGGCAATCGGATATTCTCTGGATCATTTTTACCAATAAATGTTAGTATCCAGTTATATTATATACATTTAGGAAAGAATCCGGCCTTTTTTAACCACTTCCATACCGAGTCATGTAATATGACGTCGGCAAAGTGGTTGTACGGATCCGGGCCGCCGTCATATGACATCGCCCGGATCTCCCCTCTACTGCGCGCCCCCGGGGGCGCGCAGCGCGGCGATCGGGGGTGAGGCTCGTCCCTAGGACATAGCCCATCCCTGATCAAGGTAAACAGCCAATAGAAATTGGCTGTTTACCATGTGATCGGCTGTGTCAATCACAGCCGATCACATGAGCGGCTCCAGCATGAGCCGCTCGTTCTCTCTGCAATGCGCGCCCCCGGGGGCGCGCAGAGCAGCGATCGGGGACGAGGCTCGTCCCTCGGACAGAGTCGATCCCCGATCTAGGTAAAGAGCCAATGAAATTGGCTCTTTACCACGGAGACCGGCTGTGTCCAATCACAGCCGGTCACAAATGTCAACATAGAACACGGTAACTAGCTGTGTTCTCCTCCTCACACACTGATCCTGTGGTAACAGCTAGTTACCGATTACAGTGCACGCTAAACACACTGATTGCCCCCCCCCCAATAAAGAGCACCTGTCACTAGCCCATCAAAGTACCCGAGTACCTGTCACCAGCCCATCAGGCCATCAGGTACTCAGATGACAGGTACTCGGGTACTCTGATGGGCTGGTGACAGGTATTCGGGTACTCTGATGACAGGTACTCGGGTACTCTGATGACAGGTACTCGGGTACTCTGATGACGGGTACTCGGGTACTCTGATGACAGGTACTCGGGTACTCTGATGACGGGTACTCGGGTACTCTGATGACAGGTACTCGGGTACTCTGATGACAGGTACTCGGGTACTCTGATGACAGGTACTCGGGTACTCTGATGACGGGTACGCAGGTAATCTGATGACGAGTACTCAGATACTCTGATGACGGGTACTCTGATGACGGGTACTCGGGTACTCTGATGACGGGTACTCGGGTACTCTGATGACAGGTACTCGGGTACTCTGATGACGGGTACTCGGGTACTCTGATGATCAGAGTACCTGAGTACCTGTCACCTACCCATCAGAGTACCCGAGTACCTTCCACCTGCTCATCAGAGTACCTGACGCCTGAAGTACCCGAGTACTTGCCGCCTGCTCATCAGTACCCATCACTACTCATCAGTACTCATCAGTACCTATCACGTATCAGTACTGATCATCAGTACCCATCAGTAAAGTATCACCTATCATTATCAGTACTACTCATCAGTACCTATCACCTGCCTGTCACCTGCCCATCAGAGTACCCGAGTACCTGTTACCTGCCTATCGGAGTACCCGAGTACCTGCCACCTGCTCATCAGTACCAGAGTACCTGTCACCTGCCCAACAAAGTACCCGAGTACCTGTCACCCTTCATACAGCCACCATGTCCAAGTCCAAAAAGGTTTATATACGTCCACCGTTTAAACCTAAATACCGGTGTTATGGCAGCAGATAGCTGCCATAACCCTGGTATTTTTTTAAACAGTGGACGGTTGGCTTTCCGATAAGGGTGGTCCCAGCGGCGGATTCGCCGTGGGATCACCCTTCCGGGACGGCGGAAGAGGCGCCCCCCCCCTCCCGCCGCGTTCCGGTCCTTTTCCCCACTTACCGGACCCGCCGCCTGCGGGGAAAACGATCCGGTCCCAGATCCTCACAGACAGGATGTCGAGTGAGGGCAAGCTTGCCCTCACTTGACTCTATGGTCTTGGAGGACTGGAGCTACGGAAAATGTTGTTGCCTAGCAACCGGTTTAAAGGTCCTTTTTTTTTTTTTTTTTCATTTTATATAATAATTTTCTTTTTTTTCTGTGTAGAATCTTTTAGTGTACTTGTGAGATCTGAGGACTTTTTGACCCCAGATCTCACAAAAAAGAGGTCCTGTCGTGCCTATTTCTATTACGAGGAATGTTTACATTCTTTTTTAAACGGTGTAAAAATAAAAAATAATAAATAAAATAAATAGTAAAAAAAAAAAAAAAAAATTTCGCACAAAAGCGAACGCATACAGAAACCCCGCCCACATATGTAAACGGTGTTCAAACCACACATGTGAGGTATCGCCGCGATCGTTAGAGCAAGGGGAATAATTTGAGCCCTAGACCTCCTCTGTAACTCAAAGATAGCAACTTGTAGAAATTTTTAAATTGTCGCCTATGGGGATTTTTAAGTACCAACGTTTGTCGCCATTCCGTGAGCGTGCGCAATTTTGAAACATGACATGTTGGGTATCTATTTACTCGGCGTAACATTATCTTTCACATTATGGAAAAAAATTGGGCTAACTTTACTGGTTTCTTATTTTTTAATTAAAAAAAGTGAATTTTTTCCGAAAAAATTGCGTTTGGAAGACCGCTGCGCAAATACGGTGTGATAAAAAATATTGCAATAATCTCCATTTTATTCTCTAGGGTCTCTGCTAAAAAAAAAATATATAATGTTTGGGGGTTCTAAGCAGTTTTCTAGCAAAACAACTGATTTTAGCTTGTAAACACCAAATGTCAAAAATAGGCCTAGGCAAGTGGCTAGGATGCATGATGATGCTCCTTGGATGTTAGGCCCCTCTATATGTCTAGGCTGTGAAAAAGTCTCACACGTGTGGTATTGCCATACTCAGGAGGAGGGGCAGAATGTATTTTGGGGTGTCATTTTTGCTGTGTACATGCTATGTGTTAGGAATATCCTATAAATTGACAACTTTGTGTAAAAAAAAAAAGTTTTCATTTTTTTCCCACATTTTCCAAAAACCTGTGAAAAAAATGATATGTTCAAACAACCCATAATGCCTCATAGAATATACGTTGGAGTGTTTGCTTTCCAAAATGGGGTCATTTTGTGGACTTTTCCATTGTATTGGTGCTCTAGGGCCTTCAAAAGTGTGATAGGTAGTAAGAAAGTTTTATGTGTATTTATGCTCCTAAAACGCCTTATGGTGCTACTTGGACGTGGAGTCTCTTTTTGTGGCCAGGCTGTGTAAAAGTCTCACACATGTGGTATCACCATACTCAGGAGGAGTAGCAGAATGTATTTTGGGGTGTAATTTTTGCTATTTACATGCTATGTGTTAGAAATATCCTATAAATTGACAATTTTGTGTAAAAAAAAAAAAGGTTTTCATTTGTTTCCCACATTTTCCAAAAACTTGTGGAAAAAAATGACACGTTCAAACGACCCATAATGCCTCATAGAATATACGTTGGAGTGTTTGCTTTCCAAAATGGGGTCATTTTGTGGACTTTTCCATTGTATTGGTGCTCTAGGGCCTTGAAAAGTGTGATAGGTAGTAAGAAAGCTTTATGTGTATTTATGCTCCTAGAACGCCTGAAGGTGCTTCTTGGACGTGGAGTCTCTTTTTGTGGCCAGGCTGTGTAAAAGTCTCACACATGTGGTATTGCCATACTCGGAAGGAGTAGCAGAATGTATTTTTGGGTGTAATTTTTGCTGTGTACATGCTATGTGTTAGAAATAGCTTATAAATTGACAACTTTGTGGGGAAAAAAAATTTCAAAAAACCCACCATGCCTCTTACTAAATACCTTGGACTGTCTACTTTACAAAAAGGGGTCATTTGGGCGGTATTTGTACTGTCCTGACATTTCAGGGCCTCAAGAAAGGAGATAGGCAGTCAGTACATCTGGTGTGATCAATTTTCAGTAATTGGTACCATAGCTTCTAGACTCAATAACTTTCACACAGACTAAATAATATACACTAATTTGGGTTAATTTTGCCAGAGACATGTAGCAGTATACATTTTGGCCCAAATGTATGAAGAAAAATTAATTTTTTGCAAAATTTTATAATTGAAACTAAAAAAAAGTGTTTTTTTTCAAAATTTTTGCTCTTTTTTTGCATATATCACGAAAAAAAAAACCCCAGTTGTGATCAAATACCACCAAAAGAAAGCTCTATTTGTGTGAAAAAAATGATAAAAATTTTGTTTGGTTACAGTGTAGCATGACTGAGCAATTGTCATTCAAAGTGTGAGAGTGCTGAAAGCTGAAAATTGGTCTGGGCAGGAAGGGTGTCTAACTGCTCTGTATGGAAGCGGTTAAAACAATCTATTGAGCTGGCGAGAACCACCTCTTGAAGGAGTCTATTCCACATTTTCACAGTTCCTACTGTGAAGAAACCTTTCCGTATTTGGAGTTTAAAGGTGATGTACAGCCAAAGCTCATTTGGCTGTATATCTCCTATGGATCACAGGAGGGCAGTTTGTTCTACATTCCTGTGACCCATTTTCAGCAGAGAGCGGTCTGAAGTCCACTCTTTGCTGACATCACAGATGTTGGTCCAGGCACCACGTCATCATGACCACAGAGTCAGGATCCGAACTGAGCGATTGGCGGTGTTCGATCACTTGGTTCTCAGTGTAGAGGCGCCGGGGGACAGATGCAGCATCCACCTAGGTAAGTATAAATGTGCAATAACCCCAAACCCCATACTTTCTTTTAAACTCTTTTCCTCCAGAGGTGAAGAGTGCACCCTTGTCCTCTGTGATGACCTTACAGTGAATAACTCAACACCAAGTTTATTATATGGACCCCTTATGTATTTATACATGTTGATTATATCCTCCCTTAATGTCCTCTTCTCAAGAGAGAACAAATTCAGTTCCTCTAATCTTTCCTATAGCTGAGCTCCTCATTATCAGTTTGGTTGCTCTTCTCTGCACTTTCTCCCGATATCTCCACAGTTCCCCGATATCTTTTTTGTGAATTGGTGCCCAAAACTGAACTGCATATTCCAGATGAGGACTTACTAATTATTTGTACAAGGGTAAAATTAAATCTCTCTTAATACAAGACAAGATTTTGCTTGCTTTGGAAACCTCAGCTTGGCATTGCATGCTGTTATTAGACTTATGATCTACCAAAACCAGATCCTTCTCTGCTATGGATTCCCCCAGTTCTACTCCCCCTACCGTAGTATGTATGATTCATGAATATTCTTATCTCCCAAGTGCATAATTTTACATTTATCAACATTAAACCTCATCTGCCACATAGTTGCCCACATAAACAGTGCATTGAGGTCAGCTTGTAAGTTTAATACATCCTGTAAGGACATTATTCCACTGCATACCTTGGTGTCATCTGCAAAGACTGAAATTATACTTTTAATCCCAGACCCTATATTATTTTTTAATATATTAAAAAGTAAGGGTCCTAACACTGAACCTTGGGGTACACCACTGATAATCCTAGACTATTCAGAGCAGTGGTGGCTGGTGATCCATGGGCCGGAGGGGCAGCAGACGGACCACACCAGCTCGCACACCATACCACCCCCCCCCCATCGCTGGCTCACTCACCCTGGACTGACATGGAAGGCAGGCAGCGACGGCGGCGGTTTCCCCTGCGTCTCCTTCCTCCCCCTCCTCCTTGGCCAATAGCATGGCCTCTCCTTTCGGCCAATCGGGAAACGGGTCTCAGGACCCGCTTCCTGAATAGCTGGGAGGAGAATCAGTGCTCTGCGCCCCAAGCACGCCCTTTTTTGAAGCCTATTAGAGCCTCTGGCTCTAATCATGTGCTTGAAAAAAAAAAAACCCCATTGGAATCCATGCGTCCGGCGCCCTGCATGTAGATTAGAGGGCCGGATGCATGGATAGGGGGGGTTGCCCCTGCGCCCCCAATAGATGGACCGCCACTGAGTAAAAATCATTAGCCACTACTCTCTGAATACCAAAACTTAAAATTGGCCTGAGAAGGGAGGGGATATAACATGCTGGTATAGAGGCTGTTAAAAAAAACAAATAAACATGGATTGATAAGAATATTTACATCAAGCTAATGTGATATATATGTTTCAAAGCGCTAAACAAACTGCTGGCACTATATAAATCCTGTATAATAATAGATTACATACACTGTAAATATATATCTCACATATATTGGGGTGTCAGACCGGAGACAGCTATGAATGTGGTCCAACACAGGACCTTATTTGTTGATTGTTGATTGAATTGAATGCTTACAGAACACACACATATATATATATATAGTCAAATAAAATTTGATAGTGTCTCTATACTGGACTTTTATCTTCCCAAAGAAAAATCCCAATCTTCACAATCACTCCTCATTCATCTCATCAGTTTTCGGCAGCACCGATATTTGTGAGCAACTATCTTCAAGGATGAAGCACACAAAGGGCAAAACTAGAACCAAAATATCTAATGACCACCCTGAGAATTTTTTAAAAATTGCTACTACATCCATCGAACCAGATATTGATGCGTTAATGTATCAAAATTATTGTCAAATATCACACTCGTTTTATGTTGCTCTCTTTTACTTTTATAATAATAACTATTACAAAAAAATGAAGTGTTATTACTCAGATAGGTACAATATCTACATTAGTGATCGTTACCTTGTTATCTGCCAGACTTTTTCTGCTCATCAGCTATTCATAGTGTAGTGTATTTTATGTGCAGCCCAAGACAATTCCTCTTCTTCCAATGTGGCTCAGGAAGGTCAAAAGGTTGGACACCCCTGACATATATAATATATATATATATACATATATATATATATATACACATATATATACATATATATATATACACATATATATATATATATACATATTCATAAGCTTGAGATCCGTGCCTGTTTTTTTTTTTTTTTTGTAACCCCCCTCAATACCAGCATCCCCTTCCTCTCCAGGCCATTTTTCAGTTTTCAATCTTCTGCTGTAATAGTTTAAATGAGAATTAACCCAGTCTCTGTACCCATGAGAAGTAATTAGGAAGATAAGGTCAGACAAGAACATATTTAAAAAATATTTTTAGCGACATCTCTGCCTAATTAAAATTAAATAATAATTTTTCTTTTCACCTGTTACACACACATATATATATATATATATATATATATATATATATATACGCATATTTATATATATATATATATATATAAATATATAACTTTACATTTCATTTAAACTAAGCAAAAGTGTTCAAAAAAATAAAATAAAGTAGTAAATATATACTTGTCTGACCTTATCTCTCTAATTATTTATCTGCATAAACAACATTCCCATTAATGTGCCACTCCAACCTTTCATGAATGTGGGAAAACAAGTTAATTTGTTGTTTTAAGAAGAAACCTGCTCATTAGTTTGTGCTGTGCGTATCTGGGGAAAATCTGTGGCAGGGAGTGAACAGAATACATTAGAGATAAGCTTCACTTATTTATTCAGTCCTGAAGGCAAGCAAGTGGGACGGAATAATCTGTGCGTTGTGTATTTCCTTATCATATATTTTTAATACGCCGCGTCCAAAATGTAATTGTTAGTTGTAAAGAACTGCGCTAAGCACTGTTGGCCTCAAAATTAAATGCACAAAGTAACCCCTAAGTAATTTTGTATAAACAAATATATATTGGCTTAATTCAATTAAACCATTTGATTCCCGAGTGCTAATTCTTTTCGGTTGGTGGTGGTCCAAAGGCCACAATGTTTTTTTCCGCCAATGGCCCAAATAAGCATGCTGCCAGTGTGTAAACCTAAACAATGAGCTTTTTTTATGCCCCATTTCGATCTGTTAGAAAAACTGCCATTAATATATTCTTTGGCTGCTTTTCTGCCTTTCCATCTCTGTACAGTAGGGGCCAAAATTGGGGCCCTATTTGAAAAATGCAGTTTTTGTCTAATTTGGAGTAATTTATTTTTTCCTAAAAAGTGCTAAAACTCCTCATGTCATATATCATTTTATTTCAAATTAAATGCTGAATACATTTTTAACCTATTTAATATCATATACATTCAAAAAGGAATATTACATGCTTTTATGTAAAAGTATATCTGGTTGAATAGCCTTTTTGTGGTCTTCTTTTATCTCAAATTGACAATAAAAGTTCTATCATTAAATAAAAACTATATAAAAACACTATGATTTTATTAGCCCAGGAAGGCCCCTAGTCTTCTTTTTCTCAGCATGAACGCTATTTTAGCCGGGTGTTCGGAAGTCCATGCTCAGAATAATGGGAAATAATCTCTATTATGTTGCTACCCCCAGAAGTTTTTGTCTCCTTGACCTCCTTATATATACTGGTGGGCTATCCTGAGTCACATCTTCTAGTACATTCTGCTGTGTATACCCTGAAAAAAATTGGGCTACAATTCTTTTATGTTTTGTATTTGGTGATTTTCCTTTATTTGTACCTCATTTTAAGTCCTACCACTTTTTGGATACTCCTTTTTTTGGTATTTTACACTGTTGTAATACTTTTTACAAACTCTCCAATAAATACAGACTGGACAAAAAAAATTATATGATTACCTTATTACTTTTCTAATTTTTATACTATTTAATATCAAACAGAAATAATAGCACAAAAATATCAATATATGGCTGGATAGCCTTTTTTATGCTTTAATTATCTTGACATACATTCAATAAACATTCAAATAGCTTACAAAATATAATTTACATAAAAATGATATCATTACCTTATTATTTTTATAACATTTAGTATCATATCTATTCAAGCAGGAATATTACATGGTTTTATGTACAAAACTATTAATAGCTGTTTGGATAGCCATTTTTTATGTTTTATTTCAAATGCACATACATTCAATTAGCTCATGAAATAAAAATTGCATAAAAATTATATTATTTACCTTATTACATTCCCTCATTCTTATACTATTTAATATCATGTTTTGGAAATAGGAAACTCCTATCCTCATATTGATCAGTGGTTCCAATTTATATTACTGCGGTAAGGAAGAGACACAAAAAGATACACTCAGCATCTTTCCAAATAACTGTTCCCTACTGCGGTGAGGAATTGGCCTTATTGACCTGGACTACCTCCACTTAAGCATGTGGAGGTTCCAGATTAAGGGTAATAGCAGGTATGGTTAATGATCGAAATATTGATCAAAAGAGGGGAGATTGTTTAGGGAATTATAAACTCTGTATATAATTGTATTTTATTTTGTATGCTTTGCCTATGTATTGCACACTGCACTCATTTTGCACATGGCACTAATAATGTTTCAATTACATGTTGCATTCTTTCAGGTCCTGATTAGAATTAGCCTGCCAATGTTACACCCCTTGTTACCATAAAAGTACAATTGTAATATTAATGTGATACCTACATGATCATATGTATAAAAAACTTAAATTGCATTGAATAAGCAGAACAGTTATTTGGAAAGATGCCGAGTGTATCTTTTTGTGTCTGTTCCCTACTGTAGTAGTTATTATTTATTTGGAACCACTAATCAACGTGAAGATAGGAGTTGCCTATCTATAACATTTATAGAACATATTATATCTATTCAAACAGGAAATTATACATGTTTTATGTAGAAAAATATCAATAACTGGTTGGATTTTTAAAATTTTATTTGAATGCCTTATGTCAACTCATCATGCATTTAATAAAAATTCAACTGGCTCAAGAAATATAAATTACATATAAAATAATATTCCTACCTCATTACCTAAACATAGCACCCTAACTTAAAGCGGAGTTCCGGCCAAATTTTTTTTTTACCTAAAAATACCCCTAGAATAGTCAGGGCTAGTGCATTTAAACAATAATATCCTCTAAACCAGGGGGGGAACCTGCGGCCCGCGGGCCGTATGCGGCCCCCGAAGTCATCTTATCCGGCCCCCTGTGCTAGGGTGACCAGACGTCCCCGGACTGAGGACACTGTCCCCGCTTTGCATGGCCGATCCTGGGCGGGGGGGGCCCAGGGCAGGCCCTACCATTGGACTGCCTCCGGAGGGGAAGGGGAGGCCAGGCGCTCTAATTCCTGGGCACTAATCACTCTGCAATAAGGGGGCACTAATCACTCTGCATTGATGTGGGCACTAATCACTCTGCATTAAGGGGGCAATAATCACTCTGTATTGATGGGGGCACTAATCACTTTGCATTAAGAGGGCACTAATCACTCTGCATTGATGGGGGCACTAATCACTCTGCATTAAGGGGGCACTAATCACTCTGCATTAAGGGGGCACTAATCCCTCTGCATTGATGGGGGCACTAATCACTCTGCATTAAGGGGGCACTAATCACTCTGCATTAGGGGGCACTAAGATCCAGCAGTACCAGCCAGAGCCAGCAATACCCACAGCAGAACCAACAGTACCCACAGCAGTACCAGCCAGAGTCACCAGCAGTACCAGCCATCAGTACCCGTCAGCAGTACCAGCCTGAGCCAGCAGTACCAGCCAGCAGTACCAGCAGCAGTACCAGCCTGAGCCAGCAGGACCCACAGCCCAGTACCAGCCTGAGCCAGCAGTACCCACAGCGTACCAGCCAGCTGTACCCACCAGCAGTACCAGCCAGCTTTACCCGCCAGCAGTTCTTTTCAAAACTTACCACCACAAAGAGTCGACCGCGCTCCAGACTGACCGACGCAAACCTGGAAAACCAGTTGCCAGTAGCAACATCATCAATACCAGCTAACATCACACACCTCACCAAAGAGAAGCAGTTGCAGCCATCACATTAGGGGTGAGTTAAATGTTTGACCAAATATAATAGGCACATTTTTTGAAGCCGCAGTGTCCCTCTTCCTGGATTTCTCGAGTCCCAGAATGCTATACCTCGTCACTTCCGGTGCAGGCGCGTCATCCCACAGCTGGTTCCGCGTCATTGCACGTGCCCAGAAGCTGTTCTCGTGTCTGCAGTGGAAGTGACAAGGGACACCGGTGCAGGCACATTGACTCCTGGGATTGATGACACTCATCTCCCAGGAGTCAATGCAAAGCAGGAAATGACGTTGGCGGCTGCATAAGGAGGAAGTGGGAGGAAGGTAAGTTATTTTTCATTAAAAATAAGGTAAGGGAACATAAAAAAAACTCCGCTTTAATGATGGAAACTCTGGAAAGGTAAATGTTTGCCCCTTCAACATTCAAAGTTAAGATTGGATAATCTTTATAAGCAACAACAGCTTTGCACATTTCTGGCATAGAACGCACTACATTTTTAGGTTCTTCTGGTGTAATAATATGATATCAGCACTTTATTATAGATTCTATGAGATCTCGTCTGTTTCTCTGTCTTTTTTTTATAACACCATGCTTTAGGCTCGCACAATGGTTTTTCAAAAGATTTTAGGTCTAGGCTTTTTCCTGGCCAGTCAATAACATTTATATAACCGGATGAAAACCAGTCCTTACAGCCTTGGCAGCAATGGCAAGGAGCTTTATCTTGCTGAAAATTAAATTTCTGTGAAATGTGAAGACATAACAGCTGCAGAAGGAAGACGTTTTGGTTGTGATAATGTCTCGATGTATTGTTTGTGTCCCTTCTACAAGCTTCATTTGGCCAGCAGCCTAATTGGAGATGTAACACAAGGACATAATGATCATAGGATGCTTCATTGCTGCAGATCGAAAATCAAATAGTATAAAATTGTATTCAGCATTCAAATGGTATTAAACCCAAAAACAAAAATGTAATATCTTGCAGCCTACTCATTCTTAAACATTATGGCATTTCTTTTCTTTTTTTTTCTCTGTTATTTTCATCTGCTGATTTGGCCAGTAACACAATTCCTGTCTTAGGGTGTCTTCACTCTGGATGGAGGAACAACTGAGACCCAAAAACAAAAATGTAATATCTTTCAGCCTACTAATTCTTAAACGTGAAAGTATTCGTTTTCTTTTTACTCTTTTTTTCCTTTTATTTTTATCTGCTGATCTGGTCAGTAAAACACTTCCTGTCTTAGGGTTCCAACTAACTCTCTAATCAACTTTGTAGTCCCGTTTTAATGCCCCCTTCTTGCAGGTCCATAATAAACTTCCTGAAATCGCAGGGCATTGTTCCACTAATTCTAGTAATGGGGTTCTAAGATCCAGGAACCATTACTAAGACTCAACTTTACGCAGCACCTTTGCTCTCATTGGGAAATTCTCTCTTGCTCATGAGGGGATCCTCCCAGTAACTACAGGCCCGCTAGTCACTAGGTCCCTCTACATGACCCCAGAACCCATGGTTGCATGTCATTACAGAGCAGAGACACCCAGCCACCCTAGGCTGCTGCAGTAAGATCTCTCA